>NC_136819.1:35688634-35736134 GCF_951394365.1 Tetrao urogallus
TTCCAAGCACCTAAAAAAGAGTGGGTCAGGCCACACGAACGCAAGGATTTGCTTACGGTTACGGGAAAAAAAAACAGTGCCTAGATAAATATGGAGCTGTGAAAGTAATGCCCCCTATTTATTTCCGTGGAAACTACAACAAAGAGCAGAACGACACTGATAGAGGAAATTCTCACCTATTTTTCAACATAATCACCATCATTAGCAGCTATGCATTTTTGCCAGAGACCTGCATGCTACACTTGTAAAAATATGCATGGCCGTCCGGAATGTGACTTGTCAGACTGCCCCTCCGCTGCCATCTGTCGCGCAGCAACAAAATGTAACAGAATATTGACAGAAAGTTTCAACCTCTAGTGCCGAAACACCAACATTTGTCTTTGATATCATGGATCAGCATAATAAAATAGGAGGCATTAATTTCGGAGCAGCTCTCATACACAGTCCCTGAGTGGATCAGGGTAAAAATAGCCCTGCAATAAAATAAAATTTTATGTAATAATAATAAAAATATTATAAAATTTTATATAATAATAATAGTAAATAATAATAAAATAAAATTTAACTCAGATTACCTCAGTAATATTTTCCACTGTAAATCCTCACTGACAGTTCTACCACTCCAATTAAACATTGGCATATGAAAGTACATCCAGAACAAAGGAACAAACACCTCAACAGCTCTGAATTAGGAGATGAGATGGATCTTTTTTTTTTTCTTTTTTCTTTTTTAATTTTTATTTGGTGCCAGCATCTTTTATTCTTTTATTGCTATAGCGTAGGTCTTGTATAGCTTGTTGTCTTCAGACTTAACTGAGGACTCCCCTTCTGGCAAGTAAAGGAAATACAGAATATTTACTGCATTACTGGTAATAGAGGAGAATCGTTCCAAATTCTGCAGTGAAAATATTCTCCACAGAGTTAGTGGGGGATCTAGTCAAGAATTCTCTTCAAACTGTCTTCAGCAAACCAGAAAACACCCAAGTCAAAGTCTGGTGGTGCTTAATCCCTAAGGTTTGTAGTGGGAATTCAAGATAATCACATTCGTGAGAAATCTTACAGTACTAATCTGTATTCTTTTGTGTCTCCTCGTTTATCTTCTGCATTAAATAGACCTGTCCTGCCTTAGCATTTTAACCTCATATTTCCCTGTAATTCTTTCTGGCATCTGAACCAGAGTGCATTCCAAGAAATCTGATGCCCACATTTCCAGTTGCACGGAGACTGGTACCAGCTTCCTGATAAAGCTATAACATGAGAGCAAATGTAAGCAGATCAGTTTCTGTATTTAACGTTCAGGAAAAAAAAAAAAAAAAAAAAAAAAAAAAAAAAAAAAAAGCGTCAGAATACTCATTACACTCACTGTGAACCCATTTTTATCCTAGTTCCTCAGATGAATTCCTCAACAGAATTCACATTCACAGTTCTTTCTACTATTTGTTTCTGCCTTCAAACTTACCTGCATTAATAGTGAGTAATTCAATTCCTTGTGGCAGTTATTTATGTATTGTTCTCATGTCACAGCCCCAAAAGGACCCTTTGTAGTCGAATCCGTAGAAGAGCCAGTTTAATGCCCTATTGCAAGCTGTGCCACGAGGACACATCCGAGTGCACAGGCCAGTGCCGTTCTACTGTGAGCATTGCTAAGCAGTTTGGGGACACATAGAGTGTGCTTTCACTGTGCTGGGACAGCAAAACCCAGCTCTGCCGCAGAGCCACACTCCTACTGGCAGCTAGGGGAGACAAACAAAGGCTACATTTTCCCTTTCAAAAAACAGGAGATCAGATGTGGCAAGAGTGTGATAAACCTGTGCTCAGAGTCAGAAAGTTAAGGCAGAAAAGAAAGAGAGAAAAGACCTTCTTTCAGCAGTGAGGGGATGCGCCTGAGAGCAAGAATTATCCTCTCCTCCAGACGCAGGAAGCATGTGAGTATATTAGAGCAGGGGGAATCAAAATGGTGTAAGCAAGACAGACAAAAGAAATGTTTCTCCTGTGTGAGCAGACAGAAGAGACATAGCATGCTGCTCCTGCTCTGCAACTGAGGATCAGAGCTGTGAAAATGTGTTCTGATTCTTCCTCACTAACCAAGAAAAATTTTGCCAACCTTTGGTATTCAGAACTCCTGCCCCAGGATCCACTCTAATAATACATTGGTTTCAAGTTATTAAGTACATGAAAATGATATTTTTAAAAGCTTATTTACATTCTGATTGGGTTTTTGTTTTGTTTGGGAGGAAAGCTTTTATTACTTTACATTTTCTACTCTTTTTTTTTTTTTTTTTTTTTTTTTTCCCAGTGGCTACCACGCTAGAAGTTGAATTTTATATTTAAGAAAAGTCTGAGACATTTTGGCAATATTTTGTTTCTACAACAGTTAAGATGTGAGATTTGACAACAGTAAAACAGAAAGGGAAAACACTGGTTCCGTCTTTATTTGAATGAGATCACATTGATCTATAAACTGATATGATATATAATGCTCATACTGCATTCTAGATAACTTTTGAAGACTTCACATTAATAAATCTGGCCTTGTGCTAATAAAGTGTATGACAGTATTATTACCTATATTAATTATTTTATGTTTAAGATTCTGTCTTTGGATCTTTTGGGTGACAAGAGTTTTTTCTGAGTACTTCTGAATTAGGATGTAGCCATTCAGTATAGTGAAGCATAAGCCTGTATCTTCTCGTGCTGTATTCCAGGAAGATGTCTGTTTTGGGTCAACACATCTTCATATGTGAGTAGTTAATACAAAGCCACATAC
This sequence comes from Tetrao urogallus, assembly GCF_951394365.1. Classification (NCBI taxonomy): domain Eukaryota; kingdom Metazoa; phylum Chordata; class Aves; order Galliformes; family Phasianidae; genus Tetrao; species Tetrao urogallus. The sequence goes on from NC_136819.1 coordinate 35,691,402, forward strand.
ATTCCTGACGTTCCTAGAATGACAGTGTAGATTCCACGTGTTCTTGCTGAACTTCTGTAACATATGCACAGTAAAGATTAATAGTGTAAACATATCTCTTTCGCATATCGAAGGCAGCATGCATGTGTTATGACTTTGCAGGAAGAGATGTTTCATCTTAAAAAATTTATTAATGCAGATGGAAATAGAGTAGCTTTTTCCCTGTGTGTGCTTCTTCTTGACATGAATCTGATCCACAACCTGTTAAGTCAGTGAAAATTGTTCACTGATTTTTGAATGGTACTGCAGTTTTACTGCGTAGCCATCAGCATTGTCAACATGGTGTTTACTATGAATAAAGAAGTTTTTTAAAGTTATTCAGCAATCCCTCTGTCCCTATAAGCAAATAATATTTTGAATAAGAGTTTGTTCACTCTCTTTTTGTTCCATAGATAGGTTAAAAATTGATTGTATTTTTGTAAATATTTTGGTTATAAATCTGTCTTCCCTATTAGTTTGCAAATTCAGTTTGGGTGCATTGTTGCTTAAGCATACAGTGTCTTCTGCTTAAAAGACAGTTCACGAGGACAATGCAAAATAAAAAGTAATTCACTCACTAAACTGCACTTAAGCAAATTTCAAGTTCTAGAGAGCTTCACTGAAATGGGCTCACTGAAAGTTTAAAGTGTTGTCTTTCCTGCATTTCATCTGAAATAGATCTGCAGAAAGAATTGCACTTCAAATCAAACAAGTTAATGAAGGATATTCCAATTGTTTCATTTGGCTAAATCAAAGCCTGTTTCTTAATGCTAGTTCTTTTCTCCTTTTGTTTGATACCATTACACTCCTCTTGATTTACCTACACTTGTAACTGTAAGAGTGATCTGATGCATATCATGGAAGACCACAGAGTTACCTGGATGTGAAACATGTCATTGCTTCACTCTCACTATGTCACCATCATGAGCCATTTAAATGGTATAAGCATGTTAATACTGTACCTAATTTGAACAGTGATGGACATTTCTTGATAAATCCTTGCAGATTAACAAAGTCAGCAGTTTCCCCAGTAAGGATGCAAATTCATATGAAACAGTAAAATTAATGGAAAAAAATAAGACTCCTGATATAAAAATGTAACTTTTATAGCTTGTTAATTAAAATTGACATTGCAGGATTTCAAGAGGCTAGGAAAGGACACTACATTTTAATATGTTTTGAAACCTTTTCAATGAAGTAGACAGAAAAAATCATGTAATTATTGGAAATCATTCATCTCTTTTGTAAAATCATAGACCTTTAATCGTAAATAGTATTTGTAGAAATTAAAGAAGCTAAAGTGAAATTATTTCTAAAATGTCACAACTGTTCTTTTATACTAGATCAGGTGAACTATCTCTTCATTATTCTCTAGAATACCTAGGAGGGGTGCTGTGAAAATAACAGAGAGACTTCTAAAATAATTGTATATTTAAAAAAAAGAAGCAAAGATTTCAAAGCTTATATATACATACTTACATTTGCTATTTTGAATCAAGTTGTTTATGTGTGATGTGCTTTATTATGGCATTAGCACCCATGTCACAGGAGTACCAGCATTTGCATATAAACAATCAACATAATGGAAATATAAAATTCGGGGATTATTATTATTTTAAATAAAATGCTTACCTATCCTGAAATGCAAATATTTATCCTGTGTGTGTATAATTATAATATTCCCATGATAGCTGGTAATTTTATGATTCTGTTTTATAGTCTCGTTTAACTCAAATTTATTCTCTTGCATCCATGGTCTTCATTCAGCAATGGACATGTTAGTAAGCTGTACTACAGGGGTTTTTTTGGTTTTAACCTTCAAAGGAATTTAGTTGAGCAGATGCTACATTGAACATAGAGTAGAAAGGAAATGATATGGCTTTTAAAGGGCACATCTAGCATATCTACTGGGCTAAAGTAATTCTGGCAGTGCTTCAAAGGATATAACTTTTGATGGTAAAGTAGCTAGGCTACAGAATGAAATCACATATGGCAAGCTGTCAAAGTCTTCCTACACATTCAGTACATTTATCTAAGTGCAAATGGATGCTACTTAGATGGAGTCCCTAGCAATTTCCTGTTAAATCTGCTTTAAGATTATCTGATATTATTTGACTAAATTAAAAAGAATATAAAGAAAACTTTTGTGATCAAATATTTAGAAATTAGTTTTTCTTTTCGGCAGATAATCTGAAATATGAACTGCAATTGTGTTAACACTTGGAAGCAAAGGGCTTTCGGTATTAGCAATTATATCAAAACAGGGATAATGAATTCCTGTATATCAACTTGAAGAGGACGTATTTATAGGTCAATGATGTCAATAGCTATAGTTCTCATAGACACCTCATGCTTACCCTTTTATTCCTCACTAATGCTAAGAAGACACAGTTTTAACTTTTAATGAGATCGGTGACTATGAGAATCTCATTTTGCAATACATTGTTCATAAGGAATAGATATTTTTCACCTTTCAAAATTTAACAATAAAATCTGCAACCTTTTTAAAAATGTGAACAGAGGATAACAGTGGATCATTAGCCCTAAATACAAACAGTGGTACTTATTGCAAGAACAAGATAGAAGTAATTTTGGGGCAGGGGGTGGAAGGAGGAGAGGGGCAATAATTCTGTTAGTATAATGACAAAATTCAGGATGCAGTACAGTATACACTTAGCTCAATATCTAGGAGACTAAAGCATTTTGTGATGACAGTTGTCTTTGGGTGCGTGGCTGTATGTGAGTGATTTTGTTTGCATGCATACTTATGTAGTTCACTCCAAAAGTAATGCCTCCTATTTATTTCTTTGGAATCTACAACAGATACACAGAGCATAACAACACTAATTATCACTATAAAACACACTTTTTCAACACAGCCACCAATATTAGCTGTGCATTTTTGCCAACAATGTGCCTGCATGCTTTGCTCTTCAAAATCTGCACCAAAGGAGGTGATCACTGTCACCACTGCTAAAATGCATCACCCACCGCCTGGCTGTGCTCACATCCACTGTTTGGCCTCCATAAATGTTCATCAAGTATTGATGAATATCAATGGATGCTATTTTTTCTGCATGCAGAAATTAAATGACACACCTTTGCTGCATACTCATGTCAGATGCCATTTTGTCTGACTACCCCTCCGCTGCCATTTGTCACCCAGCAACAAAATGTAACAGAGTATTGGAGGGAAGGTTAAACCTCTAACTACCATACCACCAACATATGCCTCTGACATCGTGAGCCAACATAATAAAATAAGAAGCATTATTTTCTGAGCAGCCCTTTTATATTCATATGTAATGTCTCTGTATGGATGTTAATCTGTATGCATCTATATGCTTTAAAGAGCACTCCAAGTGCTGACAAGTTCTTCACCTGTGTTCTCCACTGCACTGGAATACTAAGAAATAAGATATGTCCTGCTGCTGTGTTATGGTACTCAGCACATATGTTTGTTAACTGATTCTGGGACATGTGCGTCCTGAAAAGCTCTGATAGGTTGAAGCATATTTAATTTTAGTCTGGGGTATGGTGCAGTGTGTTTAGTGTGATTGGCCGTTAAAGGCTGAAGTCTGTTTGCCAAGGATGGATTATAACGAGATTTGGCCATTGAAATTAAAATCCCTCTGGACAGATCTTCATATTCATTCATTTGGCCCCTCTCTCATACTTAGGTCTGACAACAGTATGTGTTCCCATCACAGCTCAGTAGTTTCTTCTCTGCATAACAGATGTAGGTATCAGCTCATTCAGTTACTCACATCTTGCATGATTCAAGAATAGAAAAGGAGTGTGATACTGCATCATTCTGGTGGGTATCACACCAATGCTTGAATCACGGGGGGGTCACCATACAGTTCATGCCCTTGGCCCATTTTCATAATCACGAAGCACTGCAGATTGTGTAAGAAAATTGAGAAAATGCTTCTGTTGACCTATTTTAAATAGCAGTTACTTGCTCAGTGGCATATGACTTGGATAAATTTGAGGAGACTTTTCCTGGGATAGCAAATAGCATCTTCCTCATATAAAAGCAACCCCATCTGTCAGTTTCAAATCCATTTTCTGATAGAAATGGGATGTGATGGCTGCTCAGAGAAAACCTTATTGTTTTAACATGAGTGAAAAAAAATGCTGTTGTATCTAGATTGAGGTTTAGCTGAAATTTTCTAAATTATTTAATCTGAAACAGATGTATATCTTGTAAAATTTAATTCAGAATGGTGGTAAATCTGACAATGGGACAAGAAACTGAAAGCAGTTTTCTGAATGGCAAGTATTAAGCAATAATAACAAAAGGTGATACTGCAAATCATACTTGTAATAAAACAGAGTATGAATAGAAGAAAGGATGAATATGTTGTAACAAAGGTTTGGATCCTGCAAATGTGCACACAACAATTTTCATTGAAAGCTATGAAATTAATGATGTGTATAAAGATGTTCAATTAAATCTTTGAGAGACTGGAGCATAGACTTTTGAACTGTGTTACCTCTCATTAAAATCAGTGGCAGTCTCAACAAATGCAGAAGTTCAGGAGAGAAAACTGAAGACCAAAATCATGCACTTAAAATATTTAAATTACTTCAGTAGTGCACTTCAGATACAGTGTGTTACAATTTTGTTTTGTTTCTGTATTTCAAATTTACCTCTATAAAAACCTAGAATTAATGCATAGGTCAATGTGTCTGCTTGACTGTTCGGTCAGTCAAAACTGTGAAACTATATGTGCTTGTGAGAACGGGAAATGGGAAATTTCAATCTATATTGAAAGGAATTAGTCACATATGTCTTGGTACGTATGGAACATCTGAATTTTAGAGACCTTAACTAGAGATTCAAAGTAGTACTTGGCATTGAAACACAGTCCCAACCTAAGAAACAAAAAAAAACAGGGAAGAATGTGTTAAAACCCACCGGTGTCTTGTTGGCCTCAAGCCAGGAGAGCAGACAGATTTCATATTGACCTGAAGTTTCAGCGTATTTGAACATTGTAGCCTCAGCTGTGATATTGGATTATATTATAAAATTAGGATCTTTGCCTAAACAAGGAAAGTTTTGATGTTTCTATAGATTACTGTCCCAGGTATACCACGTAACAGCACACAAGTGAGAAATAGACATATCCCATTGCAAATGTAGTTTTGCAAATCAGCTAATTACCAAAATAGAAACCTGATTATCAGTGCAGTGTACACACAACCTGGAAAGGATCAGCTTTGACACCTCTCCCCTCAGGCGATTAAGATTTATACTTCACAGATGCAGAGAACTGAGTCCAAATCCACTTCACTTCATCTTCAGAGTAACAAAACTTTTCTCATGAGGTGAAGGCTTGACAGTCTCTGAGCAGGAATAACCTAGATGAAACAATCACTGATCCAAAATATAAACACTTGTTTTCCATTTACTCTTTTGGCTCCATTGTGAGCAACAAGCATGAATTAAATAGAGCAGGAGTTCCCTTCAAATAGCAGTGCTCCATCATATATTCTCTCTTCTCCTAGAAAAGCTACCTGAAGTTCACTCTTAAGTCCTGAGGGATAACGATAGACAAAACTGAGGTCCAGAAATCATATGCTTCTGTTCCTCATGTGAATTAATAAAACAGGGATATTGTCATGAAAGAAATCTGAGACACTGATGTTATCTTTCCTAATACCTACAGCTGTGTTTAAAATAGAAGCACAATTAAAAGTAACAGAGTAAGGCAAAACTACTTGCTTCATAAACATTAATAAGTGGAAATGGAGAAAAAAGAGTGGCAGTGCTGGTTTCTATTCTGGAGGCAAGATCTTCTCTTGCAGGTACTTGTCTTTGGAAATCAAGTTGTGTGTAGAGTTTCTCATTCTTCCTGCTGCTACATTTTGGGACGATAAGATGATAGGATGGTAGGACAATAGGTGACGGCTTTAAGAGGTTTAGGTTGGTTATTAGAAGAAACTTCTGAAGAGGGAAAGGTATTGGAATAGGCTGCATGGGGATGTGGTGGAGTCACTATCGCTGTAGTTTTTTGAGACAAGGATTGATGTCACACTGAGTAACATGGTTTAAGTATTATGGTGGTGATAGGTTGATGGTTGGACTAGATGATCTTAGTGGTCATTCCAATGTTATTGATTCTGTGATTCTATGATTTGATACTATGATTTTCCAAGTTATTTAAATCTGTTTTCAAGATTTTATTTAATGGAGATATAGTGTGATTTCTAGCTCATAGCATGCCACACAGAACTATTCTAGATGTGCCTCCATTTGAGTTAAAAGATCCGCCTCAACAGAGAATTTCATCCAATATGTTAATTTTCTGAAATGTTTTTAGAAGGATGTGATGTTCTCTGTCTCCTATGACACCATTAGCATTGTTTTTTCTTTGTAAATGAGAATGGATTCACATAACACAGAACTAAAGTATCTCTTGCAAATAACCAAGTTTTACAGTAGAAGTAAAATGAAAGTCTTTGTCTTCAGATTTCTGATTAATTTCTGGTGGTTCAAAAAGAAAAATAGCCCTCCATAATGACTTCTGAATTTCAAGGCTGTATTACATATCAGGACCTGTTTCTTTTACCTTTATTTTTGTTTTACTTTATTCTCACTGCTTTTCATAATGTGCTTTTTTGGTGTGTTACGTTGTGCACATATTTAAATGTGTTAAATAAGTTCTGATATACAAAGGTATCAAATTTGAGACAATCTTTTTAGATTAAACAGCAAAAATGCCAGTTGTTGATCGGAGGTGTGACTGTACCATGAACTGCTTGTGAGAAACAGCTTTTGCATTAGATACTATAAACTGTATAATTTACAGTTCTGTATGAAATCATGGAGTTGATTGTTTTATTATATTTCAGTGTAAATTTTTCATCCATTTCAGATCAAGTAACATTCTCACAGAATACAGGTTTTGTACTGATATGATATTTCCTAGCTGTAGGCATGGCCTGTCCCTACTCCTGGCTGTAATTTACTTTTTGGTCTCTGTCGCCTTGAGCTTGCCTTCTGACTAGTTTGTTGAATGATGTGCTAATCCATTATATTTTTCAGACAAGTGTATCGACCAGTATAAACAGACTGGAGGGCACAAACCTAAATGAAAGCTATACTTCCTTGAATCATTTAAAAAGCTCCTGCAGTGGTGGCAGTGCAGAATAACTTTACTCTGTACATTACATATAAGGGGGAAATTTCAATAAATAAAATAAAGATTGTAGGGTGTTGGATGAAAATGGAATTTTTGTGAGCACATTATGCTGTTTTCCTCATGGTTGTATTTAGTTAAAGCAGGTAGAGACAGATAATGTTAGTCAGCCACTTTGGGATGTGCTTCTAGATGATAAATTTGAAACTGAGCCCCAAGCCCTGCATTACTTGCCATTTTCTATTGTCCAGGCATCTCACAACACGATACATGTTTGGAGTTGTGTACTGTACTGAGAAATTTTTATACCAATAAAGACTGGAGTGTAACATCACTATGGAACTGGCAAAACTATGGGTAAAAATGTGGCTGAAGACAGGTAGTCAGGCATTGAAAATCCAATTCCTGGTCATGAAAAATATCCTCAGGTAATTTATCTTAAAAAGAAATATCAAGAGAGTGACTTCTTTAATTTGTATAGCTGGTGCCACATACTCAGGTTCCTACCTGTCAAACAGTGAATTAAAATTACAATAACAACAGGAAATTTTGGATGGTAATTCAAATCTAATCTCTGCACACAAGTGATATTATGGAAAATGATGTTTTTCAATTAAAACTGCAACTCTGCAAAACTGTAGTAATCCCATGATAACAAGAAAGCAGATCGTTTTTCCTTCAAGGCACATTTGATTCATTTCTCATTTGGAAATAGTTAAGCTATAGAGTTTCCACAGAGTTAAGTGAGGCATAATTTTTAAAAATATCCTTATATCTCTATTGAAATTGAAAATTTCAAGGAGGAGAATTAGATGTTTCTTTCTTAAAGGAAATCTTTTTTAATGTATTTTTTTCTTTTGTTTTTCTTAAATTCCAGCAGATTGAGAGCAAAACTGCCAGATTTCTATTTAATAATTCACTTTCAATGCTTTTTCTGTATCACAGATTTTAATTTTTCAACCAAAATGAAGGCTGCTTATTATCTACTAACTGCTAAGAGAACCGTAAAGCTTAACATTCATTCAGACATCTTACAGGTTTTGAAAAGCTTCAAAGGTCTGCTCCTACACTTTATTAAAGGAATTAAAAGCCCATAGTTTCCTACTCCTTACAATCACATAGATGATATTTATCATTTTTATCATTTTGTTCTGTTCCGAATCTATGTTTTGATTGTTACTTTTGAACTGATGATGCTGGCATACTCACTTCTCCCAAGAAGATTAGCGTTGTGAGATGATGATAGAAAAGATATTTTGGCCATTGAATTCAGAAAATACTTTTATGAAGTTCTGCTGCATATATACATTTTAAGTGTGGATTAACTGTCCATTAATAGAATTATTAGATTTTCAGGGTATTTTTGGGGCAGGGGACAGGATTGCATTTCTTTTATTTTATTGAGCTGTCATCACAGGTTATGAACATGAATTAGATAGTGGCAGGTATACTCTTTCCAAATATGGCTGCTGCTGTTTTAATTAGTGTCTGCTGGTATGTAGAAAACTTAATTTGAAATGGACCTTACCATTCTGACTGTTTCTTCCCAGCCTATGAAGCATTTTAATCCATTTGTGCTTTCAAACTGAGGTAGCCATCCTTCACATCAAAATGTCTGCACCTTACCAGATCAAAGCTGTCCAAACTTGACTTTGCATCTACACAGATGGCTGTAAACACGACAGTGGAATATTGCTTTGGCTTCACTTGATAGAACTGAAAATTGTCCATGCAGAACTATCCAGAATTTGTAGAAGATGTTATTTTTAAGTTTATTGTTTATGAATATAGAAAAGAGCTGAAATTTAATAGCTATCTATGTCAGTTTAAAGAAAAATGTGTTATTTGCTTCATTTCAGTGTCTCACACAAAAATTACTGAGCAGGAATTGATTGCTGTACCGGAGGAGGAATGGAATGCTTGTAGATTTTTCAGCCAATTTTAAGCATTTTTAAAATAATATATTCATAGCTAGTACATGCAATAAATAATATGCATCATCACTAAAGCAGGACTTTTTGAGTTGAGGCCTTGTGAATGACAGCTTTCTAAATAAAATAAAAGTTTGAAAAGGTTAGTATACTCCTGAAATCTTTATTTTGGAGCATGTGACTTAAAGCATGATGTGCAGAAAGCAGTGTTTCCTTTATGCAGCTCAACTATTTGCATAGGACTTTGCCGTTTTATAAATGCCAAGAAGCATAAATATTGATACACTGTGCTTACCTTCCCATATGCCTTCAGTTTTGTTTTGTCTAAATTATGGAAAGGAAGGTACAACTGTATGCACTGTTTAAAGACATGTTTCTTTCCAACCTCTGCTTCCTGAAAGCATTGTTATTCAGCTTCTTCCCCTTAATTTCCCACTCCTTTCTCCATGCAAGCATACATGCAAACACATATTCACACCGTAGTCTGCGGAACAGTTTTTGAAAGGCAAGGATATGTTTTTTGTTGAGTATTTTACATACTGAGGAAGCTGTTTACCTTCCAATAATACAAAAATAACCCCTAAATACATCATTTTAAGCTGATAGAAATAAAAAACCCTCCTAAATAAATAATAGGGAAAAAAAAAAAACAAAAAACAAACAAAAAAAACAACAAAAAAACAAACAAAGAAACAAAAAACACCCTACAATCTGTAACTTAAAAGGTTTTACAAGATAAAGAAGTTATATAAACAGTTTAATTGTATCTGGGAAACAAATATACTTAAAATGCTGGGATGTTTCCTTGGTGCTGTATGTTCAGGAAAGAAATACAAGGTTTATATATAGAATACACTGTTTTTAATGAAAGGATTATATCTATATATTTTTTTCCTGAGTCCTGGCAGAAGACATTGAAAGATGAAGTGTCAAATTATTTGTTTTCCCCCTCATAACACTGCATAGCCATGAAAAGTGAATTTGTTGTTGTTTCTGTTGTTTTAGGGTAAATAAAATGAATTATATCACAGCCGTGCTTTTTGGCAGATGGATAATAAAGTCTTAGCAGAACAGACCTACCCTGTTCAGTGTGCCGAGTGCTACTAAACAAATAATGTCAGATGCATATGGGGTTGGCCAACAGGAATTGAGAATTATAGTCTGCAACACAAAAACACCTATTTCAAATCAAGTGAGAAAGTATGTTGTGGGATTGTAAAGCTGCAGTTTGACGTATATGGGTAACTTAACTGTCTTGCAAGGCAGAACACACCCCATCTTTTAATAGAAATCTTCAGTCTGTACTGTTAAAAGAATTATGTAGTAAAAATGCTGCTTTATCATTTATAAAAAAATACAACTATTTATTATCAAATTGGCCAAATGAATGATTAACTGTTACAACTATTACTGTTTAAGTTTCTACTTTTTTCTAAACATCCAAGAGTTTGTTTCCCCCTTGAGGTCCAGCAGGATCTTTTTGATTGCACAAATTAGAAAGGGTTGCTTTGTGCTCAATTTGATGTTTATTTCCCTCTTGTCAGATAAGTAACCGGTTTCTGCTCAGTTTGGCTTCTGTGTTGACAGTAAGCAGCCTCTCACAGGACAAAAAAATATAGTTTGCATTAAATCTCCACCCAGGACATTGTGAAAACAAAGTCATTATGTTGTGTGTGAGATCAAAAGCAGATGATCAATATCAAAAGGATGAAGTGAGAAGAAAATAGTGTCAAGCACTAATGTAAAATCGCGTACATGTAAAATGTGCATCTGAAGTAACAGAAAACTTTTTTCTCATTTCATTAGATAGTCTTTAGATTGTTGTCTACATTAGTGGAAGCTATACAAAGACATTTATACATATGACTTCCAACTGATGATTTTCAGAAACTTCTGACTCTAGGACATGAGCAGTATTAAACTTTAGGAAAAGAAAGTATTTCTCTTTCCAAGCAAATATTTCTGGAAATGTTGGGAGAAGAGGCATTTGGAATGCAAATAAGGCTAACAAGAGGTAATAATCCCAAAAGTAAAGGCATATGAAGAAAAATTAAATAGAGTATAATCCTAAAGCAAACTAAACAGAATTTCTGTAAGGATATATAGCCAAAATGAAGAATACTCAGTGAATCAGAAATTGCCATATAAATAATATTCCCCCCAAATATACGTAGTAGGGAGAGAAAGCTGATCATAAAGATACAGTCACTGGATATGATTGGGCATTCAAGTACTAAACCATATGTAATAAAGTTTTCATAAGAATTTGAATTGCAAATAAGTTCAGCCTTCCTTTGTCATTTTCCTATGGTGGTCAGACCTGATATTCTCTCCCAGTATGTATGTTTTTGGTAGAAGAGTTTTTTTCCTTTTCTGGTGGAAGAAGCAGAACCAAGCTGCTGCTTGAAATAGGATTTGAAGTATTCATAAGTGATGTTAAAACAATTTTACAGCTTAGAGCTAAAAATGAATACTTACAACTGTACCTGAAAACCCATTATCAGATCTTAAAGAGAAAAGAGATATGGATATTTGGATATTTTCCTCCTACCACATTTAAAAATGCAAATTGTGACTTACATTCCTAATTACTGTATATAATACTCAAAGGAATGAGTTTGTTTGCTAAGAATCTGGATGGAATTCCAGAATTGAATAATCAGAAAACTATTGCTCATTTTAGGGAAAATTTATGATATTGTAATCGTACTCTACATTATATATTTCTTCAGTGCTTTGGTTTAGCACATTTTTTAATCTTGAAAAGTTGTGTATCAAAGGATGAAATAATAAGGGGGAATGCATGCTGTTTCTTGGCATCTGATCTTTTTCTCTCTTCCCTTTTTTTTTTTTTTTTTTTTTTTTTTTTTATAGTAGAGGAGGGCTGTCTGGCTCAAGACCTGGCATTCTAGCTCTCAGGCTAAACAACCTCTAATAGCTCTGCCTCTCAAAGTCAAAATATTGATTGGGGAAACTCTGAATAAAGCACTTCAGAATAGGACTGAGCAGAGAGCATCTGTGATTGAAAACAAGTGCCCTTATTAGTTCTTTCATGGGAACTAACCTACAGGAAATTTCATTGCTCAGCTATCAAATCAGTATTACTATCCACATTCCAACCCCCCCTGACAGTTCAGAATTTGGATTACAACCTGCAGACCAGCCACTGATAGAAAAATTAGCATTTCAGCATCAAATAAGCACCTTACTTTCCTGTAGGAATTGGTTTGCTGCATCTTAAGACACAGTGTGTGCTTTGTGTTTTACAGGAGAAACACATGAGGCTTGCCTTTTTATAGGACACTTCATTCAGTCTCTCACCCTTTACATGGAGTAGTAAAACAACCTAGAATGATCATAATCATAGAATCATAGCAGGGCTTGACTTAGAATAGGTACAATCTGGTGTCCTCTGAAAATTTGATAAACTACAAAAGACCTTAAACAGTAATCTAGAAAAGGATTTTTCTTTTTAAAATTGTGGTTCCACAGACTGAGAAGTTTTAGCCAGAAATCATTGAGAAGTTTTGTTATTTGCAAACATTCCAACATGAAAGCATGAAGTATAAGCATATGCAATATAAGCAATATATGGCAGCAATTGAGATACTAATCTGCTGATTTCATATATCAGATATTGACACTGAAATAACAGTCACAACTCAGAAATAGATGAATTTTTGCCTCTGAAGTGCATCACCTCTGAGAAATCTTCCCACTGTACAACTTCCCAGGAGTTATGTCCTTACATAGTAGATACGCTATATCACTCCTTACCTTCATTTCCAAGTTCTAAAAACGTCTGCTGAAGTAGAGATAAGAATGACAGCAAAACCAGCCATTCTGGTTTTTGGGATATAGATGGGTGGAAATCTTGGCCAGTAGCCGGAGTGCTAAGGTACTACTCAGTGCCTTAGTGGCTTTAATTGTTCAGACCATGAGACATTGTTCCTCGTGTTGTAAGGAAATATATGCAGTCCAAAAGGTGCTAATCTTAGCAGCCTAGCTAGCTCCATCTTTAAAATTCCTGATGATGTCTGAAATGCTTAAGAACAGTGAATCTTTTGAATTGAGCTGTTTTGCTACAAGTTCATGTCTGTGTACGTGGATGGCTAAATGTGCTATTTTAATATGAACAGGAAATTTAAATGTGATTTCATTAATTAATAACATTATTTCAAAAGTGCAACATGCAAGATTATTGCTTCTAAATGAAAACTCACTTGTTTTCTTGTAAGAAATACTGATCAAGTGGTGATACCCAGCAACCAGGTGTATTGCTAACAAGTGTTAGGGCATACTTATTCAGTTGGTATAAAGTACAGCCTAAATCCTGCGATTATCTCAGTATCAAGGTAATTATCAAACCTAAACACCAGATTTGGGATCTGATGTAGAGAAGCAGAGGAGCACTAACAGATGTTTCAGTTTCCTGTACTATCTCTTCAGTCTTCTATTTCAAGTCTCTTCTTGTCTATAAGGTGAAAGAAACAAAGAAATAAGGTTTGGTTATGTTAAGTTAGTTCTATACATTCTGGGGTTTAAAGCTGTTTCACCTTATCTTTTTTAATTCCTGTCTTGTGTTTTTTTTAAGTGGTTTCCTTTTCTGCTACTGTATTTGCTAAAGTCCAAATTGCTTGGACTCTTAAACAATCCTCACGTGTATTCATATGAGAAATAGTAAATATATGTGTAACTGCTTACACCTAAGATTTATTATAGAACAACAGAGATACCATAAGTAAAGCAAATCTGAAAGGAAATTATTCCATTTATCAGAAGCATTCAGTCTTTTTATAAATAGGACAATAAGGAACTAAAAGCGTGCCTAACCATCCTGCCACATCAAGCAGCAAAGCTGACATTTCTGTCTTAACAGAGCACACAGCAGTCATTTACAAACTTGAACAAGTCCTCTGTAGGTATTCTGTCATGAGAGTGACTGAGTACATTTTATAATATACAGCATGCACAAAATTGAAAAGTCCTTTTGTTTGACTAGGAGTTTCTCAATAGAAGCAGGTTAATATGTCTTGTTGCTTTATCACTTGACAAAGCTGCATCTTTTGCTTCAAGCAGTACCAGTTCAAGAATCAGAAACAAATTCAAAGCACAGGAGAACTCAGTGTTCTGAACACCAAATGTGTCTGTTTAATAAAGCCTTTGTGCAGTCCCATATAATTTCTCTGCCACTAGAAAAATTTTGTTACTCTTACAAATAATTTGTCTTAGTTGAGTATATTCTCAGAAATTAGAGGCTTTTTCACATCATGTAATTAGTGTTTTAAAAATAAATCTTTTTTTTTTTTTTGTGGTTTAGGAAGTGAGAGAAATACAAGCCATGTTTTTCTAATTATGAGGCTCTTGTAAAATAGCTCTATAAAGCAGATGTACTTTGCAAATTAGAAGTTGGATTCAATTCTCATGCTGCTTTAAGGTGGTTTCCATTTCAAATTGTGGCAGCTGAAATCAGATATGATTTCAGCATGTCCCTAAGACAATCCTACCTGTATGTAAATCTTCCAGATTTTTTTTTTTTTTTTTTTTTTTTTTTAATTCATACATCACAGAGCTGTTACTTTCTGGTCTCTCTTGACTCTCTAGGTAATTCGTCTTTGTGGTAATAGCTTGAAGGTTTCGGAAAAGCTAACTACTGTTTTACTTCACTTATTTTATCATGGTTTTTATTAATTAAATTGATACTTCCAATTTCCATTTATTTGATGCTGCTTTGCAATATTCACACATATTGATACTGGCTATTCTTTTAGGTAGGTGATAAAACCATGTAACCCGAAGGGTTTCCAGTGGCTTTCCACATTACTGAATACTTTTTTTATAAACTTATAAAACCCTCAGTTCTGTGACTGCATACACGGAAACACAGTGACAGAAAATGATAAAAAATTAAAACGCTGAAAAGTCTGGGTGACTAAATGAATAAGAGGCAGTCTTTTTACATCCAAATTCCCTTATGAGATTCAACCTCAGGTCTTAAAAGGAATTACTTTCCTGGATTTCTTCCAATTATGCTCAGCACTCAGTGGCTCATGTTACAAGACCAGGACACCCACTTTGAGGCTCTCAGGGTCTAACAGGCATGTTCTCCTTGGCAAAGTGAGACAGAAGATTAGATAGTATGCTCATAATGACATGTCCTACCAATGTGAATCAGGTAGGCACTGAAAATCTTTCCAACTCTTTTTCACATGGACTATGAAACGTTTTCCAAATCACATTTCAAGCTAGTTTTTAATGCTTGTGACATTGTATTGAGGTTGTAAAATGTTTGGATCGTAGTAGAAGAACGTAAGCCATGGCATTGAAATTTTCACATATGCTCTGGGCACATTATGTGTAGGATATACAAGAAGTTTCGGTTTTGTATCATTCAAACTCTGGTTACTTTTCTGAAATAGCAACATTCAGAACAAGTTTGTGGAATTCTCATAGTGGTTCCGGGAGAGAGCTTTTGGCAAAGACCTGACTGAGGCAAGCGATTGCCTTTGTGCAGCTTGAGTTATACAAGTATCAATGATTTTTGTTCATAGCATTCCCTCTGTGAGATCCCGTATATGTTAAAGGGTGCTGAATTTCATTTTTCTCTTCCTTCGAGGATGTTAAAACTTTATAAATCAGTTCATTAAGCCAGAGAACCTCCTCAATATTTATAATTTAAACTTCCACGGTATTTTTCTTTCTAAGATTTTCAAATACATTCAGGTATGTTCTGTTGGTGAATTATTTTATTTTAGCAGTGCCAGGGACAGTGACTCACATCTTCCATGGCAGCCCATTCTAGTGCTCATTATTCAGCATTTCTAATGCAGGATAAAAACTGAAAAAAAGTCCAGGAAATTCTGCTAATTTCAGTGATACTGAGTAAAAGTAATAATTTCACCAATTACTATTTGCAGAAATTTCATAGGTTGTGAATTCATCTGTGTATTCATTTGACTTATAGGTGTTTGTGGGAGATCTCAGGGAACATAGCAGGCAGTCTTTTGAGAACTATGGTTAGAGCCAATGTGACAAACATATAGCAAATCAAAAGTAAGAGCTATCATAATTATTTTATGCAAGAAGCTTGTTGAAAACTTACAATAGAAAGTTGAATAAAAGACCATCTGTATTTTATTGAGGGAATAAATTAAAGACTGCTCATCTATTTGAATTCTCTATTTGTTTTTGTGTTTTGTTATAACAAAAGAAAAATAGGAAGACTGATCTCTAAGCGAAGACAGAATGAACCACCTTTCCCCTTATTTGCTTTCCCAATCATCTTTAGGTATTCGTATTCATTTTTCTTTAATGTCAGAGCAATATTATTATGTATTCACACTACCATCAGAAGAACATTTTGTAAAAAATAGTCAGATGGCCTGTAATGAGAAGTGACACAATGGTACTGTGTGGAGAATAGAAGATTATTTTTGTTTTCACTTCCTCCTTTTTTTTTCTGTTTGTATTTTGCTCTTCTTAGGAACTGTTCCTTTCATCATCTTCTTTTATTCTATTTTTATATTTTTTATTAACTGTAATGTAATGTAATTGTACATGTAACTGTAGCTTTTGGGTGCAGTGCTGCTGCCATTAGTTTTACAGTAAAAGAACATTACTAATTCCCCTGAATATGAGTCATTTGAGATCAGAAATTTACTGATAAGCTCCGTTATTATTTCTACAAACTGTGTGTTTTCTTCTGCTGGTGAATTTTTTGGGATGAGAAGAGGAAAATCCCCTTTTCTTCCTTCATATTTAATTAATTTAAAAGCATAATTCCCAAATGAATTGTAGTAAATGCAGGGAGGCCAGATTAGATGATCTCCTGCAGTCTGTTCCAACATGAAATATCCTAAATATTCTTCTACATACAGCCTCAGTTCTAGTTCTCATTTCAGAATGCAATATGAAATTCTAATCAGTACCAATACATTTTCTAGTACACTCCAGCTATACAGTTTGTCCTCTTGCATTGCTTAAGTGACATTGTAGTAAGCTTGGCCCTTGAGTGCACATAATGTTCAGTGCTCAAATTATTCAGTTGGTATTGTATGCCATATTTGACTTACGTAATCTTTTGTATTCCAGTTTACTAACTTGTAAAACAATCTGATAAATATTCTGCAGTGCTGAGGACTGCAACAAATTCTTTCTCTAAGATAGTACTAGCAACTGCCTGTCCATGTTGATTCTTAACATCGACTATTGTCAGAACAAATCTTAGTTTCTAACTTCATAATAAATCAATACAGTTGATTGCTAATTTTGTTCTCTAACATTTTTGTCTTCATTTTTATTGGCTGACTTTTTATCTGATCTTACAGCAGAACACAGTAATTTGAAAATATGTTATTTTCTAGGCTGTTATAGGAATTAACATATATGTGTATTTATTGATTTTCACATTAATGTGTCTCTCTATCACTATCTTCTGATGCATGTGTCCTGGATTAAAATTGCACTACACAGGCAGAATAGAACATTATTACTTCCATTCTATTTTGAATCCCGTATGGTAAAATACATGCTTTATGCCTCATTTACTGCAAAATTTATTTTGTTGTAGTTTAATTAATGAATAATTGTGCCATTTGTGGCAAATGGACAAAATATTATTTTCTATTTTAAGCTGACACTGTTTAGATGAAGTAGATTAGGAAAAACATATCAATCCAGCATATCCATTTATAATTTAAGGAAAATTGTGGGGATTTTTTCTTGAATTATTTGTCTATTTGTTAAAGATGTTAAGTATTTTGAGTAGAAAATAACAATGTGGCTAAAACTTGAAGAGAAATTCTATGCTTTTTAATGTGAGAGTAAACCTTCACAGTGTTTTATTGAACAAACAGAAGTAAAATAGGTATTGTCCCTAGACATGCTCTTCAATCAGTCACACTGCTAAATAGCTTTTAAGAGATTCCAACACTAAATCCTATACAGATAGCAGGAAATGTTTACTTGAGGCAGAAAAGCTTCAATAATGCTGCATTTTGGTACCAAAATAAAGAGATTTTTTTTCTTTCTTTCCCAGGCAGCTTGCCTTTGGTGTACAAGGAAGCTTAGTAGAGATCCACGGTTGTAGACTTCCAGAACTTTATGATTCCTGTGCCAAGGTGTGAATAGCAGTACAGTGCTGCACATGACATAGCAGGTTTTGCTAAGATACATAAGTATGGAAAAAAGCACTTTATTGCTAGTGTTTGTTTTTTCCTTCTCTAAATATTGCTAGTACCAAGAGGTTTCAAGGAACAGAGTACACATTTATGCATTTCTAAAATGTCTCTTCCATATTTATGCTGTGGCTACCACATTTGTATAAACAGAAAATTACTCCATTCATGCTTTATTAGCTCTTCTTTTGTACCACAGCCTTGACCCTAGTCATCATAAATTGAGAAATAGTGGGGAACTAATGGAGACAGATGGGAATATGGCTTGCCATTTACTCAAATTGGTAAAGTAATTAACCTCAAGGTGCTGGTTTGCAAGAAAAATTGTTGGAATATCTCAGGGCGCCGGTAAACAGACTCCTGCTTTAACCACTTCTGACAACTGCATCATAAACTAGACTTACTCTGTTCAATTGACCTGTCAACGTCTTGAGTCCAAATAAAGATTTGTATTACAATGCACTTGCTGAGAAGTGGGAGAACACTACTGCTGTTTCTTTTCAAATGGGTTGCTGTTCTCTCTCTGCTAGATAGGAGCTGGAATGTCATATATTCATTCTTCAGCCATTATATTCCTTAGAAATCCTCCATTACTGATTGTGTGACAGCTTTGTGACAGCAGATGGTAGTCATTTGGCTTGAGAAAATGAAATGAAAAAACATGGACCAGACTGACTGGGCTCATTTAGAACAGCAGTGGACAGAGGCCAGATCGAGTTTTTATTTATCGAGGGACATCGTGTAATGAAGCCAGTTTCTTTTGTTTTTTCCCCTTTCTCTATTTTCCCCCTGCAGATTGGGTGAATGAGGTAGATTCTCAACATATTATTACAAAAATCAAAGGCAATCTTGTAAACAGGAGTATTTAATAAAAAATAAAACACTCTTCTACGTGACAGCATTCAAATTCCTTAAAGTTCTTTCCTCATCCAATTTTTTGTTCTCCCTCTCAGTTTAATGGTAACATTTACAGATTTATTCTGTACACATTATGAGCTGGGATATTATTTTTTCTAAACAGCAAGTTAAATCTTCAAGGGACATTTAGTAAGTTGGCTTGCATGGATTCAGCTCAGTAACTCAGTAAGAGTTTTGATCATTCAAGCGCATGCAGTTCTTTATTTCATATGTTCTGATTTGCAATTGAACAAGCTATGATTTTAAAAAAAAACGTTTTTGAGATTGTCATAAAATGTGTCTGGAAGGCATATGTCAAGGGAACATACAGAGCAATCTTCATCTAGAGTAAATACAGCTGTTCAGGACATGAAAACTGGAAACATAGTGTGGTATCTCAATTTGATGTAAACTCAGTTGGTTCTGAAGCATTCAAGGAGCACTCAGTCGTAACTTCTGTCCCCCTGATTTATCTACAGACACCTACAGTGGCATTAAATAATGCTTTGCTGGATAATGCTGGTTCAGTGGCATTATAACTACAACAGTTTAAACAATTTCTTTAGGTATTTGTTTTTATGGATTTCAGAGTTCTAGGAAATAAACATGATTCCAAGTGAGTGAAATAATATATTTTAAAATACATCTATTTTTCTCAAATATGTCTTTTTCAGTAAATAATGATTTTCCTAATAATGCTCCCTAAAATTAAGTTTCTCAGTAGCCATTCTGATTTCATAGTTCATGCACTTTATATTCAAGGTAGTCTTCTTTGAAATCTGTTATGAGTTCAGAGACTGTGCCAAGGATAATTTGTCAGTGTCACCTGCACTGGTGCATTTCCATCAATGGATTAAAGATTTGTTAATGTGTAATTGATAAAGAAAACACCAAGCATCATTTTGTAGTGATGAGTAGTGGTTTAGAATAGCATTTTATATTTTTCTCCTGACAGGCATTACACTTTATGGTTTTTTTAAACCAAAGTGTTCATAAAAAACAGAAATCTCATTGAGTTCTTTGATAAGTGTAGTAACTGTGTTGGTGAGTTCACAGCACCTAATCCATGTTATCAGTCAGAGTCAGTGATTTTTAAATGTATGGTCAAGTTATATTGAATTTTACAACTCTCAAGAAAGAAACAACAACCTATGGAAAAGGGAGTAAGCCAATAGCACTTGGAACTGAGGGGGTACAGTTCAGTAATTTTTTTAATCCTGAGAAGATATGCAAGTTAAATGTATTTGTTACCTGTGTTGTTTTCTTCTGTTTTTGAACATTTTAATTTATAATCAGACAAGAAGAACAGATGTAAGAGTTGTAATTTAATCATTTTATTGCTATCTTTGTATATTTTGAAGAATTAGGTATTGTACTCTTGGGAAGCCATATTTTATGCCTTGTTGGAAAAATGAATAATGTAATAATATGCAAAATGTGAAGTTTTAGAACTTCACTACTGAGTAAGGCATATAAACTAATGATCTAGTTAAAGTCCCTTGTGCACCATAATAAATATGGACTAAATTTGTCATTATAGCTTTAGACAGAGGTTTCAGGCTACAGATTTAATTATATCCTTTTTTAATATTCATAATTCTAAACTGCATAATTCCTTTCTACTGTAAAACTGAGTGCTATATTAAAACAAACAAAAATGACAGATTACTAAATGTATATTAATGTGAAGTCAATACACATTTAATTTCTGAAGAGAGTACTGCAAAAGAGAAGAGCGTAAGATTCATGTTGCTCAGGAGATCTTTTCTTAGAAGCTCATCATTTGTACATAGACTGCCTTCTGTTTTTAATGCTGACTTCTGTTATAGAGGTTAATTAGTTATTTATGGAATTTATGAAGACACGGGCAAGACAGGAATAGCTTTTGTTAGCCATTAAGAAACAGTTACTATTGAAAAGTTTTATTTAGTCTCCATATGAAACGAGTTAGCTGAGACTAGTTGATCTCGCATTTAGTCAACACTGCTTAATGGTGTCTGAATATTGATGGCATTAATAATAGCTGAATAAAATGACATCACAGTAGAATACATATTCCGTCCCTCCTTTTGCTGTAATAAATGCTCTATTGAGACGAATGCGAAGACCTTGTTTACTTTTAGTTATATCAATAATATTGATAATATTAATATTTTTGTTTACTTTTAGTTTTGTTTACTTTTGTTTACTTTTAGTTATATCAATATTTAGTTATATCAATTAAAGCTCAACTTAAAAAAACAAAAAACTTTCCTATCTACTTACATATTTTTAGTAAGCTCATGTTAAATAACTGAAGAGGAAAAAGAAATGTATATGAATGAGTGAGTTTTGACTAAGGCTTTCTCTTGGGAAGGCCCTTAAATGTAAATAGAGCAATGAAGAAGTACAAAGGTATCAAAAGCAAATGTGAAGCAGGTAGAAAGAGTAAGAGCAGTAACATACATTTTAATGAGGGATAAGCAAAGAAGAAATATTTTATGGAGAAGTGGAAAGAAATTTCAAGCCAAACAATAAATTAGTCAGTATAGTTACTAATAATTTATAACTTGGGTTGTCTCAGTTGGGAAGAATGTGTTCCAAAGAGGCTAAGGAAGAGTCATGTACCTTCCTGGGTAAAGTCACTGTGGATAAATCAATCCCTTGTATGCTGAATAAAGTACTGAAGTTGGCTAGTTTGATCATATCAGATCCAAGGCTTAAAAATAAAGGTCTATCAGAGAGAGCTGGTATTGGGTATGGAAAAGTTACAACTTAAATCAGCAATAAAGGGTTTTGATTTCTCACTTCCTGCTTAAATGATCCTATTTCTTCTTTTTCCTTTACTTGCAAATGCATTAGCTAAGAGAAAAGTTAATATTTTAATATTAATTCTTGGTTGTTTTTTTTTTTAATAAAAAAATTCTGTGTGGGTTTTCATCATGTTTTTCATGTGGTTTTCAGAGATGGATAGTGAATAATCTTGGGTTAGTTTTGCATTATATTTTCTATTATCCAGTATTGTAATTATTGTTTCTTGTCTTCTTTATCCATATCAAAATGCTTTTATTTTATCAGAGGGCATATTATAAACATTTTTACATATTTATACATTTTCTTATTATGTAAATTGCCAAGAGCTATCACAGAGGTGAAGGAGAGTTAAGAATAAAGGTAGGAAGAGTTTTCTAGCAGGCAGTCATTCAGTTGTACAAAGGACATATTTCTTCAGTCTCAGAAGTAAAATTGTTAAAGTCTTCAAGAATGTTTTTGCTGGGATGTTACTAGCTGCTCCTGGGATGGGATGGGTGAGGAGAGAAAAGGCAGCTGTTTTCAAGTTGGCGCCTTGATTTACTTATCTGCTAAAGCTGGCTAAAACAGGAATATTTACGGTATTATTCTATGAATTGTTTTTCCTCACTACTGAATTATCAGTATTTTCTTTGAGATTTTTTAATTTTGTTTAGTGTTTACATAAATTTAGCATTTTACATAAACATTTTTCTCTTACAGGGATGAATGTTACAATAATGCAGCCATACAAAAATGCAATAGAAAGTTCAGAAATAATCTCAAAATGCTTACATAAATATCTCAGAATAATGACATGGAAAGCTGCAAGTTTATAATAGTCAAAACCAATGTAATAGTTGTAATCATGTTTGCTGTATCACTGCCTAATTATTAACCAAGGAGAATATCAATTATACCAGACATTGGATGAATACAGAACAACCTGAGAGTTTACAGTTTAAGTTACAGAAAATGAAAAATTAGAAATTCGGGGGGAAAGAGTATCAAGCTTAGCTGTCAAGATTCCCTTCATTGTAAAAATTTGAACTAGAAAAGTTCTAAGAAGAAACTGAATTTATCAGTCAGGGATGCAAAGTGGTGTTGTTCAATTATGGATGACAGACAATCAGTCAGTTGGATGATAGCCTACAACTTAAAACATCTTAAAGTTTTGAACAAGCTTTTTCAGAAAGCATCATACCTCATCATTTAAGAACTTTATTGATAATGCTCAAATACAAAAGCTTGCATATACATCATTTTGTCCATGTCTAGAATTCACAGAATTTTGGCAAAGAAAGTAAATTAAATGTAATTCATTATAAAAGTGGGCTTAAGATGTCTGCACATAACACAACCTTCCCATTTACCAAATATGCAGATACTGTCTAAGCAAAGAATGGGCCTCACATACCCTAAAAAGATCACAGAATCATAGAATCAAAGAATCACAGAATCATAGAATGGCCTCGATCGAAAAAAACCATGATGATCATCTAGTTTCAACCCCCCAAGTGAGTTAAAAGTTATTTATTGCCCTGAAATTCTATGTAGAATATGGTTTGTATCTATTACATTTCAAGTCTTTTCCAGCTCCTATAGTAGCATATTCATCCCATAGGATACTTACCAACATTCAGGAGTATCAAGATACTTTAAATCCTTTCATATACAGTAATGGAAAACATATAAAAATTTAACATAATTGTTTTTTGTTTTTTTTTTACCTTCCAGACTACCCAATTTTTCTTTCTTTCCCTGATTTTTATTACTGTTTTCTTCAATTATGTTATTCTTTTCTTCATAGTTAGTGTATCTTCATAGTTAGTTAGTCATAGTGATTATAAGAATGTGCAAGTACAGGACACAGAAAAAATATATTCAGTTATCATGCATTTTTCTATATCAATAGGAAAATCTGACAATCTGGCACACTTGAAGAGCCATAGGAAAATGTTTAAGTGAATTTCTGCTCTGTGAAGATATTAAGAGTTTGTGTATTCAGGCAATCCTAGTTCTGGTCTGAAAGTAGTGTGATATTCACTATGATATTTTCATCTAGCTTGTTCTATGGGTTGATATTTTCAATTAAAAAATAAATGTCCTATAGTTTTTTTGGGTTTTTTTGCTTGTTTGTTTTTTGTTTTTTTTTTTTAAATCTTTTTTTAAGAGAGTAATCTTAAGAGAGTAAATTTGGAAGCCTGCTGAACACACATACATAGGTGACTGTTTTTCTTAGCAAGTCATATGTCTATCAATCAGGAAATAACTTTAAATGGGATGAATATCGTTAAACACTGCACCTTTATTCCTTCCTGAGTGTCATGCATTTTCCAAGGTCACCTAGCTAGAGCGGTTTATGGCAGTCATTTGCCTCCACCTGTCCTCTTACTGATGTTATGTAAAAAGCTCTCCCTCTCATAGAAAAATGTGTAAGTCAGCCACAAAAAAGAGCTGTCTCCAATGCACTGATATACAGTAGAGTTACTCTAGAATAGTGTCATTGGCATATTGCATATTTTCCTAGTAGTTACATTTTCAGATGGCCATAAATACCGTATTCTAGAGCTGTGGTGGTTTTCTGGTAACTTCTGTTGTTGCTTTTTGTCATGGGGTGGGATGGGAAGGGATGGAATGGGATGGCATGAAATGGAACAGAACAGATGTCTTACTAAGTAAATCAAAAATACTTTGATGTTTCCTTAATAATGATAGCTGTGATATTCTGTTGCCAAGGTGTAATATCCCCAGTCTGTAGTATTTCTTGGACATGCAGGCACATTTGGAAGAATTGTTCAATTAATAACAAACTCTTTGAGTGGATATTCTTGTAAATGCTTTCTTAGGGTTAGCATGTTCTCATTTTCTGCATGTAACTTCAAGTGTATGAAAAAGAATAGTGTGAACAGTATAGTAAAAAAGAGAGGAATGTATGTTACAGGATTAAAACCAGAAGCCTGCATCTTTTTTTTTCTGTCCACTGATGGTGGCTAGGGATTTGAGATGCCCGGATTTAATACTTAAAATCTGATATTTAGGTTAGTCAGTAAAAGTGCCACTCTTTTGGTGTCCCTAGGACTTCCTGCAAAATAACTAGTGTACTGATTGTCCATACTATTGCTCAGTATAAACAAACCTTCCTATATACACAGGTACTTGTCCAAAACGGTCTGCTAGTTCCCCCATCCCTCAGGTGATAATGACAAGCCTGAGGATTTCTGCTGACATATGAGGACTTGGAGAAAGTTAAATGGAATCTATAAAGTCACTCATAAGCTTTGTTCTGATTTATCTTTTTCCGACAGAAGCCATAGGTGTCAACTCTGTGGGCAGTGGAGGGATGTGCCCACTTTCCACTTAGAGAGTATTGTCCTACATTTTGTTTGACAAGTGAGAGTTTCTTTCTCAGCTAATAGCAGCACTTGCAACTGAAATCAAGTGCACATCTTTTATCTTGCCATTTCAACATTTTGGCACACCTTGTTTCCTAGGGTAGCAGTAAGTGTGGCACTGCTAAATTAAAAAAAAAAAAAAAAAAAAAAAAAAAAAAAGTCAATTCTTTGTCAGAATAAGTAAGAAGCAAGATTAAAGTTTGAGTACTGCCTTTCCCAAAGGACAGATGGATGAAAGAGAGAGTAGTTTAAATAGGGAGAAATGTTCCCTCTCAGCCACTGTAAGCTGTCAGCTGCTCAATCTGTGTTATTTTCAATTAGGCTCACCTGATGCTTGTGTATACAGGAGACATATGTCACTTTGCAAGAGACACAATGAGCAGCCTAGGTTAACAGTGCCTCCAGTGCCATATACTTAAGAAACAGTTAAATTGCTCAGCATTATTATAGTTCTCATTTTAAAAACTATTTTAGTTATTGTTTTTAAAACAGCATTCATGTCTCAAAATGAGCCAGTGGGATGGAGTTTTTCTAGACTTCCCACATGTGCATATAACAATATCTTCGTATAAGAAAATATACTGTTACAAACAGTTATGTAAGCAATTCTTCTTGTTCCAGCAAAGTGGTATGATCAACTGAACTTTAAAACAAACACGCGCACACAAACACACACACACACACACACACACAAAAAAAAAAAAAAAAAAAGCACCCTAAACACATTTCCCTTTAAATTAACCCATTTGGGATACGTGAGAGAATAATGACCATGTTAAATGCTTTAAAAGTATTATATTATTACATTAATTAAAAATACATTACATTTTGTCTCCTTAAAAGTTAATTTTGAATCATTAAGTGCATATAATTTCATCAATACAGTATGAAGCAGGGCTCGTTCTTTTGTTTATTCTTGTGACATTCGCTATTACCATGCTGTACAAATCCTTCTATACAGGACATGCCATTTGGCTAAATACTAACTGCTTGATTTTTGGTGCATTGGCTATACTAAATAGCAATTCTGTACAGGGCTTATAAAGCTCATTTGAATCACCCAAGACAGTGCTCCTGGATCTTGATAAATTTCTCAAGGCATAAGGAATAAACTGGATAGTGGTTCATCTGTACAGAAGCCACATGTCATGTGCTACAGATGAAGAAAGATCTTTTTGTATCTAAGGAATAGAAATGTCCTCCTGCTTCACTGGGCTGAACTTTGTGTTTATGTTCACATTTTAATGTGACTCAAGACATGAAGTCTGGCAGCTTCTTTATCATTTCCCCACATTTTGCCTTTTCCGCATTCCCAAAACTGTCGCCTTTCTTCTCTCCACTAGAACAGACGTTGTTTTCACCTTTCTAGTGATCAGCTTGCAAGCAGATGTTCTTATGTAATTTTTAATTAATTGATTTCTTCCTTGGAGGGTTTTGGTTCATCTGTTTTAAAAAGATACCTTAACTTTTAAAAAAGGGGAAAAAAATGCACACTTGCTTGTTGTCTTGTGTGCTTCACAATGAAAATGCAGTAAAGTATGTCAGTGAGATTAAAGCAAGTCTTCAATTGGTGGAAAATCTTCACACTTCTACTTACAAATATCATCTAAAATATTTCTATTGCGTATGTCATTTGTGTCAATGACATTGCAACTCGGTACCAGTTTGCTTTATTCATTCTGAATTTCAGAGTTCTACAGTCCCACTTATCTCTTCATTCTTCATCCAAAACAGAGAAGAATGGAGAGTGAAAAATAAGAGAAAAGTGCTATCTATCTCCTTTTTCCTTTTTCTTTTTAAGGCTTTTAGTGTTCTTCCCTATTGCTAAGCATCAAAGAAGTGAGGTAGTAATGACAGGTAACATTAAGACTGAGGGTTAGAAGAAAGACAGGGCACAGTTTCCAGTAACAGTTTGAATCCCAAAATATTTTCCAGGCATGAAAATGCTTTTTCCTGTGAAGTACTGTCCAAGGCACTGTATTTAGAAAAGCTAATCTCATAACACAACAGCCAAACCACTGATGAGCAATCCCAATTGTATTTCATTTAAGATGAGCTTGGTTATTTAAGCCGGGGAATACATTTTTTTGCTATCACTCGTTAGATTAACTGAAATGTCTTTTAGGGAAATCTAATGTTTGCTAGCAAAATAGGAGAATAATAATTTTGTCTAGAATGGGCTAGGGAGAGAGATAAGCAGCTAGAAAGTGCAGGCTTTCAGTTGGCATAGGTGGAATTTGAAAAGACATGTATTCATCATCTCATACAATGGATTATATGTGATTATATTATACTAAGTATACAGAGATCTATAGAAAGCTTATTTAGATGTTTCTGACCCTCAGCTCTGAACACAGTTCTCTAGCATTTTAAAAGTTAAAGAGTTTTAAGGAAATAAATTTGTAATAACAAGCATGTCGTATGTCTAAAAATTTGGGGGGGGGAGGGGGGAGAAGGAGAAAAAAAACTGATGTGCAGCTCTACCAATCTAGATCAGTTTACACATACGGCTAATAACAACCAACAGCAAACAACTGTTTCAATGAATGGCAAGCACAGAGGATGCTCTTTTTCTGTTGAAGACTTCCTTCACACTAGCATTTCAGCTAAGATCAGATAGATGGTAAGAAGGAGCACCTTTATGCTGGAGCACCTTCATATTCTGTCAAATGTATAATTTGATTTAAGGTATCACAAGGACAGAAAATTCCATTCTGTGAGGAGAGACATACATATTTTACAGGACTGAAGCTACACATTTCTGGATAGAAATGAAGTAGCCCTAACTAAAACTCACAGAAACCTTGTCTTTCTAACTAAAATCCTTTTGGAAATCCCATCAGTTCCCGTAAAACCTCTTGAAACTGTAACCTGTCTGTGATTTTAAAATAAATAATCTTTTGTCTTATCGAAACTCCCAAACAGGGTGTACCGAATCTCCCTATTACTGCTGATGGAATATGTTTATTGTTTTGAAGCGTGTGTTGCATACCCGCATTCCATTTCCGAAGGGAGTAATAAATTAAAGATAACTAATTGTTTAGTGGCTGGTCTGACAGAGAGGAGATACCGGGTCAGGGAGGATCAATTATACATAAATTGCCCTGGCAGAGCGAAGGGGCATTTGACATTTGGTTACTGGAGTTTTGGAGGATCAGTAGGTGAAATGTGTTGCTTATGTTGTACGATGACAGTAGTGAGATTTGGCAGCTAAGCTCTCCTGAAGAATTGATTTTCAACATGTGCCACATGTTTACAGAGTAGGCAGTACAGATAACATCATACTTTATGTCTAAACAAAGAATGTAACAAAGAAAAGTGTATTGCTAGGATCACAGGGTAATTCAGGTTAGGAGGAACATCAGAGTGGTCTCTAATTAAACCAACTGCTAAAAGTAGGAAAAGCTATGAGATCACACTAGGTTGTTTGAGGTTTTATCCAATCTGGTCTTGAAAACTTCATGTAACACATCTCAAGACACCACTTACCTCATATAATTAGCAATAATGAAAAAGTATCTCTTTGTAAAAACCTTCCATGGTTCACAAGAACACCCTTCATTCTTTCTCAAAGTTCAGACCTGGCATCACCAAATCACTCTCATTGATACCTGAAAAGTCACAGAGATCAGGTGAAGTTGCTGGTAACTGGAAAAAAAGGCAATGTCACATCCATTTTTAAGAAAGATAAAAAGAGCATTCCAAGGAACTGCTGACCTGTCAGCCTCACTTCTATGTCAGAGAAGATCATGGAACAGATCCTTCTGAAAGCTATACTAAGGCACATGGAAGACAGGGAGGGGTGATACAGGGCAATCAGTGTGGCTTCACCAAGGGCAAATCCTGCCTGACCAAACTAATGGCCTGCTACGGTGGTGTAACTGCTTCAATGGATAATGGAAGAGCCACTGATATCGTCTGTCTGGATTTCAATAAGGCCTATAGCAAATTGAAAATATATTGATTTGAAGTTGCAAAATTGTACCCAGAGAATGATGGTCGATGGCTCAAAGTCCAGATGGAGTTCAATGACAAGCAGTTTCCCTTGAGGGTTATTACTGGAACTGGTGCTTTTTAATGCCTTCAGCAATGACATGGACAGTGGAATGGAGTGAACTCTCAGCAAGTTTGTGGATGACACTAAGCTGTGTTGCAGCACAAACCCAAGGGACAGGATGCCATTCAGAGAGACCTTAGACAAGCAGTGGACCCAGGAGAACCTCATGAGGTTCAACAAATGCAAGTGCAAGGTCTTGCACTTGGGTTGCAGCAACCCTCAGTTTTAATACAAGCTAAGGAATGGAAGGATTGAGCACATTCAAGGTCAGGCTGTATGGGGCTCTGAACAACCTGACCTAGCTGTAGATGTCCCTGTTCATTGCAGGGAAGTTGGACGAAATGACTTTTAAGGGTCTCTTCCAGATCAAGCAATTCCATGATGCTATTAAATACCAGAAAAATGGTAAATACTATTGGAGCAGCATTCAGTTATTTTGCAAAGCTTTACTTGACTCTGTGAAAGCAGGCTTTATATTAGCCCGTGCTTATTGCTGGAATTTCTCTGTCAACAGACAGGCTGAGGTTTTAACAACTGTTTAAGACTGGAAGTATTTTTGTTCAGAAATCTGACATGATTTGCTAGTTGTGACAACTGATTTGACAATGACCAGTGATTTAGGTTTACCTGTAATAAGTGAATTAATCTGAGTTAAAACATAGTGATCTGTCATGTTTAGAGATACCTCAACAGCTGGCTAACTTGTACTCTGTCAAGCTAGTTTGTCCTGTGCAAATCTTCTGTCAAGCAAGGAAGGGATCTGCTGAGAGAAAATTACATGGCAGTTTTAGAGTTAGTGATGAATTTTTCTTCCAACATACCAGCTGTGCCAGCAACACTATTTTTTGTGGCATTAATCAAATATCTTGCCTGTAGCACCTTCATTTTCCCAAAGGTTAGAAGACAAATCTGTCAAAAAATTTCACTGGGATTTACCCAGAGCTTTTTCTAAGCTCAGATACTAGTCTGTATACCTCCAAAGTTTGCATAGGGCTTTCAGGATTTCTGATCTCAGAATTGAAAGTTCTGTAGTGAAATTTTACCCTATACATGAATTCAAAGCCATCATTACAGTGAACATGATGAAATTAAGGAGCCTGACATAAGGCCAAGTACTCAAGTTTTATTAATATATTCCACTCACTGGCTTACAGCTCTGTGTTTAGTTTTAGTTGTAGTTCTGCAGTTAGCAAAGTAGAAGGTCAATTGAAGGCCATAGAGTTATCCAGCCACTCTTCTACAGAAGGAGGAAAAAGACAAAAATTTATATTGATAAACACAAATGTATATTCTATCTTTATTAAAAGTATAAACTGTAGGAAATTCCAAATTAAAGTTTTTCATAAATAAATTTATATTTTACTTTAATCAATGTTGGATAGAATTGTATTGATATCTTGTTACATTTTTTTATTACTTAAATTTTTGCAAGAAACATTAGACTATTTCTTATGTGTATAATGTATATGTATATAATATATGTATATATTCTTATGTATGCTTTCATAGCTTAAAGACTGCTAACAAAGCTGGTTTTAGTCAACACTTAAAAGTTGCAAAACACAGGCATGCAGCACTGTATAGTTAGTGAGATATTCAAATCCCTGCAGACCCTCAGTATTAGAGAAGAAAAGCTGAAGAAAATAATTTCCCTGATTTGCTTTCTGAGCAATACTGACCTGTGAGAAGTTAAGGAGATGCATGCAACTTAATAATGGAGATGATACATATTTCTCCAGAGTGAGACCATGCCATCTAGCTCCTGAAATTGCTGTTCTTTTCCCACTTCTATTGTTGATCCCATTCATAGATTGTCTTTCACAATACTCGGTTCAGTACAACTCCATCTGTCCCTGCTGGAAAACAGATATAGACTAATAGCCTCCCTGGCTATTTCAAAGGCCTCTAATAAATGCAGTAGTTAAAGTATGAGGCTGAACTTCAGTACACAGCCCTTGTGAGGGAATCCATTCATCAGCAAGCCAACGTTATTCTTTTCTCATATTAAAATCTGAAATCAGATTTGAAAGGACCTAGGCTAGGCTCTTGACTCTGTCTGATTATCACTACATTGGACAGGCATTGGCTTTGGATAAAAAGACTTTCCAAACTGTTTTTTCTGCTCATCGTTCTAGTAGTACCTGCTAGAGCCCATAGAAGTTCTCCTCAGATTGTTTTTCTTTCATAGCACCTTGAAGACTGCAAAGCCCTGTAGCTACTGGTCCTTACCAATACTATAGTTTCAATAAATTCTTTAAAGAGAATTTGATTCTTCTTACAGTGGGCACAGAACATTGGAAACATTACACGAGGGCTGCTCTGAAAGTGATGTCTCCTATTTTATTATGTTGGTCCACAGTGTCAGTGTCAGAAGTAGACGTTGGTGGTATGGTAATAGAGGTTAAAAACTTTCATCGGTATTCCATTCATCACTGTAGACTGTGCTGGAACACACCACCCAGTGCCTCACTGTGTTCACATCTACTCTTTGGTCTCCATAAATGTTCAACAAGTATCAGTGAATGTCAGAGATAGTACTGATCATATCAGTGAATAGTACAGTGATAGTCAATATTTTCACATGGAGAAGTTCAGTGACATTCAATGAGGTTCCAGAGGGATATCAACAAACTTGAAAGGTGGACCCGTGTGAACCTAAGGAGGTTCAACATATCAAAGTGCAAGGTTTTGCACTTGGGTCAGAGTAATCCCAGATATGTATACAGATGGGGAGAAGAACTCCTTGAGAGTAACCCTGCGGAGAGAGACCGGGGGGTCCTGGTACATGAAAAACTGAATAGGAACCAGCAGTGTGCTCTTGCAGCTAAGAAGGCCAGTAGTATCCTGTGGCAGGGGGATTGGAACCTGATGATCCTTGGGATCCCTTCCAACCCAAGCCATTCTGTGATTCAGTGACACATCTTTGATTCATACACGCTTATATGTCAGACACCATTTTATCTGACTGGCCCTCTGCTGCTATCTGTCGCACAGCTGTAAAGTGAAATA
This sequence comes from Tetrao urogallus, assembly GCF_951394365.1. NCBI lineage: Eukaryota > Metazoa > Chordata > Aves > Galliformes > Phasianidae > Tetrao > Tetrao urogallus. The sequence continues at coordinate 35,723,802 of NC_136819.1, forward strand.
GAGTATTGGTGGAAAGGATCAACTTCTAGTGCCATACCATCAACATCTGCTTCCAACATCATAGGCCAATATAAAATAGGAGGCACTACTTTTGGAGCAGCCTTTGTGCAAAATATAGAAAATCGTACTCTAGGGAGTTACATGTGTTTTTTTCTAACAATTTTTTTTTTTCCTGGAAAATGGTGAGATGGTCTTATAAAGGTTCCTGTCCATAACCTCTTGTAATTGATATAGTTTGTTCCTTTATTAAATAATAAATTAAAATCAGGCACAAATTATTATCATAGTTATTGGTAATAGAGTTTCTACCCGCAACACGAATAGATTCATAAATTCAAATTCAACTCATCTATATTTCGGACACCTGAATACTTTTCTCATTTTGCATAACCTCATTAGCAATGATATTCACACAAGCCTAAAACTAATACTGTAGAAAAGTTTAGGGATTTTTGCATTGTTCTGAGTATCTCTACAATCTACATGAAAAAGGACAATCCAAGCAACGATCAGAAATACCAAGGATCTTGTGATTAAAATTAGTTTAAAATAATTAAAATTATTTTTATAAGAGGTTAAAGAGGAGTTTAATTTAGATTATAGTACTAGAACTAGCTAGGTAGTATGTGACATATCTGTCTGTGAGCTTTCCTGTCTACCTTTCTGTCCTTTCTCAACCATTTCTGCCTGCAGAAGTACTTTAAAAATTGCAGTAAAGAAATAGAGTGAGAGCTTTCTTTAAATCATGCTATTGTATATCCAAAAAGGTATATTATTTTGGATGTGGTATATTTTACCATTTGACAAGTTGGAACTTTGTAAACTGACAATTGGTCACAGAAGAAGGTATCCATTTATCTCATATATGTCTTGTTGAGGCAAAGCTGTCAGAAGAAATCTTATCACATGGTGCCCATTTGTTTTCTGTAGTGATTTATGATGGTTTTGAAAAGGTCTTGTGATCCCATAGGCTGCCACGATTCTCTGACTTTCCTCTGTCAATGGATCAGATTTTTGACATTTTCTGAGAGCATTCAGAAAAGATTTGATAAATCAGCTTGTGGTGTTTATTTTAATTGATCTGAAGCCCATTCCTTCAAGAATTCATCAAACATTGTGACAAGGCTTGGGTGTGTTGCAATGAAAGAACTGGGTTGGCCATAGTTCTGTGATGTTGATATAGACATTTTGTTGAAATTTTACACTCGTAGACAAGAAGATGTCATAACTAGTTTAGAATGTTGTAAATCTTTTGATGCAGATTCTAATTCATAAATCTCATCTATCACATGTGATTCATGAAATGATAGACAACCTTTGATGAGAAGGTACTTTTGTGTGTGCTCCAAGTTCTTTGCATTTTTTTCCTCTTCAGAAATAAATCACTTCAGAACAACAGAATTGTATATGAAAGTGCTGCTGTTCTCATTCTTTTGCATCTGTTCTTCTTCTCAGAAGGGGTAAAATTTCTTCTTTTTGACATGCAAATGGATAAAACTGTATGTGTGTGTGTGTTTGTGTTTGTGTGTGTGTGCTTCAGTTTACAACAGGAATGTAACTGATTGCAGTGGTTCTGGTTGAGGAGTCATCGCATTTGGCTGGTATAACCTCGGTCTCTTTTCTTCTCTCACAGGAACCTCCATCTGTTGAAAACATCACCACAAACACCTGTCCTGATCAACCACAGTCAGTGTCTTTGATCTCTTCACTCATTCCTGATGCGCTTGGTTGGTAAACCTGTAAGGAGACCATTGAAGGATTTTAGCCTCTCTCTCATCAGCCAATCCACTCTTTTTAATGCTAAGCTGAGGCATTACTGCTGAGTGGTGGCTGTGGATGGTCAAGGAGAGAATTTGTGGTGGTGTATTTGATCTCTATAATTAAGGGAAATGAGCATGGGATGACTGATAAGCAGACTAGCCTATCAGGCAATGACTGATAATAAATAAATAAATGTCACTCAACATTGTTGCCAAGAAAACTGCTGAGGATTGGAATCAATCAATGTCTGTTTATCTGTCTAGGACTCTAGCTTCAAATATAAAGTTTAGGTAGTTCCATACTTTATCAGAATGATGAAGTAACAAAGCTGAGCATTTGAAAGTTAGGTGGTATAGAAAAATAGTGTAGAAAATTAGAATAAGCTTACCAGTCTACTATTCATTTACCATCTCAAAGCACATTTTTATATTCTTTCTTCTCCATCGTGCTTGTGGCACAGCCAAAGAAAGAACTGAGTCTACTTTTATTCTTCGTTCTTAGTTCATGCACAGAACACAGGGAACCATATACTCTTTTCCCGCAATAATCTCTTTCATTTTGCCATCTGCATGTAGAGAGAGAGTTTTCTATGCAAAATGTGAAGTTGCTGCTTTTCTGCATTGTTTGTCTTCTAATAAGTGCTAGTGGTGTGGTCTACAGAAGAAAAGCATGATTGAGTTTGTGCTCTGCTCTTCTGGTATTTCAGAAGATGTAGGAGGATTATTATATCGAGTTTTTAGTGAGTCCTTGAGAGTACGTATAAAAGGAAGTTTCCACAGTCTTACAAATCAATCCTATTTTAATTTGAAGAGATAAAAGATGCTTTTCTGAAACCTAGCCATACTCTTTCAAAATCTTGCTCTGGAGGAATAAAACTGGATTTCTTCAGTGAAACAATCCTTCTAATTTTAAAGAAATAATATATCAATAAGTCTAATTTTCATGCTATCTTGATTTTTTTTTTTAATTGCTACAGCTGAAGGAAAGAAAACCAAAGAAAATGTAACCTGAAAAACTGACTAAACGGTTTTTTGTGAGATACTTGAAAATGGCTGGAATAGCAGTATGTAACCATGACAAAAATCACCCACTCAGTGCAGAGCTTTATAGATTACTAATTCCTTTTTGCCATTTATTGCTGACTTCCCTGTTGGTGGAAAGGTCAGCAGTTTCTCCTGCCATGCATGGGTCAAGACATCCAGACTTACCTTTATCACCTGGCTTATTTCTAAACTTACCTCCTTTACATTTTGCTTCTTCTACGCACACATAAATGGAGGTTTGTTTACTGACAATAATGTGAGAAGACCTGCAAAGCTATACTAAAGGCTCCTTTTTTTGTAAGCCGACAGAGGAGCTATCAGTATGGCATGCTTTGCAATGCAGTGTTCTACTCCTTAACACAAACAATAAAATATTAAATTTTCTTCAGCAATGCAGTGTTCCATGCCATCAGACATGGAAAATTGCAGACCAAGTAGGTGTAATTAAAGGTGAGGGGTTGAACATCTGGATTCTGCTTTTCTACTCCTCAAACTTTTCCTCTTTCTTTCATCACCCATCTTTCCATTTTAACACTGTTTTGGGGAGATTTTTGTTTTATTTTTCTTCCAGGGTAACAGTAGCATGACAGCAGTTGTATGTGTGCCTGATTCTCAGCTCTGCCATTTCATAACAATCATTTTTTAAAGGCACTGAGATCCTGACTTGATCTGTTATTGGCATCAGGCCAAGACTCAACAGACAGATTTGACTACATTTAATCTTCCAGTCATTTTGGTTTGATCTATCTGTGTTCAGTCTTGATGTACAGCACCTTTGCTACTCCAGTGTGGGCTGTCACCTTAACAGAAGCAGTTGACATTGCCAAACTGTGTATAATGGTTGACCATTTTTCTTAGAGGGATAAATATACATCAGAATTTAGCATGGACATTTCAAAAGGACAGAGCCACTTCTAAGCAGCCACAGAGCTGCTTAAAAGATACACCGGACTCTCTCAGAGGGCAGTTTTAAAAAATGCTGGCAGCTCTTAGCACAGACTTTAAAAGCCTGTGCCTTGCCAACAGAAATGTTTTCCAGTATGTCTGTAATTCAAGGTTTTTCTAAAATTGTTTTTTATTTGACCAACTGCCAATCTAATCAGTTGGTAATGAACTCAATGTTTTAGCTGTGAGAGCTAAAGTAAGAAAGCAAGAGAGCACTCAAAGTCTGCAACAGCAGGATCAACAGATTTTTCAGTGTTACTTCTCCATCAAAGAAGCAAATAATTTGGAATTTAAATGAACAGTAAAATTAACCACTTTTTCAAATTCTTCCAAGGGTTCTCAAGCTTCTGTATGAGATTTTTCACTGAATATAGCTGAAAAAGAATTGTGTTTTGATCATTGTTATTGTTAGTCTCCAACAATGTTTTTTGTTTACCACCATGGAAATATTGAGAGGCTCTCACTTTTCCCACAGCATAGTTTTCTCTTTATGTTCATTATAAGTAAATAAGATCTGATAAACATTTTGGAAGAAACATATCTGCCAATCATATAAAAAAAAAAGGTTAGCGCTGTCATTGGCAATTAGCATTGTGCCATCCCCAGTTAATCTGTGGTTTTGGATCTTGTTTAAGAGTGACGGAAGGTTATGTTAAGAATTATTCACTGAATGTTGATACAATAAATATCATAGTCGATTCTTTATTTTCTTCTGTTATTGCGTACCATGTTATTCAGGAGAACATAGAACTTTATTCAGTATGCATTTTCACAGCTGTGTGAAAACCAGTGGAGCTAGATCAATTTGACAATACTCTCAGAAACCTGGTTTGAATTTTTGGTGGTTCAGGAGTTGGACTCAGTGATCCATGTGGGTCTGTCCTAACCTCAGATATTCTATGATTGTATTATTCCAATTCACTCCAACTAAGTTCTGCTGTTTACTTAGTATATACATTCTGAGTGCATATTATAATAGAGATTCTGGAGTCATTATGCAACAATGGACAGTTCTCAGTGATTCCTGTTTCGCCCTTCAGATAAATTTCATCAAGCAATAGTTCTTGATACAGCAGCATTTTGTGTTAGTAAAAGAACTTATGTTAGGTGTTGAGTGAATTAAGAAAGTATATTCTTGCTCATTAATTTATTTTCCATATTGGCCTTCTTTGGGTACAGATGCTTGCATCCAACCTGAAAGGTACCATAGGAAGCAGGTGGTACAACAATCTTTGCCCAGAGGTATCAAAGTCTTTTAACCTGGCAGCATTCCAACTAAAGTCTGGAACTAGCTTTTGGAGAAGTTGTCAGTGAGATTGATTATGTGAGCCATTTTGGAATTTCCATTGATTAATTATGTCTCTGGTTCTTCCCCATAGGCAACACCCTGAGTTTTCAGAGTATGCTTTAAGACTACTGTTTTGTATTCATCAGTTTGAAACACTGTGGGATTTTGAAAGGTTGTCTTTTCCAAGAAGGAAGCAAAAGGGGTTAGGTGTAGCTGTACTACACTTCTTCCCTGGCCATAAAGCAAACAAACAAACAAACAAACAAACAAAAAATGGAGAAAGGCATGTTAGTATGTCAGTGTGATTTTCTCACTAAATTAGCCTTCATAACTGTCAGTACTCATGTAGGTGGTCTTACTCAATGGCAGTGATAATTCACAGAGTAGGGGCTGGTTGTTCTGCTAGGAACCGGTTAACAAAGATTAGCACAGCCCAATATAAAGGAATAGCACAGTACTTCTTATTAAAACTGAGCTATTTCTTACAAAAATATATGTAAATATCCAGATGGAAAAGTCACTGTTATATGTTTATCATTGTAACCCAACTGAGAAGTACTTATTTCAGCAGTCACCTGTAAAATGCTCTTTCTGACATAAATCTTGGGTCTTAAACATATAGAGAAGTAGATTAAACAGCTAAATAAAAAGAGAGAGATGATAATGGATTGGGTACTGAAACTAGGTGTTTTCAAATCATTTGTTGCATTAAGTGCTCTCTCAAATTCTGTTGCAAAAACAATTAAAGTACTGGTGGCAGGCTTAAGTTACTTCAGATCATCTGGCAGAATTGATCACAATTATCATTGTAATCCCTGAAGCCCCAATCACTAAGTCCTCTATCCACTTTATATTTCCTACACAGTTGTCATACCTGTCAGCTGCCTTCCTCAAAATCCACTGAAACAGTAACTTCGCTGGATTCAGGAATTCCATACTGTGAAGCTGCTTGCACTCTCAATACTCTAGTTCGTAGTGTACTAAACACCTGCATGACATCAGCTTTCAGAGAGCAGAGAGTTAGTAGCTGTGTGTGCTATATGAATGTGTGTGACTATGGAGTAAATGAGACACTGAATTAGCTACTCCCTGTGTGAACTTAATTAGCATTTGAAAGATCATTGTCTTTATTTAGTATCACAGGGTGGATAGTAATTCTGCTTCTTAAGAAATATTTTGCTTATCTCTAATATGAATCTCGAAATGAAAAAAAATGCCTTTAGTGGAGTTTGGTATGAGCCCTCCAAGAGATAATAAAAACATTATCGTATCAAATGAGTAATTCATATGGTTTTCCAATTTTCCTCTGGTTGTGAGAAATGCATCTCCTCTTGGCAGGGAAGATATCAGTCCAAATATTGAAGTTTAGCAAGACAACGTGTTCCAGAGCACAACATTGGAGAAGAGCGCTATCTTGAATTACAGGCTGTAATTTTTGTGCTACCCATAAGGATTTAGAGAGTTGTTCCTCTCACATCATCATTTTAAAATCTAGAATTCAGAATTCCTTCTATGGCTAATGAGATGAGAAAAAATACATGTGATGTAGAAGGGCATGTTTTCCCTTCCTCTTATCTGGTGGACGTCAGTGTGTGCCCACAGCAGAGAATAATGAAAGAAGTGCTGGATAGTTTTGTGATGGGGGATGAGTTTGTATTTGACTTTGCTGTGCCAGTTTTAAGCTACAAAATCAAACCAAAAATAGTTCCACCAGAGACTTCACAGTGAAAGCATCTGGTTGAAAAATTTCTCCCTCTGCAGCCCTTGTACAGTGTAAAGGGAACAAAGCAAGGCCTATAATGCACCCCTATTTTCTGCATAATTTGTGGAGGCATCTGCTCTTGTCACCAACCCTAACCCTCAGACAGAAAGAGTTTTTGATTGCCTTCCTACTGTTATAACTTTTCCCCCTTCATATAGTCTCCCCAGTTCAGCCACTGGATGTCAAGGTACTTTTGTTTGTTTTATTGCCAACATATTGAACTATTAGAACAGAAGGCACCACTTAGTCCATTGCCAAATAAATTTTCAGTTTAAATACCATTCTTGTATGCTTGTAAGGGATTAGAATTGGTTTGAGTGGCACAGTGAATTTTTCAGTCTCTATTGCACAAAACAGGGAGTTGTTCTCTCTCCTTAATGATAAGTTGCTCACAGAAAGGGAAGAAAACAGAATTTCAGTTATTGAATATTTAATTCTGGACAGCAGTTTAATCAGAAGTGGGATTTGGGCAATTGCTCTATCCCCCACCTAACATACTACAGTTTCAGTTCTTAGTATTCCTTAATTATTCCACTGAGATGTTTGAGGAGCAACTAGTAGTAAATGAACTTGGCAAATCAGCTATTACCCAAGTAATGAAATACAAATACATATGTTTGACAATTCTGCAGGGAAATTGTTGAAGCTAGGATTCTCCATGGATTGTATTGGCCAAGAGAGGAAAAAACAGGTGTTGTTATCAAAATTTGTCTACAAACAGTTTGACTGGAGTTTTAAAATAATGGAAAGTCTTTTTTTTCCCTTTTAACTAATTCCAAGCATGTCAGTTAATGTATAGAGAGCAGTGATTGTCAAATAATGAATCCGTAGCAGCTGCAGATTCACACAGTGACATAGTTCTAAATATTCAAGGATTGTACATTAACATTATATCTAAGGATGTGTATCAACTCTGCATCTAACCTTAAACAAAAGAGAGTTCAGCTCTACTGAGAAAATTGATTTTATTCAACGGGAAGGCAAGGGAAATTAGTACATTCAATATTTGTAGAAAGAAAATAAGCAAAGCCCACAAGTCTGGGTGGTTTGAGATTGTTCTTTGTTTTAGTAATTATACCTTTAAATGTTAGATCTCATATTTGCACTTTGAGAACTATTCTGAATGGTTTATGCATCAATCATGTCCTGCACCTTCTGGATTTCTACACAATTTTACAATGTACTTCCAGCTAAACTACTTCAAAGTGAAACTGAGTTTTAACTTTACAGCTCTAGCTATCACATTCTGTCTGTCTGGGACATTAGAATAACTTAATTAGTAACCGAATGTCAGTTGCCTCTAGTTCATTTGCATGATATCTCAATGTAGTAATTTCTCAAATTACCATAATTTATTATTTAAGCTGTCTTTGATTTCAGGGACAAAGTTGTTTGAATTATTTCATCTGAGGCCTTTTATTCATGGGCAAGGGGACACAAATAGGAATACTTCAGCAGGATGCATCTACTAATGTTTACTGTGGGATGATAAGCCAATGTAAAGCTAGGACAGACTCCCAAGCCTCATAGATCTCCATTTTGCCATTAGCTGTACCAGTTCAAACATTATGCCGCAAGAAATATCGACAGGTCAAGTACAGCAGAGAAGAGAGTGTGTCCCAGTGGCCTTTACACTGACAGTTTCTCCAACATTAAAGAGTTAACTAGCAGCCTACCAGCTCAGAGTGGGAGCTAATGAATGAAATGGAGATTGATATAGACTCTCTTTGGAGGTGCATCGATCTGTATCTTCTGAACTCAGCTTAGGAATTCTGCAGGCAGCATTGCATGAGTAACCCTGGCATGGTGCCCATTAGCAAATAACTCTTTTAATGTTTGTCTTCAATTGATTCACTTATTGTTGTACTGACTACTATCCAGTTCTGCAAACTTTCTTGTAGTTTGCCACTATAGTAAAGAGCTCTGTAAAGATTTACAACAGGAATTTGATTTTGGAGGTACAAAATGAAGCAAATTTTCAAGCAACTTTTTTTTCTTTTGCCCCCTCTCGTTGCTCTGCCTCCTGGGCTGCAGATAGCATGAGGTACAAAACTGTCACATTCATCCCAAAATTGGAAATTTCAGTAAAGCTCTATAGCTCATTTTTATTTTACTGTCTAAACTGATGCCTTGGAACAAACAAAAATAATGGGCTCTTAACTGCAAAGTATTTCTGTTTATTACTTTAAACTGATACTGAATTGTAAAGTTAATATAAGAATCTTGTTATTATAATATACCTGCAAAGACTGTAGATATTTCTACACATTTCAGCAGGAAGAGTTTCCGTATTTTCTACACAGTAGAACAGAAGATGTTGGTCCACTGTTGAATAGCAGGGAAAGAATCTCCCATATTTATTCAGCTATCTCAAAAGAATTAACCTAGTTCAAGTCTTAAGTCTAAATTGCAATTCACTCCTTCTATTGTATGTCCCTTTGTGTATTTCACTGGAGATACTCTCTAATTTTTCTCTATCAGCTATAAGGGAAGCATGTACACCCAGTCTTCATTATTTGTCTCTAATATTATGATATGAAACCCAAAAAATATACATACATGCTGCATGCATAACCCTATAGTCAAATGTATGTGTGCAAACAAACTAGTAAAGCTTCCTTCCCAGCCAGAAAAAAAATGACCGAATATTGCTGAGGCAATGAAAAACTCAAAAACTTACAGTATCTGCAGGATCTCAGTACAAGAATCTTGACTGCAGATTTAATCATACAACAGATTCAAATTACTCTCCATGTTTTACATACACTTATGTCCATTTCCAATGCATATCAGATTGTAAAGCTACTAGTTTTAAAAGGTTAGAAAGTATAAAAGGTGACTTTTCTGTCTGCTACTGAATTGTCATTAGTAGGAACAGACAAAAAACCTCTTAGTGGCATTTTACAGAAATTTGAAAACAAGCATGTCTAAGCATAAGCTACAGTGTTCCATCTGCTCTGTTTTACAGTCAAAAGTTGTATAGCTATCTTTTCTTTGCACACTTTTCTTTTGTTGTTCATAGTGTAGGCAGATCTTTTTGTGGAAAAATAATTGTTCTGGTTATAGACATTGTAAATGAAGGTGGAAAATGATGTAAAACTATTGTTTTCCTTTGAAATATGTTTATAATTGAAAATTTAAAGAAAAAATATTTAATATGAGAATATGACAAATTTAGAATATTTTAATAGAAATAACTGAGAATTTGTGATTATTGTTTTGTCAACTTTTTGTCATTGACAGTTGTAATCAGGAACATTTTTTCTTGTCAGTTTTTCTTCTGAAACTTCTGTCTAGGTTTCTACTTAAAAGTTAAGCATTATACTTCATTAATTTAGAATGTGTAAGTAAAATCATTATTCTGCTAATGATCTAAGCATGTCATTTATTGCAATGGTTATTATTTAATTTCATTGATTTAGCTGCCCTTTCTGGTTAACAAGACGTCATAAAAACAAAAATCTGGAAACTTTAATTTGTGTAAAAGTGCAGGTCTTCTTGTTCACCTTAATTTAACTCACACTTTACAGTAAAATGTATTTTGATTTTAATCTTTTGTTTTTATAACTCTGTTGACTTTGGTAAATTGTTTCTGACTTGCACTACTGCAGATGAGAATCAGTATTGGGTTTGATCCCAGCAAACTTCTTAGGATGGAAACAAAGGAATAATTATAAGTAGTTTTTGCCTGCTGAACCTAATGGATTGTCAGACATGCTTGACAGTATTCTATAGGCAAGGCCACAGAAAATCAATACATCTTAGGCAAGGTTTAATTTATTTGTAGGTTCTTACAACTAATGACTTGCCTTTTCTGTTTGTAGATTCTCTTTTTAGCTTTTGCTCTCATGAATAACTACAATTTTATCCTCCCATTGTGATACAAACTACAAGAACTGCAATATCATTTTAAAATTTAAAATTACCCAGCTTTTAAAAAAGACTGGGTACATGAATGAGCAACACAAAAGTAGAAACGGAATTTGACGTGGTAGAATCAAGTTTATCTGACTTCACCCTTGGATGACACAATGATTTTTCTGTTATAATATTTATATTGCAGCAGCACCTACAGGCTCCCAACAGTATTGGATATCTTCCTGCCAGATGCTATACAGTTGTATTCTAACTGAAAATCTCTCCTGTGATGAGCTTTTAATCTGAATAGATTAAACAAAAATAGTATAAAGGAAAGTAATGTTGTCACTATAAATAAATAAGATACTGAAAGATAAAATAAGATACCCAAAGACACTTAAAAACATTGCAAATTAGAAATGATTTCTAACTTCTCGGTATAAATACAATGCCCTGAATACCAGGAGTAAATATTGAGTCTTGCTGGGTGGTGTTCACGTTGAAAACATTTGCAGTGTTACTACAGTTCACTTGTGCTCATTCATTAAATGCCATTGCAGTAAAGCTAGCTTTCAGGTGCTGGTTGCAATTGTTCAGAGGTGCATAAATACAGAAAGAAGGATACTTTTATTGCAAGAAATTTAAACTGAAAACATAGGTGGAGGTTACTTATTGGTTGTTCTCGGAAAGGTTGCATCTAGATTAACAATAACTCCTCTGTGATCCTACTATAATTTAGTATGTTACTTGGTCCCATTTCTCCTGTTAGTCATCCTTGTCTTTTCATGCATGCTTTGCCTGCTGCAATTCAGGGCATTGACTCCTGCATCATTTCAGTTAGTCAGCACTGACAAAGATCAGCTACTCTGAGACTTAAATGGGATCTTAATGTGTTCTACCAGACTCCTAAATATTTATGAGTACACAACCAAATTCTATCCAAACTGTGTAAGTCAGAATCATTATAACAGTGTTTTCCTTACCAAAACAAACATTTCAGCACAAAACTGGAACTGTGAAAGACTCAAATGAGGAAGCAGAGTGTGTATAACAGTAAGATCAGACATTTCAAAGCAATTCTTTACACTGGTAATAGATATGGCAAATGTGTGGATTTTGTTAGGATTCTTCTGACAGCCATGAACACAGATATATTTTACAGTAATGTAACTGTCCTAAATCCCTAGCAGGGAATACAATGAGTTCTGGTATTATTTTTCACCATACCAGCTGCACTAGAGAAGCCATATTTGATTAATTTCTTGAAGCTATTTGACTTTTTTAAAAAGCCTATGATAACCATCTAACCTTGGTTTAGTTCTAGTTATTCAACCAATTCAATATCTGATTCAAAAAATAAAAATAAAATAAAAAAATCAGATACCTAGACAAAAATTATATTACTGAAACAAAAGGGGTTTCATACCTTTACCTAAATAAAAGGTACTTTAGGTATTATATATATATATGCCTCACAATATTTACTAGATAGGCCTGTAAGAATGTAACTCCAGGATTTTGGACTATGTCCTTTTCTGGTTTACTTTTAACCCATGTTTTTCTCTGGATATAACAGGAGAATAGAAATTGTAGCATACTATCTAGCACTATCTAGTAGTTAAGTAAAAAAATAAAGAATGATGTTTTTGTTTTTGTGTTTCAGAAATAGCATATTT
>NC_136819.1:35741134-35761134 GCF_951394365.1 Tetrao urogallus
GTCTTAGAACAGAAGGGAACATGGTATTTCATACTTAGGTGAATAAAGTGCCATTGTAAGGATGCATGCTATAATTTGGAATTAAAGGGGTGATCAAACTTTGCATATTTAATGGCAGTGCTATCTATATTGATGCTACAAATAGACTCAAAATATTTATTTTGGTATTAAATAGCAAGCATATAATATTCAGACCCAACTTTAATTATTTATAATAGTGTAAGTGAATGGGAAAATTCATTATATGTACAGGCAGCCACAGCTTTTTTGAAGCTGCAGACATATATGTGAGTCCATTGTAATTATCCTGTTATTTGTCTATATGCAGCCTACATTAGCCCACAGTTTTCCTAATGCAGTCATTCCATTCATTGAATTTATATTCACTTCCCTTGCAGTGTTAAGAGGGTGTTCAACCAGTTCTGAAAGCTGGTGAACTGAATTGATTGAATTTGAGCTTTTTGGAGTACATTGTAGAATGGCTACTGAAATTTTGCAGCCTTTTTCAGAAGCTACAAGAAGTTAGTAATGATTTGTGAGGTTGAAGGAGAAAAGCAGAACCCCTTGACAAATCCTTTCTCTTAAAATTAAGAAATATGTGCATGTGTGATTGGAAAACTCTTGTTTATTTCAGAACAAGCCAGTAGATGGACAATTTAATTATATTTACTTACCATGTGTTTTGATGTAATTTAGCCCAGTTAAAATCTGTGGCAACAGAGCCAAAATTGTAAAAATGTATTTTAAAGATTTAGAACTAATTTGCTATGCATTAGAGGACACCACTGCAAATGTTAATATATCAATTTTTTTTTACAAGGTCTAACAAAATAGATGCATAACTTACTAGTTAAGGTAAAGGCATAAGCAGTGATTACTGAAACTGTGGGAAGTGGAGTTTCATCTTCGTGAAGGAGGAACATACCAGGTAGCACACTCTTTTATTAACTAGAATAAATGGCTGTGTTTAGTAGGATGTGCAAAAACCTGTTTAAATATTCAAGGTTTGAGACTGCTTGTAACTGCAGCTGCTGTAGATTTTACCCACCCATCCAGAAGCCAAACTGCGTAATAAACAACAGAGAAGGGAAGAGGTTGGTGTACAGAATTGCAAGTGAAATCTACAGTCGCAATGCAATAGTGTACAGCTCATCTTCGAATCTTTAAAAGGGCTTTTTATGCTTCCTAGACACTACAGCATTACACTCTGGTGTATCAAGAAGTCTGCCAGTAATGTTTCAAAATCTCATTTCATAAATAAACTGAAAGCAGGGAGCACCAGACACTTCATTGAAGTATTCTGCCTTGCATGCAAAAAATCTAACAAATGTTGATTAGTTGCAAGAATTTCACAGCATAAGCTGTCTTTAAAGCTTTGTTATGGAACAAAATTCCATTTAAAATTATCACCCTCATTGTGCTGTGGTCTGTGGATGCGATTCAAGATGTCAAAAAATGACATCTCAACATCAATAAGTAGTGGATCAGGCCCTTCAAAATCTAAACAAAACAGAACTGATACCAAAGGGATGTCAGTAATGTGAAGTATGTGTTAGACAAAGGGGAAAAAAAAAAAAAGGTGAGGAGTGCTTGCCTTAATCAGCAGGAATGTAAACTTTATTTTAGTTCCTAGATTTTTCAACTTTTAGCTTTCCATTGCAACCTTGACTAGAAACTTTCTCTGTCTTTAGAGGAAAACTGAGACTCTGTACTAGTCATGTGATTTCAGAGTCTAGGACCATATGGAAAAGATGAAGTTACTTCAAGTTAAGTTATGCAAGCTGGCAACCCTACAAAAAGTTAGTAGTTCACATAGCTATGAATAGTCCCATAAAAAATAACTGGCATCCAGAAATTAAAGACACAGAAGATCAGTTTAGATAAATCATTCTCAGAATTTCCAGGTTTTAAGAGAGTAAAGGAAGAGAACTTAGCACAGTTGTTCAATTTTATGCTCGCTGTACAAGAATCACAATCACAAGAATCACAAGAATCACAAGAATCACAAGAATCACAAGAATCACAAGGTTGGAAACGACCTATAAGATCATCCAGTCCAACCATCTCCTCGTCACCATTGCCACCACTAGTACTAAACCATATCACGCAGCACGTCATCCAGACGCCCAACATTTTGCTGGTTTCCATTTGTTTCTTTATGCTTTATACCTGATTTTATTTGTTATTTGGCCAAACTATTTGTACTAGAGTTAATATTCCCAAATAACTTTGGCCTGATTTATCTTACCTCTTTGAGATTATACATATGTATTTTTCCATCCACAAAATGAACTGCACAATTGAAATTATCTTCTGTGTATCTTTAGTTTAGTTAGACTCTAAAATCAATTCAGTTATTCAGGCTCTGATTCTCAAGGTACATAGACACCTATTTTAGATTAGTCTTTGGAATATTTTTATTGTTTTTATCAAATTTACTTCTATATAATGATATATTTGGGCATTAATGATGCACAGAGGAGTAAATATTGGAATGTTTTTATCATACTATCTCTCAACTACAGCTGCGTAATATGAAAATGGTAGATACTGCAAAGTTGCTTCTTTACATTACTTCATCGATTCTCATTTCTTTCATTGCTGCAATCTGAACATTTTTATAAGATTCTATTAAAGACATTAAAAAAAATAAATGATTAGACATCCTTTTTCTGTCCCTTCTGCATGTGATTGCTTAGCCAGAAAAGAAAGGTCAGTGATGAGGACCTGGAAAACTTGAATTTCTTGTTCTGCTCCAACTTTCTTTTGTTATCTGGGAAAAGACAGAGAAAAAGCCTCTGATTATTTCACATGTACAATAAAACCTCTTTATGACTGTCTGAATCTTTTTTGCCAAATAAAACAGGTGATGAGAGCAAGGAACAGTTCAGTTGGACTTCTTTACCACATAGGGCCTCAGCCTCTCAGTGTTGGATGATAGTTTCTCTTTAAGCTGCTTAAGCAGGTCAGTCAAAACTACAGGTCAAGACTGCTGCTAGCTGGATGTGTGTGTTCATGAGGGGCTGCTGACTATAGATGGAGAGTCTATCTAGAAAAGAGCAGAGTTCTTGGAGAATGGGACTGAACCTACTGAACCTAGTGAGTAACCGCAGAGAATAGCTGGCATTAAACTGTAAGTTTTGCTACAATCTTACAGCAAGTATTCCCTCTAAAAATTATGTCATGCCTTCTACAATTCTTTTCCCGTTTTAGTGGCTTACAACTTAATACCACTCCTTAGCAAAAAATACTGGTTTTCCCTAAAGGATGTTATGTGCTTTACAGAACTCAAACAACCAATTTTCAGGCTTTAATTAGTGGAATGTATTTAAAATGATGTGTTTTGAAATTATTTATAATCCTGATGTGTAGTTTCTCTATTTGTGTATTGTATGGAGTTCCATGGCCCTTCGGAAGACAGTATGTTCTGTGGCTGGAAATATGAAAGACTGAGTAGTTTTCTTTCTCGCAAGTGATCTTGCGGGGTTTTTACCATTGTCCTCTTCCTTTTTGTAGTTTTCAGTTCTGTGCAGCAGTGATTCATAATCTGCAGCACATTCACAGGCATACTGAAGCCTCAATGACTTTCTCAGTTTTCAAATAACAAATTAATATCCTAAGATATTTTTCATATTAACTGATTCTCTGACTTGTTATTATTTCAAAACCTTTACTAACTTTAAAAAAAAAGAGGTAATACGATGAAGGTCAAATTAAAAAAACTAACAGACCTGTTACAGTGCTTTGAAACTTATTCTTGCACATGCTTTTCTCAATATATAGAGCTATGTCTTAAGTTACACTGTCCCATAGTTGTAAATTTTCCTCTGTCAAGCTGGAGAGAAATTCTATTTTTATTTGTTTATTTACTTATTTATTTGTTTATTCTGTTGCAACTTGAAATTATTTCTTTCCTAAGAGAATCGTGCATGAGAAGCAAAATATTTCTTTCTAAACAGCAATCTTTGCTGCCATCTCTAATGAAACAAGGAAATAGCACCTCGTCACCTTTCAGATTAGCTCCTTGGTATTATTCATGCTGGTCTTTTCTCACTAATTTTATGATTATAATGAGGCAATGGCATGCTAGTTAGCACGGAATGACCTTCTAATTGAAAAACTGTAAATTCTGTCTCAGTGGCCAGCGCTGGCAAAAATTTAAACAAAAAGGGCTGTGAAGTCCATACTATGGGCTGGCCTCTTGACCAGGATGCACCTGAAGTCCTACTCACCTGTCATCTGGTGATGCTTTGCAACTCCTTGGTGTTAACCATCTGTCTTTTTATAAGTAAGGAGTCTTTTATTGGTTAACTAGAGGATTCTGCATTTGAATATCTTCAGTATCCAGTCTAATAATAAACTTTAAAGCAGCCTCTCATATACAGCAGCCTCTCAGTCACATAATGCTTACTGCTTAATTTCCAAATCATGATAAAAAGCTGGCCTGACTGATGCATCAATAATTCCTGCCTCTTCATACAGTTTTTCTTGATCATAGTTTTAATGTTTGTGCATTTATTATTCAAAAGAACTAATAACACTGGTTTAATGAGATTTTCTTTTTGACAAGCACTTGAGATTGGTGCCCAGATACTACAGTGATAAAGTCTTTTTAAGTGTTTGGGAAGATGGATGGATAGTTGTGAGTAACTGAGAAACTGTGCAGTGTTCAGTGTGTCTTATAGATAAACATGTTATGAAAGGATCACAGCACATTTTTCCTACCCACATATAGGTAAATACCTCTCGCAGTCTTGATGTTGGTGCTTGGCACCAATTCACTGAAGTTCTTAACGCTGGCTAACAGTATATTAATGATAGCTAATAATAGCTGATAGTTTTGTATAATATAGAACAGCTTTATACAATCAGTGTCATGCATCTTTATCAAGAACAGATCATACAGACAATGGAAATTTTCCATATCCTTTAAAGTTTTGCATTCTGTATATTTGGTTGTTAGACAAATACTGCAAGCTTTGCTGACTTCATTTTCATTCTTGGCAGCATGTTTTTATCATAAGGCAGATAGTCATTAATTTACAGAATCAACGCTGGGAACAGCTTTTGTGATCTCATATTAAATTTTCCCCTGAATCCGCCCCTTGGCAAAAATTACTCACATCGTTAAAAAATATTTAATTAGGCTGTAGTTTATACCCAGCTCACTGGGGAAATGTTGGAATTAATATGATTTGCATGAATTCTGTTTCTCTTTTTCTATTAGAGATTAGTTTTGAATTCAGTTCAGAGGGTCGCTGACACTGCCAAGGACTCACAATCGTGAAGGTCATACAGGTAGCAAATACCTCCCCTGGGTAGTTTCCCTGAAAAGACAGCTCAAAATTGCTTTTAATTATGGGTTATCTGAAAGGCCACTTGCTGTTTTTATTTTTCCACAGAACTCTGAAACATTATGTGGCTGGAAGTTCTATGTAGACCACACTAGATCAAATCTAAAACAACCTAAGTCATGTTTTTACTTTTTTTCTTTTCTTAAAAATGATTAGAATACAAACCCATGCAGAAATTCATGCATGCAAACAGACACTCACATATACATGTATGTATATACATATACATATATATATGTATATATATATACATATATATATATACATATATAGTGTATACATATACACTAGCTATAGTTGGTGGTTGTTTCTCTATTGCAGTGAGGAGAGCCCAAAAATCTCACACTGTTTTCTGACATTTGAAGATTAAAAGAGAAAAAAGAAAGAAAGAAAGAAAGAAAGAAAGAAAGAAAGAAAGAAAGAAAGAAAGAAAGAAAGAAAGAAAGAAAGAAAGAAAGAAAGAAAGAAAGAAAGAAAGAAAGAAAGAAAGAAAGAAAGAAAGAAAGAAAGAAAGAAAGAAAGAAAGAAAGAAAGAAAGAAAGAAAGAAAGAAAGAAAGAAAGAAAGAAAGAAAGAAAGAAAGAAGGAGTGTTTTGAAAGAATTAAAAAATGTTTTCCTTCATAGTAATGCATCTACTGGCTTAATTATACTTCACAAGATAAGATACAATGTTTAGTTATGCATTCTCTTGTTTGTGATTTCAAGGGTTAGTTAAAACCCTGGGGATCCACAATCCTGTGCTTTTTAAAAAGAGAATTTAGTGGAAACTTTAATTAATGATCTAATCAATCAATTAATCTCTGTTACATAAGTGTTGAAATCTAATTCTCCTTCACAGCTCTATCAATACAGAGAGAACTGAAATGGCTGCCCACTTATCAGGATAATGGAGAGCCATTGCAGGCTCAAAAAAATTGTGAAATTGTGGTAGTATTCTGAAGCTGGTATCGATAACATCACGCTTAAAAAGTTATCTTGAATTCTGGATAGACCACAATATGACTGTGTGGCAACTGTTAGGCAGTTCCTTTTTCTTCAGTTGAATATAAAAAACATTAGAATAGCCCCCTAACTAGTTGGAAGTTGACCCATTTATTTTGTGGAATCTCTGATAATTATGGCAAAGAAGAAGTAAAAAAATCTTACAAGGTTAGCATCATGTAGTGTTGACTTTTGCCTTGAGTTCAGGAAATGTAAACCATCTGCTTCATCTGCTTTATGAAATATGTGCAGACCACACCATGCTGTTGACTAGCCAACTGTTGATAAATAAATATTTATATTTTGAGTGATTTATATAGGGCCTCTATCAGTACTGCAAAGGTGAGACTCAGTGTGACCTTTATTTCTAGGACTGCGAGTCAATCCAACCTCTTTGGAGCTTGGAACCCTGCCAGAGGTGTCTGCAGTGCTGATGGCAATTTAATTGATAACAATGCAGATGAAGATTATTTTGTGTACAAGCTCATCTTCAAAGCAGCCTCTGTGTGTGTGTGTCTGTATGCTTCCAAACACAAAAAAAATCCATTAAGAGAGCCTTAAGTATAGGAGAAAGAATTAAATCATAGCTTGGACTACACTTGTACTGTGCAGTGTTTGTTAGCAATCTTTTACCTTCTTTTGAAAGTAAGTTAATCTAAGTTCAATGCATAAAAATACTTACAAGAGCATTTTTCAATTTTATGAAGAGCCCTTCAAAGAGAATTTTAAAAATATAAACCAACTTTGAAAAGAGAAATTGAAAATTTGTGTATCCTTAGCAATATATTTAATATTTTTGGCTGCATACTCATACATCTCATTTAGTTTCCTTTTAGTTCTTTCTTACAGTAATTGAAAAAGCACAGAACAAGATGTCATACTGAACTCTTTGAATCTAACTTCCTACCTCTTAATTTCAGTGATTTACCAGTTCTTCAAAGCAGTATACTTGCTCATTTCTCTCTGGCTTATTCATTTTGCAACCTTTCCCAAGACACAAATGCTGAAAACTTAATGCTCCTTTTGGCAAGGAAAGATCACAGCTTTATTTGCAGCACCAATTTAATACACTAGTAGTAATTGTGCACACTACATATAAAAGTGATACTGTTTACCTTGCCAGCAGGCTGACTTTCTCTTCCCAATGAAGAATTTTGAATTCTCCTGCCTGTCAATAAAAAGCCAACCATTCCAGTCCACGAAAGTATATTGCTCCAAAGAAGACAAGCTAGAATTTCTAACCCTGATTTGTAGCTACTTAAAAATTTGATTATATTATATTAATTTTCCTGCAAATTGCCTTATCCTTCTGGTCTTTTTTCTTTTCCTCCCTTTTAGATATTATTGTCCCTTGCAGTATCATTAATACATAAATACACCATCTGCATCTAACATACAATAAGATATATTAATATTATATACACAGTATGATTTTCAACAAATTACAGTAAAATGCTAGCATTATGCTAAATAGAGTCTTAGAAAGTCCTAGTCAAACATAGAAGTTACCATGTTATAAAGTCTGGATTCCAACAGCTAGGCAACACTGCAGATTTTTCAGAGAAGAAATGGAGATGGAAAGTATGATTATAGAACATATGAGATTTAAGACATATGAGATTTAAGACACTGTCATAGTGTCAGAGCCAAATGGTGACAGAGACCAATAGTAGTTTCAGCCATTTGGATCAGAGGCACTGTTGACCCTAACAATTCAGAAAGCATGTTAACATGCTCAATTGGAGCATGTTAACTCGAGAAAGACATCTTGAAATCACTGTGGCTAATTCTCTGCAATCATCATGTGAATGTGCAATATCAGCCAAAATGTTGAGTATCATGAGAAAGGATGTTGAGGCCAAGTCAGAAGGATTTCACCATTTCATAAAAGCTCGGTATCTAGAGTACTGTAAGCTGTTGTACTCCCTAGAGTACAAACAAGAGTAAGTATAATGACCAAGGAGATGGAACAGCTGCATTACAGGAAGACAGAAAAAGGCTCAGATTTTTCCGTATGGAAAGAAGACAAAGAGGGTGTTACAATTAAAATTTTCAAGATCAAAAGAATAGAGAATTGAGGCAGGCCTGTTGTTCACAAAATCCTGCAGCAGTAAGTAGGAAGCACTCATTGAATATATGAGAGGATCAGTTTAAAACAGATTAAAGAAATTGACGCTTTTGAATTTATTGTAATGTGAAGTTGTGCGCAGGTAATGTTCACTTGTGCAAATATGGATTAGACATTCATAAACAACAAACTCATAAAGAAGTGCTAACGGGAATAGGAATAAATGTACTCTGCAGTGCAACAGCTGTGAATATTGTGGAGAACATGGCCATTCATTTTGCATGATAGCAACTCGTGCATCCACTGCTGGAGAGAGTACCCTAGTCTAGGTAAGCCGCTGGGCTAATTGAAGTATTGCATCTCTCGTGTTCTTACACATTTACCATTACTCAGTTAGTTCTCAGAATGTACAATAGAGCTCAGGAAATAGCAGTAGAGACACTTCACATGAAGGGAATATTAGTCTGTACAGTTATCTGAGTGATTCATAGTTAAAAAGTTACAAGCCTGGACTTCCAGTCCCTTGACCTAATTTCTACCATATGAAAAATAAATGCTTACTTGTTACCAATGGTTTGGTTAGGGATTGTGTTTTATGCATTTTACCCTACGGTGACACATCCATAATAACTGGGTCATGGATGTTTTAGTTGTACGATAATTTTTAGTTGGAGATTGTTAGAGGAGAAACAGTTTTAAATCCTGAGTTTAGTTGTCACGGACTTTATAAGACAAGACTGTTCAGAGCCTGCAGCTAATTTAGGTTTCTTTTGCTCTTTCTTTTTTTCCCCCCATTTTTTAGTTATTAAATATTGCAAGTGATGATGAAGAAAAGATTGAACTTCATATGTTTGCCTTATTATCTTGTTGCCATTTACTGTTGCTCCACTCCTGAGATGCTTAGATGGGAAAGGCAAGGAACTTGACAGTTCTAAACACTGGGTTTCATTTCTAAATTAATTAATTAAATGGAGACAAAAATCATACAAGTAAATTTTGAAAGTCACTTAAAGCCATGAAAAGGTTTGGAGTAGCTAGCTGTAAATTCAGTTAGGAAATATCTTTAGGAAGCAGCCAATCAAGGTTAATCTGATAAAATAATTTAATTTTATAATGTTTTATTAATTAATTCAGATGTGTACAAAAAGACAGTGTTTCATGGGTCCTGAATTGACACACATAGGTTTATTATTAGCAATATAGCAATTATTAGTAGTGAGAAGAAAAAAGGTATAAAAGGAATTATTTTCCTGAGGTTGGAAGTATATTTTCACTGAGTATTGCCTAAGTTATATATCCAAGGTATACTTTGTGAAACAATTAGTGAAGACACCTATACATTTTGCTGTTCTTTTTTAATTGAATTTTATTGTCTATATTTATGATTATCTTCCAGAATCTCCACATCTTTTTTTTTCTTTTTTTTTTTTTTTCCCAATTTCTCAGGGGTCACATTCCTGATTACTCTCTGTGTATCTTCTTTAGTAGCTCTTAATTTTCTGCTTCTTTAGTAGCTTTTAATTTTCTGCTGTTCTGCTGATGTTTCTCTGAGTTCAGCTCCATTCAGTTCCATTATTTCTCTCTCATCTCTTCTGAAGATTTCCATAGGCTTCTGTAATTTTGAATCTCGGATTATTTCCTCCTAAATATTTCCCTTCCTACCAAGAAGTGCAGTTGTATTTCAGTGCCCAGGTTTCTTGCTTATGTATCAGTCTAAACAGAAGTGAACTTCCATATATCTCACTTACTGTCTCTGACTTACTCTTTATAAGACCTCCTAATTCAGAATGACAGTGTTACCCATATTCTTCCATGCCAGAAATTACTTATTTTTCCAGAATATTCCAGAATATTGGAATATGGATCCAGCCATGTCTTCAATACCAAATGTCCTTAATTTTATGATAACATTTACAATATAGGTGTTACGCAGTGTTACATCAGTTATTAAGAAAAAAATCTTCAAAATTTAAATGAAAAGTTTGAAGAAAAAGTAGGCATGAAAAGATTATGGGAGCATACTTGTTCTTTCTGCATTTTCATCCTACAAATTCTACTTACTTATATTTTTTCCTGTGCAAGAAGAATAAACTTACATAGATGAGCTAAATTTTTCCTGATTTGGGAAATATAGCTTTATCGAATCACCAAACAGTGTTTGTGATGGTTGAGACAGGTAGGTTTAGAAGTCTGTGGACAAGGTAGTAACCTTCTTTCACTTATTTTTAAGAGAAAGAAATAGATCGGGTTTTCTATGAAATGAATTTTTAAGTTGATATTGTTAGAATATAAGTCTTTTAAATATTGATTTGTTTATTCCAGTAAAATTTGACATAATCTGTCTCGAAGGTCAGTGTAAGCAGTATCTACTTGAACAAATTTCATATAGCATGCAGGTATACTGTGGGTTAATCCTAAAGAATACAGTTCTTCAAAGGTCTTCATAATCTTTCAAGTATTTGTTCTTTTTTTTCTCTTAACATGTCTGAAATGGAAATTCATCTGTGAACGGTGGTTTTTATTCATGTTTTCACAGACATACATCTGCATGCCCAAGAAAAGAATCAATATTATGAATGAGAACTCTCCCCAAAAGTCTTTAATTATATGTCTATGTATCAATATGTAATATTTGATGTTTCCTTGGATTTTTTTTTCTTTTAGCTGACACATGCAGACTTTGAAAGGAGTAAAATCAGCAATGTAACAATGAAATGCATGCAAACTTGTTAAATGTGATGGCAAAATAAAAAGCTTCAGTCAGTATGATTAGTTTAAAAAAAAAAAAAAAGAAAAGAAAAGATAGCTAGCAAACTGCCTATCATGTGATGAAATTTGACAGTAGGGATTATGGCTTTGATGGACCAGAACAGCTAATAGAAGAAGCTGACATTTTTGAAACCCTGCTAATTAAGGGTTCCTTCCTTAATATTAAAATAAAGTCTTTGTCTGGGTTTTATGGTTGGAGAATCAGGTGTTTTCATTAATATATGCCAGTCAGTCTTAATAAGCTTGGAGGGCAGAGGAAGTTATTATTGAGTGACCTTCTACAAAATAAGCATGTTGCTAAGGGCTGTAACCCTGCCCTGTTCAGACTGATGAATCTCATTTCCAATGCAAAAGCTTCACAAGAAATCCAAGTATTCTCTGTGCAATCACAGAAAATAATCCTTATGTCTCTTGTAATGTCCAGAATTGCCACTTACTATACTACTACTGTACAATGAATATTACAATACATATTATTTTTCTAGCACAATTGTCTACATTTCTGAATTGCCAAGAATAGAAAAACTTATTGTCAAGACACTTGTATTGAAAAGTCAGCTCATTTTAATACTTCTCAAATAGTCATGTACCCTGTTCATGAATTATAATGCACAGAATACATCTGACAATACCAGCTTTGAAAAAGAGATATGTCTGTATTATTACATATTCATTTTCAGATAGATTTCGAACAGATTTTAAACCATTCATTGAAATTCATTGAAATGATAAATTCACAGTTGGATTTTGATTGACTCTTAATCTAATTTTACATTTGATAAGTTTTCATCTTTTTTTAAGTAATTTTGATTTTCTGTAGTTTTCTTCGAGCTAAATAAAAGGGTGTGGTAAGCTACACAGATGTGTTTGCTGATAGAACTTAGAAAATGGCCTAATGAATCAGATTAAATAAGTGCATCACATTCTAACCGCTTATGATATGTCTCACATCAACTCTCTTTGCACTGGGCAATTTCCAACATTCCAAGACTTTCTGCAAATATTTACTAACGGCTTGTTGCTTCCTTTTTTCTCATGAGGTCAAGTCAGTTCTCTAAATGGTTCTTTAAGGTACTTGCGCTCATAATAAATACAGTGGATAATGTGTGAAAATCAAAGCAACATATCCAGTTTGCTGACACTGTGCTAATAAAATAACATGGCTGCCAAGTGGAAATGTCAGAGCTGGGAGAACATACATGCTCTCAGGTCATCGAGTGAATCTTTAAAAGTTGACTATTTAATAGGAAGCAAGCAACTGCATCACATTTGCTGGTCTCCTTCCTTTAACTGAAGGCACATCAGATGGATCTACTTTCTTATCCAGCCCAAATCAATCTATCAAAATTTGTAAATTTTTTGATAGATCTTATTCCAAATGTATTTGTTTGCTTCTTTCTTTATTTACATTGGTGATCAAACTGTGTTGGATTCAGAATTGGATATGCATACTATTGGAAAGTGCTGGCCCATTACATATACAAATACACCGTAGCGCAATGAGACAGTCCAGCCCAGTGCCACCATTTGAAAAGCCAGAACTGA
The DNA here is from genome assembly GCF_951394365.1 of Tetrao urogallus. NCBI lineage: Eukaryota > Metazoa > Chordata > Aves > Galliformes > Phasianidae > Tetrao > Tetrao urogallus. The sequence goes on from NC_136819.1 coordinate 35,753,852, forward strand.
GGCCCATATTTTTCATTTTTGTCTCGGTATTTTTTCCAAGAGCACTCTGACAGAGCATTACATGGCTAAAATAAAATAAAATAAAATAATAATGCCCTGTGAAACATTTCCTATCTAAAAAAGACCAACTATCCCAGACAAGGTTTGAGCTATTTCTGAATGCCTAGTAGATGCCATATTTGAATACAGTAGCTCTATTTAGTCCAGTTGCTCTACAAACTGCTTTGAAAATGAAAGGCTCTCTGTATTGTGTTCCCTTTAAGCCAAAGCCATCCATGCACCTTGGACTCTTTGCATTCCCACTTGTTTTTGTTGGTTTTTTTTTTTTGCATTTTGGTATTTTTGAATACTTATCCTTTTTGTATTTTTTCCCTAAATACAAGTAATTTGATGTAGTGCCATAATTAACCTGAATCCTATTCAATGCTTCATAGGAAAGGCAAAACTAATACTAATACGTGCAATATTTTTCTTAGAATGTGTAAACCTGAACAAATTAAAATTCCTGTTTTTAAGGGAAATTTGTGGGTGTCTGTGGATGGTGATGGCTGGGCTAATTAGTTTATTTACTGTTAGTGATTTCCATTCCATTTCCGGGGCCAGATGTACATAGTGGAGGAAAAGCAGCACTCATAGCACTTATTAGCATCTCACCAGCAGCTGCATACTACAGGAGCAAAACATATCTATACTATGAATGCTTCTTTCAGGTACAGTGTAGGGGCAGCTAATATACTTCTGCTCTCTACCCTTGCCTGTTCTATAGCGAAACACCAAGGACTGAACAACTAAAAAATGGAGAAAACAACAAGCGTAACTCGAGTACTTTTAGCACTTAAAGAAATGCAAAGCAAAACACTTGATGCACTTGAAACTGGTCAAAAGAAAGGGGTAGGAGTCACAGATTTTGCATGGAAGTAAGTTTGGGGAGGATTCTTTTCTTCTTGCTGATTATGGTTATTATTTAACTCCAAAGCTATAGCTAAAATACCTGATGAAAACACTGCTGATTTCTGATTATAAAACTCTTGGAGGCATCAATATGAGTGAGAACTGACTCTTAGAGAGAACTATATCATTTTCATCCTTTTTTATTGAATGGTACAATGGGGTCTTTGTTAGACCCTCAGCAGTATCTTATGCAATGCCAGCTGGGGCTTAACTAAGAGCTAATATTAGAGCTCATTCACCAAAAAAGTACAGCACAAATACTATCTTCATGCAGAAATCAATATTCATAAATAAAACAACCAAAGGCACTTTCCTCATATACTATAAATGGTATTTTTACTGTAAATGTAATTGAAGCAAGGTCATTCATTTTGCTGCTGTAAAACAAATGGAAAATTAAACTAGATTTATTCCCTCTGTGAGAAAAAAGGATTTTCTGAAGAAGGAAGGAAATTTATTCTACAGCAGAAGACAACACTGCTGTTCCACTTCCAAACATTGTGACTGTAAGTCAGGACAAGTGTTCTAATGAAAAAAGGAGTTTTGGGAATATTTTCAACAGTGGTTAAGAAAAAGTGATTGAGAAATCTTTTCTCTTTCCCAAAGAAACAGCAAAATCTTTTCTTCTGTTATGCAGTTTTGGAAAATGAATATGTATTTCAGAAAATGTGTTAAGAAAGATGTGAAATCACAGTGCTAGTACCTCAATTTCGTTCTGTGTAGTGATCAAATATACCCTGTTATATGTGTAAAAACAGATGCTATCAAAGAATTGACCTTAATTTAGAGACCTTCTCCCACAAAACCAGGGTCTCACTCAGGGTTTAGACCTCAAGGCCATTAAGACTCTGAAAGGGCTCCTTTCCACTCTGGCACAGAGTCCCAGAGGCTCATAGGAAGAACTTTAATTCCTTCATTGTCAGGTTATATATGGTTGTGAAGAACTGCCGTGGGCCATCCCTGTACAGGATGAAGAGAAAATAAAAACAAAGGTATGAGACAAAATGGGAGCTTAGCTGAGCAAAAGCAGGTGTCCAAAGATGCCTTTCCAGTAGCCAATGCATGTGTTAGCTGCCTTGCTCCTGATGGACTAGGTGCCTCTTTATGTGAGCTGCAGAAGGCAACAAATCCTCACCCTATCTCTGTAGGTAAACTGTAGTTGATAGCTGCATAACATAAAGGGATTACAAATTTTACATCCACGGCAAAATTTTCAAAAGATCTGTCCCAGGCTGAGCATCCAGAATCAAAGACTGCTTTTGAAAAGCTGACCCTGGCCTTTGGGGAGACATTGCAAAGACTTTTCTTACAATGTTTTCTGAAAGGTAAATTTGAAACTCATTCAGTATTCCCACATTGTATCAAAGTGAAAGTGCCTCCACTGGTGTCAACAGTTTAATGAAAATTGCTGTAATTTCATTGATTTTTTTGGTAGCCCATGCTAAATGAGCTACATGCTGCTGTGTATATATATATGTGTGCACAGTAATTGAATAATTTCCTGTTCACTACTGAAGAAAAGTTTTCTTTCTCCTTCTTCTGTTAGTATATACAAACCTTTATTAAGAAGGGCTTTCACTTTCTGTATCTTTGCTAGTGATACCTGAGCTAAAATTGAAAGTAAGATAGGTAGAAAAGATGACAATGTTTCTGCTAAAACAGTTCCATATTTAGTATAATCATATATGTAAATCATGATATGCAAAAGTTATGAAGAGGGAGCTGTAATAACCTGAAAATGCAGTGTAAATGCGTATTCAACTACCCACAATTTGGCAGATTGATTATGACACAGGAAAATTCAGTATGACATAGGTATATTACTTCTTTTTCTTTTGCTATTTGTCACAATATTTCACTTTAAAATTATTTAATTAATCACTTCTTAATTAATCTTTAATCGTTAAAGACTGCACAGAGCACTGTTGACTTCCACAAACTTAAAGTACTATTTTTCTGTTTAATAAAATGAGATTTACTGTAGCACTACGTTTTGCCACAGGTAGCCCTGTTGAGCTGTTGAGTACAGTACAGGGAGAACAGCAAAGGCCTTTAACTTTTGTGTTAGAAAATGTAAATTAATCCTTGCTTCGTTTTCTTCAGCAGGATGTGATAATTCTCATTTAGAAGAGTTACCTGTACTTCAAAATAGTTGCATTATTCAACAAAATTTAGAGTTATGCAATATAAAATGCTACTATCTGATATTTTTTATCTTAAAGGACTTCATGGCTTCTTTAAAATATTAAATTCTTTTAGTATCTTGGAAACAACATGAGAAACAAACAAACAAACAAACACAAAACAAATCAAAACCAACAACCATTGTAGAACATGCTATAAAAGTAAAGAAAAAAAATTTCAAGCTAGTTTTTCCATTGAAGGATAGGCACTGTTTCCCATTGCTCTAAACAGATACATACCACTTCAGTAGTAACAATCTACAGCAACTCTTTTGAAGTCAATATTGTTAAACAGCTGTAAAATCAGTTTCACTGAAATAAAATCCAGATTCATCCTGTCCATGCCTTCGACCCTGTACTACACTTAGTTCTCATGCTCACTTCATTTTCTCACTATTACTAACAGGGTACTAAGTATCTCAAGTACTACAGACTGGTAATCAGTGGTAGATGTAAGATCTTCTTAGTGCTGACTATTGACTGAACTGTAGCAAATGTAGTCAGCATGCATGGCGTGCTCAGAGCCACACAAGTCGGTAGGCTAGAGATCTGACAGCTAGCACAATACTCATTCCTCTAGAGCATATTGCAAACATCCTATAAATATTCACTTCACTTTAAAAAAAGTCTTTTCTACCAATCAAGGCAGTGTATGAAAATAATTCCATCTCTGTGCTGCATGCATCATGATTATGGATGTGCTGAAGCACCAATAATCAATCTCAGTTACTGGAGAAATTGTTGTCACTTGCTACTCGTAGTCATGCAAAGTGTTATACAAAGAAGCAGGACTAATGCAGCTTGATTTTCATAGAGGTGTTATTGGACATGAAGTACTGAGAGGCTATATAATATGATATGAACACAAGCTGCTCCATGCTGTTCATTCAGCTGTGTTTTTGCAAATGATTATGAAAGTAAAATACAAGGTATGTCACTGTACTACAAGCTAGAGTAGGGCTTTGTGCCCATTTTCATGCACTAATCCAAGAAGCTTGCAGAGGTGACATTATCAGGCATATTTCTTCCTCTCAGTGAACTGTTTTCTTTTTGCTGGTACTAGCTTAAAATGATCCAATCCATATTCTATGAAACTGACATCTCTTTCTCAGTTGTAAGAGTCAGCTGGCAACAAAACAGTTCAGAGGCATAGAGAGTGTCTGTATTAAGCACAACAACCAAGGGTTCATTTGCATCCCATTTACCTTGGGGAAAATGCAGCTCAAGTTTAATGTTAAGCGCACGCTTAGTGTTTTGTTGATTTTCAAAACACTGAAAAGGCTGCTTTCTCGACAGCAAATAGAAGGTTAAAACTCAATGTGTGCTGCTGAGTCAGTTTCCAGTGAGTACAAAATAAATTTCTTTGAAGGGCGAAAAAAATCTACTAAGTCTGCACCTCATGTCCAAGGTTTTTTTACACCTAGAACTTTTAATCTGAAAAAGGCTGAACTGTGTTATGAATGGTATGACATAACCTGTGCAGTTATACAGGGTCTTCTCAAAATCTGATATTTCCATTTTGAACCTATATTTCTTAGGCTAAAGATGAAAATAATCATGTTATTAAACTGCCACTTCTGTGCATTAGGTTGTTCTTGACTACTTTAAATGTTTCTCAACAAAGGTTGCAATGTGGGATTTTTCTTTTTATTGTCATTAGCATATTATTCAACAGTATACCTGTGTCATCACATCATTTTCAATGACGTTGAGTTTAGCTGAAAACTAGCAGTAAGAAAAAATTGTATCATAACTATTTTGTTAGTTTCACGTGCCGAAAAGGAAAATATATGTAGGTCGGTCTGAAAGTAATGCCTCTTATTTATTTCCATGGAAACAACAACAGATAAAAAGAGTACAATAATGCCATTTAATAGAGCAAGTTCTCAGTTACAAAACACTATTTTTTTTTACAGTCACCACCATTAACTATACATGTTTGCCAGCCATGAACAAGAGCCTGCATGCCACTCTGATAGCAGTCTTCATGGCTGTCCCAAACAGGGCTTGTCTTTCACATCACTATTGCTGCTGCTGAAACGTAGTACCTATTTCCTTGCTGTGCTTACATCCGTTTCATCTCCATAAACATTCAACAAGTGTCAATGAATGTCAGTGGGTGTCATTTTTCCATGTGGAGGAATTCAGTGACACACCTTCTCTTCATATATACTCCCATGTCAGATGCCATTCTTTCTGACTGTCCCCTCTGCTGTCCTCTGTTGTACAACAATAACATGTAATGGAATATTGGTGGGAAAAATTATCCTCTACTGCCATACCACCATCTACCTCTGACGGTATGGGCCAACATCATAAGGAAGGAGGTGTTAGTTTCAGAGCAGCACTTCGAATTACATTTTTTTTCCCCCCACTTTTCATGTTTACAGCATTGGTGTCATTAATTTCTCCACACCCTGGAAGTATGCAGGCTTATTTGCAACATCTTGTAACAATAATGAACAATAATGGTATTATTCAAAAGCAGTTTTGTCTCATGTGTAAAATGCCTAAAAGGAACACTTGCAAAAATGCGAGAAATGTGAATTCTGTTTCCATCAGCTTGGTAGCAGTGACAAGGAACCTTACCATTACTCTTCATAACGTACTTGCCATAGATACTGTGCTGCAATTTCCCTCACTTTGCTTCACTGATGCCCAAGCTTTCCTTGAACCATGATTTTTGTCTAGAGAGTTGAGATCAGGTGAGTGTGGAGTGGAGATGAGTAAAGCAAAGCTCCCTTTGTCGTAGTGCTTTTCCTTTTAGGATTTAAAATTTTTAAAGTAGCATTGTCTGAGGTATATCTTTTTGGTGCCATTCACAATGGGATACTTCTATTTGAAATGGGTAGTTGAACTTCACTGTTTAGTGTAATTTATAACACAAATCTGAAATGAAGTATGTACTGAAGTATTTCAAAAGAGGGATTTTGATTTAAAAAGAGCAAATGTCTGGCAGTTTATCAAACTGCTCCATTTTACCTTCATACAGGAGGAGAGTGGCTGTTTTCATATTCACTAATCCCCAAATAACCATCAAGAAATATTAAAATACACATTTTATTAGTTTCATTTAATTTCTTAATTGCTCAAATTCAGTTTACCAATTTATTGCTGTGTGAAATGCTTAGAGGCAATGCGTACATTAAAGGGATTATTTACATGTAATCCCTCCCTCCCAAAGGATACAAACTGATCATTTATGAATCCTGATTTGTGCTCTGTTACAATACAAGATGAATGAAATAGTTACTGTAGGTAGGATAATGTAGCTCCTGGAAGTATAATACTGCGTGGAGTACAACTTAGTACTTGTTTGCTTGGTAGATTTTATTAAAGGTGCATGAGCTTCCTTTTTAGAATTTGGATGAGCCAAACAGAAACTGCTTGCTGCAACTGAACCATTTATTTTGTGGGAGTACATGCAAACAAGACATTACATTTAACCTTGGGGAGAAGTCTATTTTAAAATGTAACCCATGTTTTATTTGGGGTGTGGATTATTTTTGGCTAGGGTTATAATTTTACAAGAAAGAGATTTATAATTAGATTTAAGATAATTGGCAGGGATTTGCCATTAAGATGCAGACTTGCAGCTTGCTCCCTGCCTGTGGATATCGCTGTAGGTATCTGTTTGCCAACCAAAAAGTGTGAAACAAGATGTAAAGGAGAAACAAAAACCTGAACCACTTTGAGCCGAAAGGAATAAAACTTTAAGTATCTCTAAGTAGTCTCTAAGTATTTTAGAAAAGGAAACATTTTTTTAACCTGCAGCATACTCATTGTGCACCATTGCAGAATGATGGCATTCACCACTGTTTTAACAGAGCTATTAAACTTCTTTTGTCAGTGTTATCCCAACCTCTTCTCATTACCAGACATACCTTGCTGTATTTGAAAAGTTCACATTCTGAGAGCATGACTATATGGACTAGCATGACAGTGGAACTTAAGAAAGGCAATAGTCTGTAGCCTTAAAATCAAATACCTGAAGCCTGAAATGTCTCCACCACTTAAGAAAAGGACTATTCTGCATTTCAGCTTGTTTAGAATTTCCCCACAGTCTTTACTGAGGGATTTCTACATGCTTTACTCTCATCTCCCCACAGAGTGTAGTTTCCTTAGATTGACAAATACAGAATAATTAAG
>NC_136819.1:36366134-36656611 GCF_951394365.1 Tetrao urogallus
GTAGTTGAGTGTTTGGTCACTGTAGATTCACCAGAAGTCCTTGCTATGCAACTTGTCACATCTCAGCTGATTTAATGCATGTTGCACCAGCAGCCTCTGGAGTAAGTTCTTCTAGCTATGACTTTAGCAGCACAGTATGCAGGGCAGGTTAAGAAACACAAGCCCAAATAAATTTTTGCCAGTAAGTTATATCTGTTTTCTGGGAGGGGGAGTAGAAAAGCAAAACAACAAAAAACCCTTACCTTCTGTGACACCCTGTACAGACGGTTGTTGAAAATGGATTCTCTAGACTATGAAGTCACCTCTCAAGTCAGTCAAAGGCAGTTGTGAATGGGCTTGAGGATGAAAGCCATCCTGTCTGAAGGCAAAAGAAGCATGTCGTTTACACACTGGCTGAGGAATTGCCTGCATATTTAGGGTTTCTTTGAGGAAAAACAAAACAACAAAAAAACATGGCATGAGTGCATACAGGCTCAGATTGCATAACTGGGAGTGGAGATTCCTTTCAGTGACAAATGATCCTCTGTGATGGAGGAGTTACTCCTCCCTGTTTTGATCCCAGCAATGTCTGTCTGCTTCCTTCAGCCAGCAGCAGGACTCTTAAATTTGTAATAAGCCACTCTGTTTACTAAACTGCAGGGAAGGTTTGTTGTTCTGCATTCATTCTCTTTTGCATTAGTGGCCTGGATCACTGTAGGATTGAAGTAGCTGTAGGGCTGGAGTAAAGGCAAATGAATGGCAGACACTGTGGAAATTAGTCAACATCACCAAAGGAGGGAAGGAACAGATTTCTCATTTATTCCTCTGATCACTCTTAACTTAAACTCAGGCAATGACGCCTAGTCCTCCAAAGTGCAGTGTACACCTGTGAGCAGGTGACACAAGCTGTAACTTGACACTGACATCCCTTCTGTAGGCCAGTACTGGGCTGAAGGAGGTTTCTTTGGGGATGGTGTTATTTAGTCGTTTCTTCTTGGCTGGGCCACGCAACAGGTATAGGAGCAGAGAAGCAACTTCCAAGGTTACCCAGGGAACCTGACTCAGAAGTGTATCTATTTTAAAAAAAATAATAATCCATCCAGAGAAGTTGTGTTGGCTCCTTGTTCAGCCTTGCTGCTGGTCCTGCACCAGTCATACCAGCCCAGGGGGCAGTGCAGGACAGGAACTGCAAACAGGTCTGGTTCAGCTAGTGGTGCGTCTGGTGGGTGTGATAGACTCTCTGGTAGGCTCTCAAATGAGTAAATACTTTCCTTGGGAAGGGGAGCGATATTCATTCTGTGAGTATGTGGAAGCCTTCTTTCTGGAATCCAAAAAGAGAAATGCAGGCAGCCAGGAAGAGGTCTCAGGTCAGTGCATCCTGAGGTGTGAGGAAGGTAGGGCTTCCAGCAAGATGCTAAGAAAACCTACAGCAAGTTGGGTACTAGTGGAGCAGCTGCTTTGGGTTGGATTTTAGCACAAGTGGAACGTATGAGTTTCTTTCCCGCCCCTTTCCATCTGTGTCCTTTAAATCATCTGCACCTGTGCATACCTTTTGGCACCATGAAGAAGTTGATTTGCAAGTGATGTTAGCCTTGTTTCAGCTAGCAGCATTTGGAAATGCCTGACTGGCAGAAAAACATTTCACCTAAGGATGTGGTGAACCTTGAAAATAGGCTAGCGGAGCAGCTTAGCTTCTCACTGCCCCAATGTAGCCTCTGGTGTATGAAGGTGACAGGATGTGACTGTGAGAAAGCCAAGCATTGGTCTCAAGGCTGTTGGCAAAAGAAGCAGGAGATAAAAGCACTTTTAGTGGTGGCCAGGGAGGTGGCCTGACCTGCAGCAAGGCGGAGGGCAATGTGTCCTCAGCCTCTGGTGGATTTTCAGCCTGTAGTTCCGGGTCCTGAGGGAATCAGGGAGTTGGACTCGACGATCCTAGTGGGTCCCTTCCAATCAGGATATTATATGATTTATGCTTTCTGAAGATGTGCCTATTGACAAACAGCAGTATGTACAGCGCCGTCAGCAGGAAGACTAAGAAACTACTTCTGTTGATGAAGTGCGTGTTCAAGTGTAAGTCATTTTCAAAATGACTTACAGCCCTGGTTTCAGGCGTAGGTAACAATGTATATGCTGCCCCACTTCAGTAGCAATTCAAAACACGTAATCAGTGTGTGAACACTTGTGCTTTGCAACAAGAATGAACGTGTGTAGGCTGGATGTGCTGAAAGCCAGTTCTGGGAGGGGGGTGTGAGGGTGGAGGGCTGGCAGTGCCAAGTGCTGTAAGAGCAGGGCAGCACGTGGCGTTGTTCCAGCCCCAGGCTCAGGTTCACTGTGTTCAGCTCGACATGAGCAGTGTGGTGCGCGGCCACAGCACCTTTACAGACCCAGTGGGAAACACTGCCTTCCCCCCTTCTTCCATCCTGCCAGAGTGTAGAAAGCACACTGATGCAGATGGACGTACTGCAGGCTGTGTGGCTGTGCTGCGTTGGCACTGTAAATCTTTCTGTGATGGTTGGTTCGTTACCCGGGAGAATCAACAGTTGCTCTTTGCCAGCCTCACACGCATCGCTAGCCTATGACACACTCCAGCAGTAGAAGCATGATCCCCAGGCTGCATTGCTGTGAGCAACGTGAGGTATCTGTGTGTGTTGTCTGCAGTGCCAAGGGTCATGCAAGGGTACCTGAGCTGGAGAGGATGCTGTGTGCTGCCATTGCTCTACCCATGTTGCTGAGCAGGACTCACAGCAAAGTTAAATACAGCTGCAGCAGAACCTGCCCACTTTGTTTCAGGTGGGCATTGTTTGCACACCTGTGATACACAGATGACAAGAAGTTCTGTAGAAAAGTAACATAAAATGTCAGGATAAGAAGTCAATTGAAATTTGTCCTATCAGTGCTTCTCCTCACCCTGTCCCCTCCAAGTTACATGCACCTTGCAGTTAACTGCGGCTCTGATAAGCCATAAACAGAATGCTGGCAGCTGCCCAAAGACCCACCCTGCGTGCAGTAGCACAGGGCTGCTCTGTGCCCACACCGCACCCAGGCCCCACCCAGCAGGGAATTCCCACACTCGGCAGCTGCAGGGAGTACTGAGCCAGCACAGCATGCAGCCATGATATGGATCCTGCGAAGGAAAGAAAGGGCTGTGGGAGAGTGCATGGCTTTCAGCCTCTGTAGGGGATTTGTTGTGCCACTGCCTTTGAATCTCTTACAGTGAAGCCTAGCTGTATCCGCTCATCACAGAAGGGCTTCTTACAGCAGGGCAGTGTGGTGTTTGCTTTGCTCCTGTTTTTACAAGCAATGAACAATGGTTTTCCTCTGTTAAGCTGAGTCTGCTCTGCTCTCAGCTTTATCTCTCGTGGTCAGAAAGGCAGTGACATCTTCCTGCCTGGGGCTGCAGGTCAAACCTAATTGTGTTTCAGCCGCGGCTGTGCAGGATAGCAGTTTGAGATCTAGATCCTCTTTGCACTGGGTGCTGCAGCTGAGCAAGGTCCTCAGGCTGAGGGCTTTAAGGTCTGCAGGGTGCTGCAGTGGCCCCATCCAGCCTCAGAGGTGCTGGGAAGGAGGGTGAGCACCATGCTCAAGGATGCTGGCAGTATTTCCCAGCGCCACAGGTCTGCAAGCAGTCAGTGCATGTGGTCACTTGTGCACTGCGTGCACATCTTTCAGCTCTCAGTATCTGTATTTACATGAACCTGCAGTGCACTGCCCGAGGCAGGGAACTGTGCCATGGCCTCAGCTGGAACCTGGGTTTTGGGTTCAGCAAGGAGAAGTGAAGGCAGCAAAACCCCCTCCTGGTTTTCCTGTTTCCAGACTCCTCCATTCAAAAGTACCTCGTATGAAGGTGGCGTCGCAGTCTGGGAAATCCCTGTCTTGCATGGTTTCCTTCTTCTTTTCTTCTTCCTAAAATGTGGTGGCTTTGTCATTGCACAACCGTACAGGGCCTTCTAAGTGACGAGCTGACGCCATGCCACGATCCCCATTGGATGGGAGGCTGCTGCTGCTCCATTCATGGTAATTGCTGCAGACTCTCATGCATCTTTGGTAGGGCAAGGAGTGAGGGATCTTCATTTTTTCCTCTCAGTCATTTTGCCAAGAGAAATGACAGTGCCTCCAGACACAGGTAGCTTGTACATTCACAAGCTTTCTTACAGCTTTTTGACCCAAATATTCCTGCTTTTAAGCAGATAAGGAGCAAAGGGAAACAGACTCATGTAGTGTGCAAATGGAGAAGAGCAGGTGCTGCAGAATGAGTACTAATGGAGATTCTAACTTTGACAGATATTTTTCACAAAGAGGAATCTTTTGAAAAGCCCTTCAAATTCCAAAAGCCCAATTTCTTCAGTGTCAGGGGCTGGAGAATGAAGGGCTACAAACAAGTCAGTCATCCTCTCACCGCTGCTAGCAGGATGGGGTCTGGGTAAGCATGGGTCATGTGGAAGAGCTGATGCTGATGAAGGGCACATGCTCCTCAGCTGAGTGCAGAGATTGCTTATGGGCTGCTGGAGGAGTCGCGTGAGCTACGGTGCTGGTGACTTTCTGCTAGAAATCCCCCGAAGGAGAAGCTGAGTGAGCTGAAACCATGCATGTTGAGGCTAGAGCATGGCCTGCCTTCCTGTATCTTATGTAACTGTTGCTACATAAGATGAGTGAAAAGCCGTCAAACAAAAAAAAAAAAGCATAGTAAAAAAAAAAAAAAAAGAGAGAGAGGAAGAAGTGTTCCTGGGAAGATGCTCTTACTATGGAGGTCTCAACTGAACTGCTTTGTTCAGTTGCAAGGCAAAGCTGGTTGAAAAAATGGAAGGAATGTGCCTTTCTTCAAGTAAGCATTATGGCATATACATCCTGCAGTTGCTATCAGCTTGTTTTTGTCCTTTTTTTTCCACCTACCAAATCTGTCTTTCAGATGCATATTTTTCCCACCTTGGTTCTCCAAGCTCACTGAAAACATCCCTAAAGACTTTCCTCCTGGAGTCTGCACAAGTATGGGAGATTCAAAGTAACACACGTGGCTCAAGGAAAGGCATCTCAACTCCAGGACCAAAAATCTGTGGTACTCTGGTGCAGCAGAATGCTACTGGGAGGCAGAAGTAGGACTGCAACAGGGAATGCATTTTTGAGAAAGGAGGATGCTCTGTTGCCCTGCATTGTAAGTGAACAGCCAGTACAGAGAGCCATAGTAGTACTAGTGCTTTTAGCCTATGTGTTGCAACTAGGTGGCTTGGCTGCACTTCCACACAGCAGCCTTCTGGTTCACCAGCTGAGTAGAGCTGGCAGTGCTGCTTTGTTATCTTTGTCTGCTGGAAACATCCGTTTTTTCTTTTGCTGCTAAAATAAGAGCAGAACACATAAACTGCCACTGAACCTTCCATCAGCATGTGGCCCCGTAATCTGTTTGTTCAGTGGAAATAGGGCCATAGCAGTATTTCCACTTGAATCACTATGAAAGTAGGTGAGGAGAATCCTAGGGAGATGTGCATTAACCAGAAAATTGCACAAGGCACTTTTTTCAAGTAGCTGTTAATATTGAAATACAACCAGCTGATTAGTGTGACAGTGAAGGAGGTCGGCCTGGTAACATGGAGAAAAGCACTGCTTGATCACCTGTATGAACCAGCATTGCAAATCTCCCTGAAGTTTTCCAGCCTTAGCAGCTTTTGCAAACACAAAGCAGCCCCAGCCAGAGTTGTGGAGGATGCTGGCTCCCTGAGTTAGGGAAATGAGATGCACAGGAGCTATCAGGTGTGTGCTTTATTTGCTTTCATACAATCACTGGGGTGATTCCCCAGAAAACCCCAGTTAAGGCCAAACCGGTGGTTGGTCACCAGCACTGGCACAGCTCTGCCAGTCACAGCCTTCCAAGGCTGTGAGCCACTGCCTCTCTATTTCAGCAATAGCCAGGCACAATAAAAGGAAAGGAGGAAAAAAGGGTAAGGAGAAGAACCAAACCCCACTGCTCCAGGGCCAACCAGAATCCTTCCTCCTTCCCAGCGTGTCCCATCAGAGAGGGGCCCTGGGGAGTGTGGAAAATTTTCTTCTTTCCAGAGCTGAGAAGGAGAGTTTGTCTCAGCCAGTTACCAAGGGAAACAGTCTGGTTTCTCAGCTAAAACACTAGAAGGACAGCGTCTGTATGACACGCCCATCTGCTGAAATCCGGCACATCCAGTTAGAAATTATATCAGCTTGATCTAGGGGTGATTTTGTTCTGAGGATAGCAATTGCAGACAACAGCTCCATCTGTATACATCTGTCTGGATCTGTTTCAGCTTCCTATCATCTCCCCAAGTTCCTCAAGGCTTCTGGGAGTTCCTCCAGGCCTTGTCTTAGTCCTGCCCTCATTAAGAAGCATTCCCAGGTTCTCACAGACAAGGTGGGTAATGTGAGAGTGCTGCCAGACAAAAAAGGGTTTATCTGCCCCAAGACCATTCTGCGCTGGCATCTTCTTTTTGCATTCCCTGTTCTCTTCTTCAGTGTGCACACTGCTGCCCTTCATCTGCTATGGGAATCATTTGTTCAAGGTAGATCCATCCTGTAGCTATCTGCTTTGTAAGGCAATGGGGAAAGAAGGGCATTGGCCCTTTGTAGTGCATCAAGTAATGCAGAGAAGAAAGGTCACCTCAAATGCACGTGACCTTGGCCTCGCTAATTAGGCTGGAACTGGCAAACCCTTATTGATGAGTGGCAGCACGTCATGGGAGCTGAGTCACCCAGGCACCCCCCTGTCAGCAGGTGATGTGGGGAATGCCAGCCCCAACACCAGCACATGTGATGGTACGTGCTGCTCACCTCACACACATTCATCAGATTTAACTGAACATTACTGGGGAGATGGATGATGTCTGCCACACCACAATTAGCAAAGAAAGTGTTGATTCAGGAGCTCTGTGCATACCATAGAGCTGATACCTTCACTTTCAGCCCTGTTATTTTTCATACAGTCTGGGTGTAGGCAGGAATCCCACCAAAGCAAGCCTGCAAATGAAGATTCCATGTGTGGAAGCAACCTGGAATTTCCCACTGTATGAGCCAATGGTCTGGCTTGTGGTGTTTGCCATTCTGCGGGCCCACCTTAACCTCATGCCAGGCGAGAAGGGCCTGGCCCATGGTGTCCTGGAGCTCAGTAGTCTCCCTGCCTGGTGTCAGCTCAGTTTGAATGTAGGCTTGTACAACCTACCAGCATCATGACTGAGGATCTGAAGTCTCTTCTGTAATCTATGCCTGAGAAACTTCTGCTATGCTGCTGAGAAGCAAGCAGCCTTCCCTGAAGCTGGGGCTGAAAAACTCCTGCATTTCTGCAGCACTGCAGAACTCAGCTCTAGCTGGGATCTCGTACATAGCTGCTAGTAGTCCTGCTACTGGGTGGCTCAGATGGTCTCCCTAACAGGCAGAAGCATCTCCCTACACAGGTCTGTTCTGTTGCTTGACTGGGAGCCCTGGTGACAATGAGGTTATATTCTGATATCTCAAGCACGAGACATGGCTGAAGACGATACCAGATTGGAAAGATCTCTAGGATGGTGACTGTGATATCTTTAAGTATCAGACTCAGCCTGTTGTTCAGAGAGCTTCATGTAACCCTGACAGCCTGAAACGCTCTGGGCAGCAAACAAATTGCAGAGCAGTGCTCAACGTGACCAGGTCCCCCAGTGGCTCAGCATGCTTCCAGAGCCCATCATCCCCAGCAAAAATTATGGGTTTGCTCAACTCAGAGGACGAGGCCCCTCTGTATTAGCCAACATAAGTCAGATTGCCCTAAGCACAGCTTTGATTCCCACATTTCACAAAGGCTCTGCAGGAGCGTGCAGCTGTGGCAGGGCCTGCTGGAGAGATGTGCTCAGGCTGATGGAGGGAGAGGAGTGGCCTTGGAAGCTGCCATCTCCTGTAACTTCTGGCACTGCCTTCTCTTCTTTGTCTCTGGTGACTGGTGGAGGCTGCCAGCTCCTGCAGGAAAGCTTCTAGGAACAGACCTGTTTATCCCTTTAGGCTGATAAATCTCATCAAGCAAAACAAAACAGTGAGCTCCTAGCCTGTTTTGCACAGGAGCTCATGTAAGGGGACACTGCTTTACGACTACTAGCTGGCAGCAGTGGGGGGTGGGGGGAAGATGGGCTGAATGGCTTTGAGGCAGAACAAGAAAACTGTCAACACTATCTCTGCAGACAGGGCTGCAGCCTGAATCTGTGACCTTGGCATTACAGTGCGGGAGTGTGTTAATACAGGCATGCTGCTAAGAGCTGCAATTAGGCTGTTGGCCATGGTTTAGGGAGGTGGCTTTATCCAGTGATAGAAGGGTTTGGGGGTGGGGAGATTCCAGGCTCCACATGTCATTTGAGCGTGGACAGCTAGGAACTCATGTCAGCAAAAAAGTGAGATGTACCAAAGTTAATGACAAGCTATGCAACGTACAAACCTGGCTGTTAGATTAATGGCAGCTTGCTATCCAGAGTCGTGCTCAGATCAGCCAGGAAAGCCAGCAGCTTGATGGCGTGTGCATGTTAATTCATGGAAGGGACCAGCAGGGGCAGGTGGCCACATCTTAGTTCCTGAAAGAGGGTACCAAACACAGAGCGGGCACCTTGTGCCTGGACAAGCTCTTAGCACCCTTGAAAGTGATGCTGGTTCTGAAGCCAAGAGCTTTGGTTGGGCTGACACCAGGCAGCACTACAGCTGTGGTCCAGCAACAGCCAAGTGTTTGGAAATCCTGGGATCTGTTGTGCAACAGCAGCTGCAGCTCTCTGGCCACCCTGAGCAGATTGCCGCCCACAGTGCAGGAAGCCTGATGCATATAACCTGTCAGGCTCAGTGTATGCACAGCACCACAGCACATATACATGTATTTCAGGCCAGGAAATCCCAACAAAAGCACAGCAGCTGCTGCTAGTCCAGAAGCTCGCTAGGATTCCTCCCTAGGGCAGACATGCAATGAGCTCTTTGCTTGCAGCAAGCAGTTGCCCAGCTGGCTTGCAGTGAGTTGCACAGCTTTTCCTTGCCACAGGCTCACTGGCTGGCCCTGACCCTTTCGGGCAGCTTGCAAAGGCTCCACAGCATGACCAGCTTCTGGGCGTAGATGTGATGCCTGCAGCTTCCTGTTGCTTTGGCAGGAAACCACTGCAGATACCATGGCCTCAATGCCCCAAAAGGTCTTTACGTTTAGTAGGGCAGGAGCAGGCTGAAGTGGTAGAAGGAGCTGGAGCTGAGCGCTCAGCTCTTTAGTAGAGCCCTTGCTCAAAGCACATAAACAAATTCTGGATGCTCCTTTGCAGCAGGGGATCCACTCCTGTGGGGCTGCATGAGGGAGATCCTGCTTCACCTTCTGTTCCCTACCATGTTGGCCAATGGCTTCATATTCCCCTTTGCTTGCTCAAGCTGCTCCTGCTCTGTACCTTGGGTGCCAAAAGTGCCCTGTTGATTTCAGCAAACTGTGAAAATTTTTTTAAAAGTGAAGGGGTGCAGTGCTTATCATTACCATGCTTGCACTTTCCTGACAAGCTGGTTTGCTTTCTCCTCACACCACATCCTGCTGCCCTTCTACATCTGTAATGCGCAAAAAGTCTCTGGACAAGGTGAGGTTGAGTTACATAACAGGAACTGGCTTTTTTGGAAACTATCCTTTGGTTCACTCCACAGCCAGTCCTGGATAACAGCTTTGTGTTCACTAAGATGCAGTCAGCAAATCTCCAAGGAATGGCTTTAAATAGAGCTGGGCTATTTCAGTCCATATAACTGCACGCAGGGAAGGATTGGGCTGCATGGACCCGTGTGGGAATAAAGCAGGAAGCGCTGTCACTGTCTTTTGCATTTCATACTCACAGCAGCAGTTGTATTCTCTATTTCCCTTAAATGAAAGAAAAGGCAAAGATGATTCACATCCCATTCCCCACTTAGCCTTGAAGCACTGTTAGTGTGACTAAGGTCCTCGCTGCATCATTTCTTTCTCCATCTAATGCTGAGAAGGGTGATAGCAGGGCAGGCTATGATTAACTGGAATTTCTCAGTGTTGAAAGGCATTTGAGAATGGTCCCAGTGATTAATAAAATGACTTGAGGGGACATAGGAAAATCTGATCCTATAAATTGTTCTCTGAATAGCTTGAACATTTCAAAAGTCACGTGTGTTAGAGCTTGAGAACTGCATTTGCATAGAGCGCCTCTGCAAGATGGGCTGAGCAAAGGTGAAACCTTATGGAACTGCATGGGCCAGGCCCAGCCAGAAATCCTACTTAATATCCACCTTACTCTGCTCAGGACCCCACAGTCTTTCACCTCACATTATTATATATCACCGATGGAAATCTGCTCTTTTGCTGGAACCTAATGCACCTGAGGAAAGCCCTGCACAGAGGGAGGGCCTGAACAGCAGGCATTGGTGGGTACACTTACAGCTGGAAGCATCACACTTTTAACTCTGCCAGTGCTGTTTTTACCAGTTTGTAATCCTTGTGGCCCTGCAAAGGAGAGGACTGGCAGTACACCTTCTCCAGGCAGATGCACAATGATATTTGCAAGCAGCCTGAGCCCGAGGGAGCTCACAGTCTGAGTCCTGCAGGCTGCATGCCCATTGCAGGCTCTGCCTTGTTTCCAGGGCAGGTTTGTGCTGGGTCCTAGTGACCTGGGGCACATGCAGACTTGGGCTAGCAGTGACAGGGCTAGAGGTTTCACTCTCTCAGCCCCTGCTGCTCTCTGTCCCTGGAAAGTGCTTTGATGGATCAGGGATGCTTTAATTATGGCACCCAGCAGCAGGGATAAGATAAACCATCGAGTAGCTACACTTCAGCTTTCCCCACTGCAGATCTGTAGTATTAGTTTTGCTATAAGTATTTTGAGAAGCTAATATCACCCTTGGTCAGGCTCATTAGTATTATTGCAATCCTTAATTGCTGGCTGCTTGCTAGCAAAAACATCTCTTTCCCTCTCCCTCATTCCTTTAGAATTAATCAGTGTGCGCTGTGCTGGCTGCTGGCACAGAGGCTCTCTTGTGTGACACCCGCAGCCTGGCTGGCAGATGGGGAGCACACAGCTTGCAAGGGCTGGGTGGAGCTGCGGCCCACCCTGGGGATGCTCAGAGCCATGCCAGCACCACGTCTGGAATTACACTGGAGATCTTGGTGCTTTGCAGGCACAGGACCCAACAGAATGCCTGTTAGCAAAGGGAAGATGCTCTGGGTTTGTGCAGGATCAAGCTTATTAGGTGTGTGACTACAGCTATGCAAGAAATAATTTGGCTGTCAGCACTAAGAGAGAGAGTGACAGTAATGTAGCTGCAACACTGCATCCTGGTAGAATCGTACTAACTGCTTTTTGATGCAGCTCATGTTGCGTGCATACAGCTCAGATCATTTCCTCTTTCTTCTTCATTTCTTGTAATGCCAAAGGCAGCAATGCGTGTCAAGCTCTCCCTCTTAAGAGCAGATCTTCAGCACCTATTTCAACCATGTCTTAGAGGGAGTCCAAAGACTCCTTACTCAATGAGACTTTTCAGCAACATTTCTTTCCAGAAGAGCAGTTGGTCTTTGCAGCAAGGCCCATGTGAATCACATGTCACAGCCACACTGCTCCTTTATCTGCATGCTTGTGTATTGCAAGGGGTGAGCAGGTTCAAAATATTTTCCGTGCTGAGGCCCTGATGTGTTGCAGATATTTGCATTTACCATCACTGCCTCTTTTTCACCACTTCACGAAATAAGGTAAAGTCAGATCCTCACCGGGAGCCAGCTTGCACTTCCCTGCTTCCTCCAGGAGAACTCCTGGAGGCTCAGTGGGAGAGGCGCTGAACTCCTGCTCACTTCAGTGGAATTGGTGGGCAGATGGTGCCTCTCCCAACCTGCGTTAGGGCATACTTCCATTTTAGATCACCCTTTAAAGCTCCCTTTATAGTAGGACCCAGCACTGCTCCATCGTTCTTCACATCCATGCTGGGGTGGTTTGCTGTCTCTCCAGGAAGGATGGTGTCATTCACAGCAGCAGCTTCCCCAAGGCAGCTTGCACTGGTGGACCCCTACTCACCAGGCAGCTCACCACCGCCCATAGGAATGCTGCTTCCAAATGGCTCCCTTGCTAATTTTAGCTGTGCTCAAAGACTTGGATGCTTTGCAGACCAGAGATGAAGATGATATTTCATACAACATTAAGGAAAATCATTAATAAGGCTATACAGATTTATCTTTCCCCTGTGGTTACAGCAGCCAAGGGTCCAGTTGTACAGTTAGTGAAGCTGTGGAGATAATGTTTTTCCTAAAGCAATGCTAAGAAGTCCTTTGTGCTGGTGTTTCATGACAAACTTGCTCGCAATGCAGGGGACTTACCCACAGGAAGAGAAGGACAAAATGAGTTCCTTTCATGCAACTTTGGTGCTAAATGAAAGCATCTGCATGGGAAACACCTAACAGCCCTGGGTCCTGTGCACTGGCTTCACGCCTTTGGTTGAATCAGCGTGGAGACATAGTCTAAGTCATGGGTAACATCTTACACACCAGGACACTAACCACAAGGTGCCTGAATCAGCATCCATTAACCTGTGAGAAGCTGTAAGCTTCCAGCCCCAAAACTTCCACCACAACAAAATTCTCTGGATCTAGTTTGAAAATATTGCCTCCTGTGAGCTATCTTCTAATGCTGTTCATCTGGAGCAGCCAAAAGATAGAGTCAGTGGATGTAGGAAATAGGATCCACCTGTGTGAGGTGAAGGAATGCCTCAAATTGCAATGGGCAGCTGAGTAGACCTGACTGAAGGCTTTCAGCTGTAAGGCCAACTGAAAACCTGCCCCTAAACAAACCCAAGGAGTTTAATAGCTACTGTAGAGACTACAATTGGATGCAAATTTTGGGGCTGGCTTTTCACAATGAGACAGCAAGCCCCAGGTCAGATATATGCCCAGTTCACATGAGTCAGGAGAAGAGTGGAAGAGGAAATTGTGTTATCACAATTGCAAAAACTTGGGAGAAAAACTATTACAGGTGAGTGACAAAAACATCTGGTGTTTCCAAAGAAACAAAACAAACAAGCAAAGAAACAAAAAAACCTTGTTTTCTAAGCCTCCTGAGTATTCTGTTTTAGTTCAGAAGTTCTCAATATTATTTTAATCATTGTTTGTTTGTTTTCTAACAATAATTGTTTCTAACTAAAGCAAAACAGAATGTTTCCTTTGAAACTGGGGGAAAAACAGCTATTTTGAATTACTCCACTTTTTTATTAAATTAAACAGAGAGTCTGGTGAAATTGGCATTAATTCACAGGATGTTGCAGTGCAGGTACATTTGCGCACTCTGCACACCTAAATATTTCTGAAAAGTGTGCTAGGTGTTATTTGTGCCTTGTTGTTGCTGTGCTGTACTGACATGCTCTTCTCCAGTTTGAGACAGTGTGTGGATACAGCTTCTTCCTCTTATCTGCTACCCTTCAGCACAGCTACGTTTAGGAATGGGCTTCCCAGAGCACCCAGTCTCAATGGACCAGCTTGAATGCTGCTTGGAAGGAAGGAAGCACTGAAGACAGCCAACTGCAAAATGATCTGGGTGGCTTCCTCATCCCACTTTGTCAAGAGTTCTCTGAAAAAGGAAATGAAGACTTACTGGTTCCTAACTTCACAGGTCCTTTGGAAACAGAAATGGCTCACAAAGGGAAGCAGATACCTATGTGTTTTGGAGGTCAGCCTCCTTTGCCAGGGCACAGAGAAGGAAACTAACTGGCTTGGTGTGTTGTCGCCAGGGCAGAAGGCAATGCTGGCAGAAGCGCTGGCTGTGTGTGGCTGTCCACCTCTCTTACCCTGGGAGCAGATCCAAAAATCACACAGTGGGAAAAGCTTAATGCATTTTCATGTGAAAAATAACCACCTTAAGAAGAGGGCCAGGGTCCCACAGGATATGCCAGCATCTCAATGCCAGGCATTTCAGCTTGCTGTTGCTGTAGGGCAAGCCTGTAGGGATGGGAGAATGGGTAGGTCTTGGGCAGACAGGCAGTGTGGGATGTTTTGCTACAGCTCAGGAAATTTCCTGAGGCAGTTAGACAGGAGGTGCAGGTCAAGTGTGTTTAGAGGTGAGTGGGTGGTGTGAATCCCCCTCTTCTGAAGAGTTTTCCTCAGACCAAGCTTGGCACAGCCCAGGGTAAGTAGGCTTCATGCAGCTGAGGTGAGATTTTGTTTGCTTTCTTGTTTGCTGGTGCAAGGCTTCTCAGAGAGGCTGCTAGAAGAAGTCAGGCTGGTGTTTTAGCTTGAGTCCAGAAGCATCAGCCCTGACGCAGATTGGAGTGGAAAGTTCTCCTCTTAGAAAAATTTAAATAAGAGGGTGGTTTCGCTCTGTGTGCTGCTTGGGCCAGGCAGCTATCATTACTGACTTTCAGTCCTTGGTTCAACACATGCTTAGATCTCTAGCTCAGAAATTGCGTGTCCTTTTCCCATGCAGAGAGGAAAAAGACAGCTCAAGTCCTCCTGCACTGTGTGCATGGTGAGCAGCACAGCCCCTTGCTGGCAGCTGCTCAGTGTGGGCTGCCTCTTGTGCAACATCTGGACAGTCCCAGGTGCAGACAAACAGGCTTGTGAAGCACAGTGCTTGCAGAACTCTTCCCTCTTTCCTTGTGAAACTCCCTCCTCCAAGCTATTGAAATCCTGGGATAATAATTAACTGAGTTAAAACTTACTCTGTAATCATAGCCATGTGCACTTTTCTGGGTGCGCTCAAGTTAGAAATGTTTGCGTTTTAAGGCTCTTTCTGTGTGATGATCTTGCAGCACTTTGCATACATTCACTCATTTGTTTTCACATTGTGCTTTGTGTTTTATTTTCGATTGGAGGGATGACAAGCTTCTTTTCAGGGTGTCCTTTGAAAGACACACAGGAAAATTAATCTCATTACCTTAAACAGGGAACATAAAAAGGATTTAAATTGAAGGTTTGGGGGCCTATTCCTTCCAAGTAAGAACACTAATCCCCAGGTTAAGCTCAATAAATAAGCAGGGTAGCAGCAGGCAGGAGGTGGGACCAGAGTGGGGACCAGTCTGGCTGGAGAGGTGGTGAGACCTCTATGGCCACAAACAGTGTGACCACTGCTGGGAAAAGTGACAGCATGCATTGCAGCGGCTTGTGATGGCTCTAAAGCAGTGACACAGCAGAAAGGATTGAGCAGAGAAAAACCCATCTTTCTTCTGATCCAGACTGGAAAGTCCTCTTTGGAGAACTGGACAAGCACACGGCCTTGGGACAAACTGAGAGCTGAAGTGAGGGGGAAGAAGGGAAGTCAGGCCTCCAGGGAAGGGATGGTTCTGTTTCAAGCCCTCTGGACTTTGGTTTCTTACACTAAAACCATGTTAAATGTAACAGCTTTTGGTTCTGATGTGCAGGCTTCAGAGAGCTCTGACTGGCTGTTGGAGATGAGGAGAGGCTGTGCGGCCGCAGTTCCTGTCCCAAATAAATAAATTAAAGCTGTGGGGTAAAGCCAGCAACTGTTTTTTAAACAGATTAAGATTCTTAGTGTCCTCTCTGCACTGAGCCTTATTGAGGCAGTCATGCAGCAGGGCCCACTAGCTGTATGTGGGGCCAGTTTATTGCTAAACCTTGTGCCTTGGCCCTGTCTGGTCCAGTAGTGCTTCTGTGCTATGTGTGGTATGTTAAATACCAAAGAGTCAACAGGGAGCCATTTCCTGATGATGAAGGGCTGCAGTAGAGCAAGAGTTAAACCCCACACTGTAGGCATTAAATCCTGCAGTGTAGAGTCAAATCTGCAACGTAGGAGTTAAATCTTGAAGCGCAGGCCCCTCATGCTGTGAGCTGCCCAACACATGGGCTGCCTGTCCTACCTCTCCTTGTTGAGGGTAGAGAGGCTGAGGTGAGACATCTGCATCTTCACAATTTCTACAGTGAGTTAAAGAGAAGGGTTCAGAATTTGCTGGGGGGGTAAGAGAGGCCTGCAGGGAGCCAGAGTACTAAGAGGAAGAGGAGGGTGTGGGAAGAAATAGAGTTCAGACCTGTCTGTGCAATATAAGGAAGTATGGGAATATCCCTGAGAGATTATCAAAGAGATCTACAGATGTGAGCAAAGGGCACAGGGTGGACACAAAAATGCTAGCTCGTGGAGTACAGTGCATGAAAGTGGATGAGTGAATGAGTTCACAGGGAAGCTGGTGCAGGAGAACAGGAGAGACCCAAAGAAAGGGCTCAGTCTGGAATGCAGAGAAGAGCAGGAAAAGGCAGATCATGCTGCTGGTTGGGAGCAGAAAAGGGGAAGACAAAGGTGCTGAAGACCTGAGCTAATGGAGAGAACTGACCCTGCCAATAACAATAGGTGTGATTACATTAAGAAAAAATACCGAGGGAATTCCCAAGGAATGGGAGAAATGTACTGCTGTGTGCTTGTCCTGGTTCTGAAGAACAGAGGGATGAGGGATCCTGTGTGGGAAGTCCCCAGCAGCTCCAGGGCAGCAATGTCCATGGAGTGAAGGCAGCAAAAGTTGCAGTCCCAGGAGGAAATAGAGTTGTGATACCACAGGATAAATTGGAAGGAGAATGTGCTATGAGGATCAGTCTGTAGTCAGGGGCATTTCAAAGGAAGTTATCTGATTGCTTCTTCACACCACTTGTAAGTGGACTGGGGCAATCCTGTCACAAGATGCTGCTGATGTTGGAGGTGTGCAGCAACTTCAGAAGTTAACAAGTTCTGTACAATAAAACCTCATGAAGAACCATCTCACAGAAAGAGGCCACCTTGATCTCTGGCAGTCTTTAAATCACAGGGTTGCTGAAATTAGGAGACTGTGCTCAGTACTGCTTGATAGTTGCTCTTTTTGTATGCTTTTCTGTAGTGCATGCTCCTGGCAGTTGCCAGTCAGGAAACTGAAACTAAACTGAATCGGACCCTGATCTGTATGTGGAATGGATGCTTTTGAACCCTTTAAAGATTGCTGAGCCTCATAGTGCCCTATTCAAGGCATTCAAGGTGCTGGAAGAAAGTTTTGGGCCAATGTGGAGGAGTATTGGCAGGAGGGAGCAGACAAGTGAGAGCAAGCTGAGTTGTTCTGCTAACAGCAGCCATAGTGGCAGAATGAATGAATGCTTAAGGATCTTCCTTTCCTATTCTCGCTAATGAGACATGTCTACAAGAGTGCTAAGAAGGAAGCAGAAGGTTATCAACAAAGCCAGTCTCAAAAGATCTTTCCAAATGGATAGGTGTGGAAAAGAGTGCAGATAAGCAGTGGCTAAGGGCATGTGTCAAAATTTGCTTTCTTGGGAGGTGGGGGGTAACTTATAATGGATGATCTTCACTTCTGTGTTACAGCACAATCAAGTTCCATCAAGTGAAAAGGCGAAACACTGCACTAGCAATATACCCTGTGGAGTGGCTGCAAATATAAAACATGCCCAAAGCTAGTTTGTGAACAGACACATATTCTCACATTACTCTCTGTCCTACTTGCTTTAAACTGCATTTCCTGCATTTTCACTACTTTGTTACTTTTGCATGACTGATGAAGGCAAACAGTAGAATAACCAGTACTTTGGCAATGATTTGGTTAGCTGTAGAACTTCCTTGTACAGCAGTACAGCATTTGCTTCATTTATTCAGTCATTATAGAACTCTTATGATGTTATAACTGCACCTGCCTAAGGTATTATTTGTCTAAATGTTGCACTGGGCACCAGGGAACATACAACTGCCTCTAAACGTACTCAACCAGACCGATACTCCTGATAACTGCACTTTTCTCTCTCGCTCCAGCCTTTGAGTAAAAAATATTTGTATTCAGATGGTATCTGTTTAAATATTTGTATACCAGGTCTGGCCATGTACCTCAGCACTTCCAGCACATTGATATCTATAGGTGGTGAATGCTTCCAAAGGACCCTGACATAATTTCAAGCCCATGTTTTGTCAGTGGGAAATTGGGATGTAGCTGGATGTTGGAACATTTTCTATTTTCAACTGTTGCAACGTGGTGCTTAATCAGGAAAGGCTGAAATTTGTCTGGGATTCTTTGCTGTAGGTGGATAAACCCCCACCACTTCATCCACAGATCAGATTTAGTGGGTGCTATATCTGCAGGAGTGCAGGGTGAGGCCCAAAGCCCCAGAAAAAAAGATTATTGCACAGACCCAGTCCTGGAAAATGTGCAGGCTTGAACTTCAGGCATAGCCCTTTCTACAAGAAGGAAGTTCCAGTGTGTACACCTGGGCAATTCTAATGCTATGAGAGTGGAGGGGAAGTATAAATGACTCAGGATTACAATTTCTGTACAGTCACTTCCACAACAGCCTTTAGCTCCCATGCAAATTAAAAAGCACCCAGGCAGTTGCAGTGCTCTTCCTCATACCAAACAGCCCTTTGCACAGGTTGTATCAGAAATCCCTCATGGGAGAGGAAAAGGGTCTCCCTGTGCAAGCTGGAACCATCACTGCCCACACTGGCTTTTAAGCCTGGCCAACTGCCAGCTGCACAAAAGTCCCCTGGCTGGTGCTCCTAGCAGAGCTCTGTCCTGCGTCAGCAGCTCTGACGCACCCCACCCTGATCCCAAGGCTGTGGCACAGGTGAAATGCAGCCTGAAAGCTGGCTGTGGTCATGCTTCACTCAACTGAGCGATCGCTTTATGTTCATCACATACTGTTCCAGTATCTGCAGCTAAAATTAGGCCTGCTCTGCACCACACTGCCAAAAGGCGATCAGATGCAGATGGGAGTTTAAGCAGAATTATTCCATCTGCACTAATTCCTGGTGAAAACATAGAGGAATAACTTAAATGTGTTAAGGGCACCTATTTCATAGCTGTAGGCTGGGCAGGGAGAGCTGCAGCTCCCACAGCAGGGAGAAGGGGAGGCCCCCACCCGCAGTTTGGGGAAAGGCAGCAGTGCTCCTTCCCGGGCATGCACTCCTTCCTGCGGAAATCCCCGCTGGAAAGTCTGAAGGTGTCCAAGTTCAAAGCAGATTCAGGCTGTGATAAATGAGAGGGAAGGCAGGCACAGGGCTGCTCTGCAAACGTCCCTGAGCAAGTCAATACAAGAGTAACCAGGTTTCAAAGCCGTGCTCTGCATCCTCACTGCACCCCCAGACACCAGGAGCTGGAAAAAAAGGTGCCCCCAGAGCAGGCACCTCTCACTGAAGATAGACTCAGTCTCTCCGTAGCATGCACAATCTGGCACTTGTGTAGCAGAAGGGGAATCCCAACCCCCTACCCGCCTGCAACAACCAGCACAGGAAGCTACACCTACGTGTGTTGCTAAAATTAGCTGCAGCAGAAATGCTGGGAGCTGAAAGCTGCTTACATGTCCTACTCTTCCTGTAGTGAACTACCCAAAACCCCCCAGCCTCTGACCCCATATGTTTACTATATCAGCTATTACTGAAAAAGCTGACCATGTGGATCCCATGCAGCTCATGACGAGATGGATAATGAACTGTTTCAAAGGCTGGGTACAGAAATTTGCCTTTTTTAATAAATACGTATCTCACAGGTACCAAAATAATTATAAACAAAAATGTACAGTATTTACATTCTTTACAGTTGCTAAAAAGTGTAGCAATTATGACACACATGGTGTGAAACACACAGTTTCCAATGCCCACAGTTAACATCATTGCTACCTTCCTCCCAGCAGCCAGGTCACCTTTCCCATGGTCAGACTTCTCCACCTGCTGCACCTCAACCCTGAGAAGCCAGGGTCAGGGAGCAGGGCACAGCAGTGCCTTAACCTAATGCCAGCTTCACAGTCTTCAAGCAGATGGGACGTTTGTGCAGGCCTGTCTTGCCACCGAGGGGATGAGCACTCCTCACAGCACTTAGTGTCACAAGGCCGCTCTCAAATGCATTTTTTACAGTACATTAGACGTGCAGTCTGTTATCCTCATGCAGCAGAGAAAATTAGATAACGTAGCTCTTTATCAGATGGTGTGCACGTTCACTGATCTCTTAACAATGTTACACATCCCATTCCTGTTACTGAAGTACAGGTCAGAACATGGAACCTGTTAGCATGACATGCTCCTGGCTGGGCAGTGTAGTATCTCAGTACTTTTTCCTCCTTCGAGTATAGACTTTCTTTTTAAATGAAGAAAGTCAGGCTTTTTTTCCTATACATATGTACATAGTCACTTTTCACAGAAACTTCTGCTTTAAAATGTCAGCTGTCTTCCTCCAATACAGCAGTCATCATACATAAGCTGGAAGAAAAACAAAATGCTGTTAATGCCAAACTCCTACTAGGAGTATCCCATCTACTCTGGGACAGCAGCCAAATTCTACATGCCCTAACTCCAGTAAGTCTGCAACTTACACACTGAAATGGTTACATTTACTATTTAACAGCACTAAGACTGTCACAAAAACAAATGCTGAGAAGTCCAAATCCACTCATTAACTATTTTATGTCAGGAAGTTCTGTAGTATACCTACAGAGAAACCAAACAGTGTGAAGCTACCCTCTGTTCCTCAGTGTATTATTTATATTTCACTCTTAAGCTCATTCTATTTATATCCTTGCCCTAACCGTCACTCCTGTGATGGTTGGCAGCACAGCCTTACTTCATGGGCTGTTATCCCAAAAAGTTTTATAGGGAAGGGGTCATCCCTGCAACACCAGCCAAACAACGGGCAGGATGTGACTCCTCTCTTGAAAAGAAGCAAACAGTACTTACTTCATCCTCTGTGAACTCTGGCTCTGATTCACTGCTCTCCTCATCCTCACTTTCAGGCAGTATCTGCAGGTCAGCTGTGGTCAGCAGCTTCAGCTGCTCCTGTATGCTGGAGTTATCTCGTCCCCATGTGAGCTGATATGGAGAGTAGCCCTGGTAGGTCACTTTGTTCACATCTGCCCCATGTTTCACCAGAAGTGACACCAGGTCTGAGTTCTGCAGGTCTACGGCTAAGTGTAGTGCTGTTCTCCCATTGCATGGCTCCTGTTTGGAAACAACATGAGGTACTGCATTAGGGAAGTGAGACTTAGCACTGTCACACCTGTTGATTCTTCTGACTAGACAGCTCAGTCAAATTCATATTGTAAAGTACATACCTGAGCATTTACATCTGCTCCTAAGGACAGCAGATATTCGACTACAGCCAGGTATCCTTGAATAGATGCCAAATGGAGACATGTATGTCCTGGGAGATAAAAACAAAGGCAAAATTTGAGTAAGTCTTACCTAATGTCCCATAACTTGTTTAAAGTCAGGATGATAGGACAGGACAGTATCTAAGTTTGTAAATTAACCAGGGCAAAAACACGTTTTTCAAAAGAGCTTTCCAGCTTCTGTTAAGTATGGATAACTGGGTTGGATTTTGGAAATATTTCTTAGAGGCTTTATTCCAGTGTTTAACTGTGCCTTGCTGTAACAACTAAAAATTAAAAGAAAAAAAGAAAGAAAAAAAAAAAAAGGAACACACAAAAACATAACTGCAGAGTATGCAGTTATGCAGAAGTACTCACTAAAAATACAAAACTTAAGGCCCATGAGAGCCAACGATCATGAGCAAGAAGGCCCAGAAGGCTGAACCCATGACATCTTAAGGAAGTCAGATACAGCATTGCTTTGGGGCCTCCTCAGCACTGCAAAGGGAACAAGATACTTCTCAAGAGGTCTCTGCCAGGGCAGCACACGCGTACCATTGTAGTTGGTGGCCTGCAGGACAGCGAGGAGGTGGTGGGGCTGGCAGTGCTGCGTGAGGACGCTGACGCTGCGGATCGAGCCTTGCTGGCACGCGATGTGGAGTGGGGTGTTCCCACGGAAGTCCCTGACATCCAGGTCGCAGCCAGCCTTCAGCAGGTGCTCGGCAATTTCAGGCTGGTCTGTGATTACCGCCAGGTGGAGTGGAGTCTGCAGGCAGGAGGGAACACACAGCTTTGAGTTATGTGACAAGTGTAGCAAATGTCCAAATACACAAACCATGCAGTGGCTTTTGAGGACTTCTGCCCAACTGCAAGTACTGCAAGTCAGGTCTTTATGCTTCCTGGCACAGCACACTGCTGCTCTTTAGTCTGGAAGCCATGGACTTGGGGCTCTCCAGATATCAGACATTCCATCCATATGAAGGATATCATTAACATCCCAATGGAGAGGAACACAATCCATTGTATCATATACAGAAAATGTAAGAGGCTGCAGTAGGACAAAGTGGTGCATCCTCACTGCTCGAAGTGGGCCAAGTGCTTTCCCCAACGTGGGCTCCAACTTAGCATCCATCCAACTACAGAGAAACTTTTCCAAGGGAATTCCCCGCGGGCCTTTTGTGGGGGCGGCCCGGGCCGGGGGTGCAGCGTACCTGGCTGAGGTTGTTCTGGAAGTTCAGGAAAGCGCCGTCCCCACCGGCCTGCCGGATCACCTCCAGGCTCAGGGCCTTTTCCTCGTGAATGATCGCCAAGTGGAGGAAACTGCACCAAGAAAAAAAGAAAGCACCCTACGTGAGCCCCAAATCCCCCCGCGGGACGTGGCTGACGCAGCGCCCGGGTCACGGCCGCAGTCATGTGCACGTTTCGACAGCCGGGGCTTTCGGCGGCCGGGGCTTTCCGCGCCGCGGAGCCGCCTCTTCCTGGCGCCGCTCCAGGGACTTTCCGCGCTCTGCTCCGCTCCCCGCCCGGCGCCTCCCCGCCGCCGGCACGTCCCGGCCCGGCCTCCCGCGGCCCCGACTTACGTGTCGCCGTCCTCGGTGAGCTGCTGGGCCCAGGCGTGTGGCCGAGCGGGCGGCTCGCGGGGCTGCAGACGGATGTCCTCCAGCTCTCGCACCAGCTGCCTGTACTCCTCCTCCTTCATGGAGTCCAGCCCGCTGTCGTGGCGGTCGTCTGGCGGCAGCAGCCCGCCCTGCCGCTCCTTGCGCGGCGGCTCGCAGCCCTCCACGGCGGGCGGCTCGGCGGGGCGGTGGGCGCTAAGCATGGCGGCGGGGCTGGCGGGGCGGCGCGACGCCGCGGCTGCTGGTGCTGGCGACGACGTTCCGAGACAGGCGGGCATCCGCGAGTGAGCGGCGGCGGCGGCAGCGAGCGCCTATACACCCCGGCGAGGGGATTTCTGCGGGGGAGGAGCCGCCGCCGCGGGAATTTCCAGCCACTCGGGCGAGCCCGGTCCTGCTCGGCGCCAGGGGCGGGCAGGGGAGGGACGGGGCCGGCCCAACTCTGCCCGGCCCGGCCCAGCCCGGCGGAATTCCCTGCCGCGCCTGCCGGGGGGGCTCGGCGCGGGGAAGTACTCGCCGTCCCGCTGAGTAACGCGCTGCCCGCGGTACTTCCCTGCGGCGCCCGGCCTGCTGCCCTGCGCTGCAGCCCGCCCGGGGCTCCCCCGCCCGGCGCGGGATGAGGACCTCCCCGAGGGGGCATTAACCAGCGCTCATCTGGCGTGCGTCGGACCGAGGGCAGATTTAGGCCTTCTGGTGGCGAGGTGGCGCTGTAAAGCCCGTCGCTGCCCAGAGGGGTGGATGCTGAGGCTGCGGTCAGCGCGCTGAGCACCTGCTGTGCTGCTCCAAGTGCTCCGTCCTTGTGCCCGCGTTGTCCCAACAGCACCCACACCTGCCCTCCGGCGCTGCCTGTCCTGCAACAGTCTCGGGGGAGGGAAGCTCCACGCAGGGCCTAGGGCTGCAGGAGAAGAGCTTGTCTGTGTTGACTGCGGGTCCCAAAGCCTTGAGTGTGACACAATGCTAATAATTTATTTGAGAGATCCATGCTATTGTGCATGACTTGTGTTAAACTGTCACACTGGCTGCAGGCCTGCAGGTATGGCATCAGCCTTCAGGACAACTCACCTTCTGCTGTGGAAGATTTTAATCTGTCTCTGTGATATGCAATGGGAGGGAAAGTCATGCTCCGCTCTGTGCATGCAGTTCTTGCCAATGACTATACAGAACCCTTTAGAACAGTTGTGAAAATTTAAAAAACAAAACAAAAAAACAACTTTTTTTCCCCCTTAAAAAGTGATATATTCTGTCTGCATCCTTATTCTCTGAGTCCACTTTAATTTTTTCTTCTCTGCTTTTTACTGATGCCCTCCCATCTGTTTGCAATGAGAGCTGGCTGAATGCAGCCTCCCACAAGGATTAAAGGCAGTATGGGGTTTAGTGATGCCGAATTTTTCCCTGGTGAATTTCTCTGCTGCTTCTCAGATGTGGGGGATTCCCATTAAGAATTTTTCTCCTCTTGCAGCAATTGCTGGCCTGGCTGACTAACTGCCTGAGATGTGCTCTGACCACTTTCCCGTGGGATGGTGTCCCTCTGCAAGAGGCCCTGGGAGAAAACCTAAAGATGAAAGGGGGAGGAAGAGCAGAGAGGGCACATGGGTTGCTGAAAACATCTGGTCTTGGTTTCCAGCCCGTCCATACCATTCCTGGCCTTTTTCTCATTATTCATCTCAAGGCCTGGGACAGCCCGCTGGTGCTTTTGGGCAGGTTTTAAAAAGCCAGGCAACTTTTTCTTGTATAGGTTATAGGGTTATGAAAGTTTTGCAAGCTTCTTGAAAGGGTTTCCCCTTTTTAATGTAAATTGGCAGGCGGAACTTAATTACCAAATGAATCTCCTCCTGCCTGCCTCATGGCAGCGCAGGGAGTTGGGCGCAGGCCTGAGTTGAGCAGCCTCCTACCAGGGTTCTGCTGGAGCCATACAGAAATTACACTGCAGAACTTCCCATCCACATTGCAGCAGCTGGAAACCAAACTCAGCAAAACAAGTTCTCTGCCTCTGCAAATTACTTCCAGCTGCTGTCACAGGCAACCTCAGGCTATTTTTAGAAACCATTTGCCAAGCCTCATTTTGGAGGCACACGTGTCGAGGTGTACTTGTTTTACGTATGTCTGGGAGCTGTGGTGCTTCGGACAGTTGTAGATGGTGGAAAGGAGATGGCAAAACGATTTCTGGCTGGAAAGGTCAGCCCACTTCCTGCTGGCTGCAGTGCCCCAGCCATGCCCTTGGCAGCGGGGGCTGAGCTTCAGGGCCAGTGGGTGCAAGTCTGTGCAGCATGTTCACTGACGCCTATTTTGTTTTGGGTTTTGCTCTAAGAAAATGAGTTAACAGTAGCTCTGACAGTCTCACCACAGGGCCCCAGGCTGGTGCCCAGGCTGTGAGGCAGCCAAGAGCTCAGATCAAGGAGCAGCCCTGCCGGTGCCCCAGTCTCTGTGTGAAGTAGCAGGCAGCCAGTGGATGACAGGACAAGCAGGATCTATTAAAACAAATAAAGCTGCTATCTTCTCTGTAACTCCTCTCAGCTAACAATGTTGTTTACAGTATTTGCCTAGAGGGAGAGCATAAGCTTGTAGGAGACAGAGTGACAAAGGTTTTGAAGTTGTGGGGAGGTCATTGGTGTTGTTTTTATACTGCTGAGGCACTGTCCTCTTGCTGAAAATTAACTCATTCTATCAATCATTCTGTACAATTTTCCACATAGTCCACAAGCACAAGCATATGATAGAAAGAAACAAGCTCAGCTTTTCAGTGTGTCATTTTGTCCTTTCAGTTGCTCGCTGCTCAGATTTGCTGCATGCCCCTCACTTGTATGCTGCATGCCCCTAGGATCAGAGCAGCCATTCAGACCCAGGACAGGTTAGAGTGAATTGCCATGGTCTGTGCCAACCTGAAGGCCTCTATCCTCTTGCGTATGATGGTTTAATAGGTCTGTTCTGAATGTATTCATCTCACAGGAGTGCTTTTCACACTCATCATCTTGAGACCCAGGGTATTTGCATTTTGTATTTGTGACTATGTTAGGAGTCCCTACTGCCTGAAGGAGGCAGTTCTGTGGCACTCAGTGAAGGGCTGTGCAGATGCTCTGCAAATGGCTCCTTCTCCTTGTTACATGAACATCACAGTACAGAGGGCATTCCCAAAGCAAAGGGCTACCGGAAAAGTGCTGTGCCAATGCAAAAGGCTGGGACCGTGTGGGTTTGCACCTGGTACCTGAGGACTGGATTTTGCAAAAGTTCCCTCTGCCCTAAACACCCCATCTGCTGTGCTGCCAGCTTGCGGGGAATATGTTTGTGTTTTTTTCTGTCTCTGGCTGGCAAGGTTCAGAAGCAGTCTTGCGTGCCTGACTGCTGGAAAGGGGCAGTAAGATTTTAATCCATTTTTGAAGTACATGAAAGATTCTCGTGCTGCTTCCTCAAGCAAACACATTAAACTGCAATTTCCTGATTGCCACACTAATCATGAGAGCTGTCTACTGCTGTCTCTGTGATGCTGTTGATTTACCAGAGTTGGTCCCTCAACTTTGTGCTTTTGTGATTGCCACTGCAGATATCTGTTAACTCTTTCCACCCACTTAATCTCAGGGATTGTGAATGTCTGGGAGTAAACATAAGAGGAAAGGGAGTTCACAGCATTCACGAGGATCTTGGCCCAGGCTAAAAACAAAAGCAAAACAAAGCAGTGCAATAAACCCACTGCCTGCATGTGTTGGTCCAAGTGAGGCGCCCCCTTTCTAATCTGTGTGCCCTTTTGGAATAGGATTCCCCTTTGTTTATTTGAAGGATTAAAGACTTTGTTGTTCAGTGGAAGCTAGGAAACAGTAGCTAGAAAACACTTATTCTGACAGTGTTTTGCAATTAAAATCAGCTTACCTTGGCCTCTCATCTACAGCTGCTAGAGGGGTAAGGACTAGACAGCATTCAGTTCCAAACTCTTTGTCCAGAGCTGAACGAGGACGTTTCCCTCCTGCTTTCCAATAATAATTTGACTGTTGCTAATTTGAAAGGATTTTTTAGAAGCCCATGTGGGCACAAGAGACTTAAGCACAGGTTATTTTTATCAGCTCACGGTGTTACGCGTGGGCTGTTCACCTCCCCCTCATGTATTTTTGACTGGGGACTGTCAAAGAACAGCCCCAAAACTGTGAGCTGTGGCTACAGAGGAAACATTTATCTATCTTATTCAGGCTGACATGATAACCAAGCAAACTACGTGGGAGGTACTTTTTCAGCATGAATAGCCAAGGTCCAAATTAAGTCATTTAAAATCTTAAGGCTGTTCCACAGTTAAAGAAATGGAGCTCACCAGGGTATCCAGCCAGAGCTCCACAGTGTTGTTATGTTATGTAGATTTCTGACTGACCACGCTCAGTTCTGGTTTTATTTTTAGGCTGTGTCTTATTTTTGATGTCTCTTAAATTGACTGTTGCATCCCTGGGAAGATCTGCATTTCTCTCTGTGAACTGTGGGGCTGTTTATAAATCCATTGCTTGCATGTTTGGAGATCCTTAGGGATGAGATGTGTGATATAAATTTAAAATGCTTTTGTTGTTATGCCTTAGGGGTAAATATAGGTCACTTCATTTGAAATCTGCTACCACTTGAAAGGCAAGTTTTCTCTGGTGTCATTCCCATTTCTCTGCATGGAAGTTTTGTTACTGCACGTTGCTCGCAGTGCCTTTGCCTTGAGCTGATGCTTGTTGCCTGCTGCAGAAAAACGTGCTGCCATGTATAAGAAAAGCTGTGGAGTGTGAGGGGGAACACAGGCAAGTCTCGTGGGCTTGTAGTACAACTTCCCCCTCAGCAACACAAATAACACTGCTCCCCATCAGCATGGCCCCTTCTCCTACAGCAGAGTGGAAGCACCTGAAACAGAAAACACCAACTGGAAGCGTGCTGACAATTACAAAGGGACTTTCCCTTGCAGGCAGCTGTGACATGTGGTAATATTACCTTCTCTAGTTTTTCCCAGCAAGAAGGAAGCTTGCAAAGGTGGGGAAAGAAGTTCCATGGGACTGTGCAGAAAAGCGGTGCTGTAGGAATTCAGGGCAGGGTTCCTGTCAGGCACAGGGAGCAAGTAGGGTTGTACTAAGGTGCTACTTTCCTTTCTGCTTGAATTTGGGATATAGAAAGCTGAAGCTGGGTCTAGATGTGAGTTTCCCTGTGGTACAAGATGGTATTTTGACCAAATGGAATGCCTGAGCAGGGCAGGTGAAGCAGGGCTGGCTGCAGTCTGAGTCCAGGCACTGCAGGCCTCGCTTGTTCTGATGTCTAAAGTTGGTGGGTGCAAAGGCTGCACTTCATCCCAGTAAGCAGATGTGCTGCTTATATGGAAGTGGCTGAAGCAGCTGGAGCCCTCTGCAGAAAGCAGCCACAGGGCAGCCTGAATTAGTAGTTGAGTTGTGTGTGGGCTCAGGGATTTCCCTGAGGACGGATGTGGCAAATACAGGGGTTAATTTACCAAGTGCTGTAACTGCATCTGTGAGATAGCAGGGGAACCAAGGGGAAGGAAGCAGGAAATACTAGACAGAATAAAGAGAGCATAACCCTGAGGAGGAAAAAAAAAAAAAAAAAAAAAGAGAAAAAAAAAGCACCACATAAAATGAACTTTGGGCTGGGTGCTTCCTGAAAAAACCTTGGGACTACAAATAGAGGTCTTGAGGTTGATTCCTGCTGTGCACACCCTCTGCAAATGAAGAAGTCTTTGGCTGGCCCCAGGCCCACTTCTCCCCACCATAAAGCGGTTGCTGGACTGGCACCAGAGAGGATTTTGCTTCATGTACCACAGTGTGGCATGCCCCTGACAGAAGCTCCTTTTTTTCTGGACTAGTTTTGGAGCTGCCTTTGCCTTCAGGGAATGCAGGCAGTTTGGCCAGGGTTGGATATGTTTTCACACAATGTTCTGCTGTTCCAGCCCATGCTTCCTTTGACTTGACAAAAGACTGCTGCTGAGCAGGGCTGCATGAGGGCTGAGTTACAGAGAGCAGGGATCACTATGAGCACTGCACATAGTGTTGGAGGGTGCCCGTGTCCTCAGGTGCTGGAGTCCTCCAGCTGCACCTGGGAACACAGTAAGGAGTCCACAGTGCTGGGCTGGGAGTCATTAACAGGGCTCTGGAAGAAATAGGAACAGATGGAGATGCCATGCAGATGTTTCAGCCTGAACTGAGTTTAAATTTCTCTCTCTCCAAGGTTGGATCAATTCCTGGGATGACTCAGTATATGCCTTTCAGGGCCCTGTTTTCTTCAGATTTAGTGGGTGATGCTTAGAGAGGCTTGGGCTTTGATGTTTCCCAGGTGGAAACATCTCTAAGATAAGCTCCTGTATTCCTACTTTGTGCACAGGCCCCATGGAGACATCTGGAGGCACACAGTGTAGCCCTGATGGCACACATGCCTGTCTTCCCTAGGTGCTCAGTTAGCCAAGTTATCTCAGTTCTGTTTAACCCTGATGGGCAGAGGGAGAAATAGTTCTCCAGTAGCTCCTTTCCTGAGGAGCATCCAGAGGGACACACATGTGCTGCCCTATGGGCAGGATGCAGCTCTGGGAGGGGGACTTGGCAGACAAAAGCCTGTCCTCTGGCGGTCAGCTGCACACTAGTTTCAGCTGCATCATCACAGTGAGTCATTCAATAAAAGCAATTAACTGAAGAAATATCACTGAACTATAATAATTATCCAAATGTCCTACCATTGACCATTCAGATGGTATAAATAAATCCGCACAATCAATTGTGTTAGTGAATGCTAATTCAAATCTAATAACATCCTGGTTTATTTGATTATGTATAAAGAATTTACCTGCAGAGTTGATGCAGGATGGGCTGGGGAGTAGCCAGGTGCTTGGATGGCTGCCCACTGTGTGGCCTCCATGTACATTTTGTCCCTGGACTAGCAACACAGCAGCCATCTGGTCTGGGGAGTAGCAAAGGAATGGTGCCCAAGGCTGTGGCTTTCATGGGCATAGGAGGGACTTTTTTATGAAGTATTTCAAGGTATCATAGAATCATCAAGGCTGGAAATGACCACTGGGATCATCTAGTCAAACCATTGATGTATCACCACCATGCCCACTAACCATGTCCCTAACTTCATGCTGCGAATGACCATGATGCACATCGTTACTTGACACTGTGCCTGTCACTGTGGGACCTGGATATGCAAGAATGATGGATGTTGCAGATTCA
This sequence comes from Tetrao urogallus, assembly GCF_951394365.1. Taxonomy (NCBI): domain Eukaryota; kingdom Metazoa; phylum Chordata; class Aves; order Galliformes; family Phasianidae; genus Tetrao; species Tetrao urogallus. The sequence continues at coordinate 36,395,921 of NC_136819.1, forward strand.
ATGAGCTCCTTCAACCTTCATTGGCTTCAGCCTTCCACAAAGGCATGGTGAGCTCCTTCCCTGCTGGGGCAGTTCTGCCCTGTCCTTGCTCACCGAGGGAGGAGCCTGCTTCTGTAGAACTTGAAGCACTGTGTCTGTGCCACTTCACCTTTGCGAGCAGAGCAGGAGATGCTCTTGAATTGCTGTTGAAAGTGAATGCAAGCTGGGCTGCATAAGACCATGAACAGAGCTATTTCTTAGTTAATTATGGTGGGTAGTCTGAAGAGATGAATTCAGTAATGCTTGTTTTTAGCGATATTTCAAGAATAGAAAAGTTAGCAAAGTTACCAAGAAAGCAGTCTGCTCTGAAAGCTGTCTGCTGTGTTCTTCTCACATTTCTCTGTGAATCTTTATGCATAGCTCTCATGCTGCTTTGCAAATGCAGGAAGCAGTGAGCAGATTTAGCACAGGGACCAGTGACACACTTTCACAATGCAAGGTGCCTGGGATGGCAAAAACCTGGCACTTCTGAAGTCAGCGGCAGCCAGAATGTGCTTACACCTTTCACATCGATGCCCCATCCATTGAACTGTGTTGTTCCCCTGGGGTGAAAAACAGCATAGACATCAAGGCAAATTTCTCCTGCTCTCATTATGACATTTCAGGGTTTTCTGAATGAGGCTAATAGACAGTGAATCACCACGATGTGCTGTGGCAGCGTCGGCTCTTTCCCACTTGCACTCGATACCAACTGTATGCCCAGGGCTGTCAGGATGTGTCATGGCAGCAGGTCCTGCAGCAAGGTAGGAGTTCCCCCAGGCACCTCTGTGGCATTTGGCCACTGGCCGGAGGAGCCTGGCTGTGTCACGTGAGCTGTTGTTAGCATGCTCCTTAGCAGCAGAAGCAGCCCTCATACTGCAAGGACAGGACTTCTCTGCTTGTCTGTTAGCATGAACAGTCATCTGCTCTCTGAGGCTGGCCACTTTTATTTTTTTAGGTCATTCTATGTAACACAATTATGTTGGAATAGGATTCTTGTATCTAATCAAATGAAACTTCATGTAGTTAGTTTGTCATTAGCATTTATTAACGAATGTGATTGTGAAGATTTAGTTTCTCACATGGTTAATAGGAAAGCATTTAGATAATTACAGCTGTCTAGTGTCTTTCCACCTCTAATTGCTTTTACTGCCTGGTTCATTTCCAGAACAGCAAGTGAGACACTGGCTTGCAGTTGTGCAGAGAAACTGCTCCTGCAGTTAATCCTTGCTGTATCACTGGTATGATGCTTTGTAGATGAGAAGTCAGCTCCCAAATCCTTCCTAAGTTTCACATGAACTGCAGAAAATCACAGCCATACTGTGACCCAGCTTTTCCCCTTGGCTACACCATGCCAATTCACCTGGTCTAGCATCCATTCTGACATTGGCTATCTGAAGCTACCTATGAGAGAAAAATAAGTTAACACCTAGCATTCACTGCTTTAGGAGCTTCCCCAACATCTGTCTTTGAATTTAACTGCAGTGGATGCATCTAATCCCTTGTTAAGCTTCTCCACATCTTTGGTCTCCACAGTGTCCTCTTACATTCATTATACATACATTAAAACCAAAGCTCCACTAACACTTCCTAGTGTCTGTTTTAAAACTATTAGGTTATAAAAGGAATGCTCCTGACATATTAAGCAAAGAATGACATTTCTTCTTCACTTCCTTAGGCCATGTGTGTTGCAACTGAGCTGTAACCACCTTCTTCTGTCTCCTTTCTAAGTTTCACCTAGCTTACTCCTAACTTCATTTCCTTCTCATGGAGCTTTTCTGTACATGGTCACTTTTTACAGAACCTATTTTTTTTCTGTCCTATATAGCATCTCACCTGTATTTAAGAAAGATTTAAAGAAAGTCAAAATGGTATATTTTGCTTTTTCTCCACTTCTTCCTATTAATTCTGATGATCTATCCTGTTCTTTTGGCCTCTGTGGAACTCTGATGTCCAGTATCCACTGTGGCTCTGAGAATTGTTTGTAGTCAAAACAGTTCATTCAAAGCTCACAACTGGGCATTGTAAATAGCCTTTTCCCTTTGGGTGCTGTGTAGTGCATTTGATGCAGAATTTAATGCAAAATCTGACTTCTGATTACTCTGCTACATCATATTTTTACATATTTCTAAACATTTCTGTACTTCTTTTCTGTCACGACTTCACCTGTTATGCTTAATTCTGTATCAACTGTGGTCTTTTCTGCTTGGTTCTTCACTCTGCTTTCTATGTCTTTCAAATGTACAGAAAACAACAAGGTGAGGACATTGTTATCTTTAAAGACTAAATATGTGGAGAAAACATGTCTATTGTAACTTTTACAAAGTAAAAGTGGTACATTATAACAAGGATGATGGTAGTGTTCATTCTCATAAACTTTTTTGTCACTGTTCTGTCTTTCAATAGCTATCTTGGTTGTAGCAAACTGTCCCAGGAGTACTTCAGAACAGAACTATCTGCTCTTGGCTAGGCAGACCAGTGACCCCTCACGGAGCTGGGGACACCTGCAGCCACAGAAACGATGCAAGGGAGGACCTGTGCCCCTGGGACTGATGTGTCCTGATGCTATGAACCTTTGGGAGGCTTCTTCAGAGACAATATGGTGGACACATTTGAAGCCTACATCTTTTTCACAGGGAGAAGCTGGGCAGCACTGATCTCTGCTCTCTGTGACAGCAGCAGGACTGGAGAGACTGGCATAGAGCGGTATCTGGGGAGGGTCAGGTTGGGTGTTAGGGAAAGGCTCTTCACTACAGGATGGTGGGCATGGAACAGGGTGATCACTGCCCCAAGCTGCTGAAGCTCAAGAGGCATTTGAACATCGCTCTCAGACACTGGGTTTCCAACGCTTCTTCTCCCTCCCGGCCCTCGGCTTCTTTCTTCCCGGCCGCTGCCGAGAATGGTTCTGCGTTTGTGCGTTTCCCTCTGTTATGCCGCTTTTGCTTCCCTCCGTGGTGCTGTGTTTCCCTCTAGTGGCGCCTGAGCCCTGCAAAAAAGTGCAGCCGCCTGCAAGCTGCCTTACTCTGCAGGGATGGCTGGGGTGATGGCTTTCAGAGCTCACAGAACTCATCTTTGTTTCAGCGACCGATCCGAGAAGGTTGCAGCATGTCTCCAGATGAACAACAGCGATTTTACCGCAAAAATATTCCTCTGTGCTTCATTAGACTCCCAAGGCACATCTTTATGAAGTACACTTGATGTGGCCTCAAATATGTGAATTTGTTGTCCATTCTGGACCAATAACAGCATCGCTTGGTGGAGTGCTCTTGAAATATGAACTCAGTGATCCTTGCGAGTCTCTGCCAAGTGGAGATATTCAGTACTATAATTCTGTGATTAACAAAACCCTCTCCCCACATTCAATCTCATTACACAATCTCTGCTGGGACAAGTTCTATTTTATGCAGAGCAGAGGTTAAGGGAATGACACCTGTTGTAGATTCAAGTCCCATGTTGGGACCCTTATGCTAACATTCTCCTGTATTGCCCTTATCTTTTCTTTCTTCCATATACGTAGGTTGCTTTGAAGGTAATGCTAATTATTTATTTCCTGGAAATGACGACAAAGAGCACAATGACACTATCTGATAGAGAAAATTCTCAGCTACAGAACATGATTTTTTAGCAGTTACCACCCTTAGCCAATCTGTGTGGATGAGTTGATCAAGATGCTCTTCAGTTTGTGGTGTGACAGCTGTGAGTGGCCATCTGAACGTGGCTTGTCTTTCATATTGCTGTCGTCACTGCTGAAATGCACCTCTCACTACCTCACTGTGCTCACATCCACTGTTCGGTCTCCATAAATGTTCAGGTATCGATAAATGTCAGTTGGTGCCAGTTTTTTTGCAAGGAGGAATTTAATGATGCATATTTGCTTCATATATATTTCCATGTCCTATGCCATTTTGTCACCCCTCTGCCACCTGTTACATGGCGACAAAATGTAATGGAATATTGGTAGGAAGGTTCAGCCTCTACTGCCATTCTGCCAACATCTGTTTTTGATATTGTGGACCAATAGGATAAAATAGGAGGTATTACTTTTGGAGCAGCCCTCATATTTTCCTACTAGTCTACCAGGTTCCTCCCTTGTAAGCAGCTGCTATTGGCCATGGAGAGGCTGCTCTCTTAGCAGTGCCTGGGTGCAGACTAAGCCCCCTGAAGCGCATGCAACACAGGCTGCTGGATTGCAAATCGTCCTTTTGGTTTTCATGTATGAATGTGCCATCATCAAGATGGCATTTTGCAATGATTCTCAAAAGCTCATCCTAATAAAGCTACTTAAGCATTTCAGTGCATCCTCCTTGACATCCCTCTCTCCCTTCAGAAAAACAATGGACAAGTGGAGAGTATGTGGCACAGTTCATTCATTTTGACAGATGAATATGTGAAAAGATTTTTAGAGTCTCTGAACAAGAAAAGGAAATGTTTTGTTCCTCAGCATCTGGTAGGGGAAGCAGGTGATTTTTCTGGTTATTTTTCCTTAAATTAAAAAGCTACGGTGGGCACTTCAAAATGTTATAAGAGTTAATAACAGCATGTTAATAATGTTGAATAATATCGATTAATGCATGTTCATTAATGTTGAATCTTATAAATATTATTTCTATTATATAAAAGTCTTGTTGGAACTGCTTTAAAGGCTCTTAATTAGCTTTTACTGAAGCAAAGTACCAGCAACAGGGATGCCAGAACAATGACTCGCAGGTGTGCATCCAGCCATAAGAGGGATGTAATTGCAGGACTTGGCAGAGCTCAGATGCTTCAGTTCAAAGCTGTAATGATGAGAACCACCACTCTGCTGCTGTCTTGCCCTAGCCTGAAGTCTGAATGTCACAGTTACCTGTGGTAAAGGACTTTGGCTGCCCCAAGTCCAATGTCTCAGTCCCCAGTTGGATCCAGGGCCCACTGAGATGCTCAACACCAGTCCCTGTTCAGTCCCTGTTCACACAGTACCCTGTGCTTATTTCCTAGGATCCCAGCTGCAGCTTGGTCTGAAGCCATGGCTGCCCCTTTTCTCCGCCTCTTGCAGCCTCTTGAGGATGCTGAATGTTGACAGGATGTCAAAAGTGAATGGATGAAAAAGCCTATCTATTAAAGATATTAAATACAAAGACAACACTCAGGAATTGCCAGAGCCAAAGATTGCTGGCTGTTGGGAGGATATTCAGAGGAAGTATCATTTTATGCTTTCCTTTTTCTAAACATTTCCCCCAGCATCTGAGCATCTGCTTTTAGCCACTATAGGAAATACTAGGCCAGGTGGGTTTTTACTGAGCCAATAGGGTATTTTTGGGACAAATACAACCAAACAAGCGATTTTGTGCTGCCTTGTTGGGAGAGTGTTTCCAAATCCCCAGTAGTGTTTGTTTTGTTTGTTTTGTTTTGTTTTGTGAATGAGTCTTTGGCAGTTAGCCAAGTTGTGTCAGAAAACTAAAAGTTAACCAGAAAACAAAATAGCAAAAATCATAATAACACCATCAAGACTGCAAACATGAAGCACTTGGAGGGAAGAAAATGTAAAAGTAAATGATCTTTGAGAATCTTCAAGATTAGATTAGATCATATAAGATTGTAGTCTTATCTGACGCTGCTCGAGTGTGCAATAGGAGATAGACTTGTTTTACACAGTAGTGCTCCATTTTTTCCACAGTGTCCTTTCCCTACTCTGTACTATCACAGATGAGCCTTATTTGAGGTGTGCAATGCTGCGAACTTAGTGAGGATAGATAGTCCCTGACATCTGGACATGTAGTCCTGGTCTCCACAGTTTGCTGGGCACATGACCCAGGGGACTCTGGGACCTGAAGGTAGATTCTGTTCACTTAACTTCAACACTTTCACAGGTCAGCAGAAGTTCTTTGTTTTTGTCATACTTCATAACATCTCAGTTCCTCATTTGAGACTGGTAACACTTCCACTTACCTTAGTGTAGGTCCTGGCTCAATTATGACTTTATTTTCATTACTGTTGAAGTTCATGTTTGGCAACTTTCCCCATCTCACTTTGATCTGCTTATGGAGTCTTCCCTCCCCTGTAATGCTCCTTGTCTTCAGCCTGGTATTTGAGCTCAGGCATGATTACTAATGCTAAACATTGTGTGTGCAGGCTTCTTGGTCTGCAGTAAATCTAAGTGGAGATTCCTTTGTAAAACCTGTGCTGTGGAACAAAACATGAAGCTCACTGGTGGGCTCACCATATCTAAGCTGAATTGCCTGTGGTCTCAGTTGTGCCACAGAGAGAGAAAAAAACTACATTTGGGTCTATTTTAGGCTAGATTCAAATGCCCCTGAAGGCATCCTGTTGGGAAGGTGGTTAGCCAACTGATTTAGATTGGACAGCTGTCTTTTATGTGGCTAAATGTTGGTGAGAAGAGGGGAAATGTCTTGACCCGATGTTCACAGAGTCATTTATTGTCACAGGAAGAATGTTGTGGGATTCTGTTGGTGGTGGGTTTTTGTTTGTTTTGTGTGTTTGTTTTTCATAATTTTCATAATCTGTTTAAGGACAACTAAGAGACAAGGAAAATAAAGTCTTTTTTTCTAATACTTTAACTGTAGTTGTGCCTTGTCTGAAAACAAACAAACAAGCAAAAAATAACCCAAAAACTTTCAAAATGGAAAAAAAAACACCACAACTGCAGCTCAACCTCAAAATTGCCTCCTAACAGTAAATGAATATGTCAATTCTCTCTATGATGAAATTAAAACGTAATTAAGGTGATTTTTCTTTGGAAAAGTTCATTAATGATGTGGTTGGTAGAAGGAGGCAGTAACGCAGAGATTAAACATGCTGGAAATTAGCATAAGGTGTTATGTGCTCACAGCAATCTTCATAGTATCCTGGCAGCTTGTCATGAGAGTGTCTTTTGAAGGAGGTGATGCTCTAACTGTGATGCACTGTGTGAAAACATGATAAACAGGAAGGATTGTGTGATGGCGAATTTTCTAAAGTATTAGGTTTAAACTTCATACAATTTAGAGAGTGTATGCAAATATCTGTGTCAATACAGCCATGATTTTGTGTGTACTTTCCTTGTGAAGTTGAGAAACTTCTGAACTATAAACTTTAATAAAGTTTATTTACTGAGATTTCATTACTGCCTAGCATGTCTACAGCATCTACAGCGTATTTACCTACAGTGGAGACTGCAGCAAAGAGATTTTATTCTTCATTTTTATTGTCCATTATAATTAAGATTACTGGAAACTATCTTTTAGCAGAAAATTTAAGAAGAACAAAAATAAAACAAAATTCAAAAACAAACAAGCAAGCAAACAAACAAACAAAAAAACCCTATAGGTGTTGGCATATCTTACTTAGAGACTTGAGAGGGTTAGAGACTAAGAGAAAAATGATTGTTATCTGGCATGAATTAACATATAGTGAGTTTGCTCACAACTGAAGAAAGTGATAGATATAACACATGCATTAATAAAACACCAAGGAAAAGGTATGGCTGTCATTAGGGATGGTACTTGGATAAATGCTATTGATTGCTGAAATTTAATTTAATTTGATGGCTTTTACTGTAATTAACACAATGGTTTGTACCAGCATAGATCTCTTAACATTGTTATCTAAGGTGACAAATTTTGAAATTAAATGTTCATTTAAGATTAATTCAAATTTTCTAAAGGTTTTCCCAAGTCAATGGATCTCAGTTAATTTCTTTAGACTGAATAGACCTCATTTTTTTTCCCCTCTCAGATGAACAACCTCCTTATTTACATCAATGTTGCAGTGAAAGCAGCATATACAAAGGAAATGTTTGCAGATTTTGATGAATTCTTGACAACTATTGTTGCCTATACTTTGCAAGCTTGAAAGGTATTTTCTTTGTAGCATTAGATTTTAATGGTACCAAATGTAACGTACACATATAATAACAATAATTCACTTTCCTTGTGTTCAGCCATTTACCTTGTCGTACATCTGCTAGATGCAGGGCCTGGTTCTCTTCTCTTTTACACCTGTTTTACCCGAGGGCTGTTTATTTTGATGGAGTTACTCCTGATTTAGACCTGTGTATATGAATCTGTTATCTCAGAGAGGTAAATTAATGCTTTTAATCAAGACCACTCTTCTGCCTACCCATCAACATCAAAGCCTAGACATGCTATTAGTTATTGAGAAAGGAAGCACAGTGTGAGTAAGCAGCCCTTATCCATCTCTGGCTCCCTATTACCAGAATTTTAGCACCATTACCTCAAAACCATGAATACTTTTATCCTCATAGTCACTTGGAAATGCTGCATATCCCCATTTTACAGACCAAAGCTACAAAAAGATGTGGAATTTAGGCAGAAATGAGGGACCTACATCCAAATTTATTCCTCAGGGTCACTTCTTGCAGATGCAAAGTCTCCCTGGTCTGAATGTGCCTCTGTTTTGGATGTTAAAGTCCCATATAACTGAAGATTTCTTTCCCTGAAGAACTTCAGTCTCATCAGAATGCAGCAGCTGATATGCCTAAGCTTTCTCCTGCCTGAGCCTCAGCACATCTTTCCTCATTTCTTCCACAGGGTAAATCTGCTTCCCTGGCCTCTGAGTGTGCCAAAATCCTTTGGCCAGTTTTCACAACTAACAGGAGTGGAATGCATTCCTTAGTTTTCTAGATGGACAGCTAGCATAACTACCTTAAGAAAAGGATGCAGATCTGTGAATCCCAACATGCATATACCTGCCATGCTGAGGTGGAGTACCAAGTCATAAGGAAGTGAAAATTCAAACTCATCATTGCCAGCTGGCTACACTATGTGCTTCCCTCCTGGCTCTCCAGGAGATGCCAACACTGGGAGAAATTGGCACTTCTGGGCTGGGCGCAGCAGCAGAAAGCAACTCAGTGGGAAAGTAGTTTACTTAAACTAGTGAGATGAAGAAACAGACTTAACGTACTTCCAAATAGGGGATGGTAGGTGTAAAGGAAATTGTGGCAAGGTGGAGGTTGACCTCTTCTCCCAGGTAACGAGTGACAGGACAAGAGATAATAAGTTTCACCAGGGGAGAGAGGTTCGTTTGGATAGAAGGGAAAAAATATGCTCAGAAAGAGCAGTCAGGAACTGGAACAGGCTGCCCAGGGAGGTGATGTAGTCACTGTCCCTAGAGGTGCTCAAGAACCACGTAGATGTGGCGCTGAGGGGCACGGTGGGGATGGGTCAGCGGTTGGCCCGGTTGATCTTAGAGCTCCTTTCCAACCGTAACCATCCTGCGCTTCCATGACCCGCGGCCGGCGGAGCTGCGGAGCTGTCCCCCCTGTGGTGCTGAAGCCCGGCAACCGCAGCGCCGCACTGCTGGCCGCTGCCGGCCCCTCCCCGCCCCCTTCACCCCCCCTCTCCCCCTCCCCCCCTCTCCCCCCTCCCCGGGGAACCTGAGTGCTTGGGACGTTGAGAACGAGGGGCAGTTACCTTCTAAAATACACTGTCGTACGTGTAGGCTGTAGTCAATCTGTATTTGCTGGCTGATTATAGCTGTAATTGCTTTGCTTTTTATCTGTGGAGGAGCTTCCCCCATATAGAGGATAACAGCGTTAGGATGCCTCACGAAGAATATTAATTGCTTAAACACAGAACTTCAAATTTCAGGTCTTAAAGGCAAATGGAGGAATTAATTGAAAAATCAGATTTGAGTCGGTCTAGGTGATTAAATGTACTGAGACAATATGCATACTAGACTGCTGATCTGAACAATATTCCTTTCCAGTGGTAGCAACAGAAACAAAAATGGGAAACAAATTGATGAGCTATTCAACTACAGAATTATTTTAAGGAGAAGGCTGGGAAAGTGTACGTTTATCAAAACAAACGTAACATTGAATACTGTAACGCAAATTGATGAAAAATTTGTTTCTTGCAAAAGAGAAAGAGCTGAAAAATGTAAAGCTAAAATCTAGTTTTACTTCTGTATTTATATAATTTGTCAGAGGAAAAAATAATGAAAAACTATAATTAACAATTATAAAGATAATTTATGTTTCTATTAATGCCTACAAATACATTGTCATTAATCACACAATTTATAGAAATATTCAGAAAGTACTTAAGAGAGATTTTTACAAACCAAACGTCTGAGAAACGTAATCCTACTGTACCTCAGTGATTGGTAAAAGAAGGGCACATTATCTTAATTATTTTTCTGGAGCAAACATTATTTCAATGTGATAAAAGATGACATGACACTAAAGGTAAAGCTACAGCAGATGTTACATGAGTAACAAGACAGTATGCCTACATTCTGGTAATTTCTCCCCCTCTAGACATGTTCTCATTAATCTGTGATTAATAGGATTTGAGTATAGTAAATGATGTTGATCTATTGTCTGTCTTTGTCCTACACCATAGAGAGAGCAATTTGTCAGCTCGGCTTTTGTGTGGCTATTTAATAGCAAAGAGGGGAAGAGAAAAGACGCTGATCTTCTAATTGGCATCTATAGAGAAAGGTCTAAGAACACTGTCTGCCTGGAAATAGGTTGTGTGCAATTCCTATGCCTGTGAAGCTGAGGTGCACAGTTGTACAACCACACGTGCACACAGGAAAGGAACTGTATGTATCTTTCACACAATCATCTGCTTCCAAAAGTAGAACCAAGAGAAAGAGCACCGTACAACAATCTGCAATTGCCAGCTCTTCAGAATCTGTTGTGTTTCAGCCTGTCACATGTCAAGGGAGTACTTCTTGACTGGTGTGCCTTTATTACAGACAGAAAGCTCCTTCCTTCCCAGAGCAGAAAGAAGAATAAGGCAGGGGAGGAATGGAGGGTAGCAACAGAGACCAGAAAAGTCCTCTTATCAGAAAAATCAGAAGGAGAAGGAACATGAAGTGCCCAAATGCCAGGTGAATAATGGCTCAGATAATGTCACTCAGAATTTAACTGACCTTCTTAGGTGTTCGGGTTATCTAATAAAATTATTCTACCTAATGTGAAACAAAATACAGATAACTTCATAATTAAGTCACCAGTCCCAGTTCAACAAAGCGTGTCAACTACTGCTTCAAAATAAGCATGAATCATGGAATCATGGGATCATAGAATGGTTTGGATTGGTGGGGACCTTAAAGATCACCTAGTGCCCACCCTCTGCCATGAGCAGGGCTACTCCCCACCAGATCAAGCTGCTCAGGACTCCGTCCAACCTGGTCTTGAGTACCTCAAGGGATCGAGCACCCATAGTTTCTCTGGGCAGCCTGTGCCAGGGCCTCACCACTCTCTGAGTAAACAGTCTTTTCCTAACATTTAGTCTGCATCTCTGTTTAGCTTAAAATCATTTCCCATTGGCCTATCATTACCAGACCATGAAGGTCTCATAAAGACAAGCACTTTGCTAAGTTGTGTTTCCTCAGATGCCTTCCCTTAACTCCTGCTAACTGTTTGATGTCCTCTGAAAGGTCAAGACACTTTTTTTGGGTGTGATTCAAGAATGGATCCCTTTGGCATATCTGCATCTCAGCAAAATGCTTATTTGTTTCCTATTATGATGTCTTCAGTGGTGACAATAGCTGAGGAATTTCTGATTTAGTTTAATTACCTGAGCAGTTATCACAGTACAACTACTTAAAACAACACAGTTACTCTCTAAATATATACCTATCTAAAAACATGTAACTGGTGCAAGTTAGGACACATTTCTTCAAATAGCTTTGTCCATCCAATGGGTGGGAAAAATAAATTTCATGAGAGAGAAGTGGAATCATCTAAAACTGGCTTTGCCCTTGGAAATTGTGCTGTGGAACTGCACATAAAATTGTTTCTACCAATGTAACTCTTCAGTGGATTATAGAACAGAAAATCTTTACTGTCTCTGTTTTAATGCTAATGCATCTGGACAAGATTTAATGAAAACTGATAAAAGATTAAGATTGGATAAAGATATGTTTTTCTAGGGAAAAAAAAAAGCCAAAGACAGAATTGAATCTGATTTAAAATGTAGCATAGTGTAGGAAAACAAATTGATGGTCCTGAGGTTAGAGAAATGGCTCCCAAAAATGTATATGTAAGTCTACAGTATCTACTGCCACATTTCACAATCACACCACTGTATAAAGCCACTCGGATCCACTGCTCAGGTATAAATCAGTGTATCTGCATGTACAACAGCTGTTGTGATGGAGAACAGATGTGCAAGGATGAAAAAGTGGGGAAGTATTATAGTATATAAATTGTTCCATCTTGTTTATGAATTTGCAAAAATTGAGCAGTTCTCTGCTGCTTAGAGATGTTACTTCTGGATGTGCTGAGCAGAGTTATCACCAACCACAAAGTGTAGCCATGTTTCTGTCTTCTGGGGGTCTTCTGGCATTTGAGTCTATTTCAGCCATGGAAGGGAGAAAGCATCCAAACTGTACTAGTGGAAACAGCTTCCTAAGAGGAGATGCTAAAGTTGCATGAATATTGCACTGGGGAGCTGGGGACTTGTGAATCAGTCTTTCAATCTAAACTCATACACTTAAAATAAGCTCAAATTTTACACAATTCAAGCATTTGTATAAATAAGTAATGTGGCATGGCTTAAATATGGCAAGTTTCAGTTCTTTCTAAAAATGAGGTTAGTTTTTATTTTTTTAAATGCTCAGAGCTGTGCGAATGGAAATGTTTGCTAATCCTGCATGCAAGTGAGTGCAAAATGCCCCCAGCTGCTCACAGGGAGTACAGCAGGATGCACTGGGGGCTGGGGAACTCTGTCTGTGACCTGGGCTTCATCTGACAAAGTCCTCTGTATTAGGGTACGAATTTATGGCATCTGTCCATCACACAGCTCGTTACACAGAACTTGAACTTAAGCTGCCACATATTTTCTGATAGATTAATCTCTATCTAGCATGTGAAGTTGTTGTGAGAGCTATTTGTTATTTGATATTTCATGCTCTCAGATTGTTGAAAAAGCTGCTGAGTTAGGGAAGATCAAAATGCAGAGTGACATTTCTCTTTAAAGAGCCATTATTGCTGAAAGATAGGAGGTCTGTTGAAATGTGAGAATAAGGTGATAGAAGCAAACGTTATAAAACTGTTATTTTAAAACATTACCTGTTTTCTGCTGCCCCTTAATATCGCTGTGCTTAGAGGGGGAAGGAGGCTGCATTTGAAGCAGTTATCTCTTATGCAGGCAATAGCATCTGGTGATATTAAAATGTCATCAGATGAAAATATATGCAACAGCATCAACCTCATTTGAATATGAAATGCAGAGACAATCCAAGGCAGACAACTGCTTGTTTAGAATTATATCTGAGTCCAAAGGCTGGATCATCAATAATAGATTAAGGTTTTTTTGCTTGTTGTAAATTAGAGGTTGGATGGGTATTGTCGTTTTGCTTTTTAATTATTTATAGCATTAGCAAGATTGTATGTTGAAAAACACCAAGGAGAGTAAAAATGTAAAATGCAAAGGGGGGAGAATTAATTTTAAAATCTGACACTAGAATAAAGCTTCAAAACCTTGTATCAACCACACTGAAAATTAGATAGTAACATTCTGCTAGTTCTGTCAAAGTCAAATACAGAAGCAATTGTTAAGTGTTGATAGGCAGTGGCTAGAAGGTGTAATCCTCTGGGAAGGTTTTGATCCAAAATGAAACAGTTTTCTACCCCTGCTAGTCAGGCAGAAATCTAATTACTCTCTTTTGATCTCTATGGAGAGGTAAACCAAGGAGTTATAGGTTATGGACAGTTTTATTGATTTTTATCTCAGAAATCAACAAGTGCAGGCTTTACACTTTACACATACTTGCTTAGCTGGTGTTAGGATCAAATATTTCAAACTGGCTTTCCCTGCTACTGCATCAATAAGCATTTCAGTTGTTTTGTTCAGGTTGTACTGTTGATGTTAATATTACAGAACTTCTTTGCACTTGGAAGCTTTGGAGGAAAATGACAGGTAGGTTTATATTTTGGCATTTTAAGATAAAAATCTAAACACTTCTTTTCCAGCTACTTTCTTTTCTTAGAAGACTGAATTGATATATCCAGGATATAACCAGGCAAACTGATAACTATTTTTATCTCTGTAAGAAAAGGATCTTTGCTGTAAAGGCAGCAGAACCAGAGTCTCAGTTGGAAGAGGCCACCCCTGTTTGGAGATTTAGCATCCCTCCCATGTTGAAAGCAGATAAGGATTGCTGTGATGCATCTGTAACAGCAGGTATTTCTGTGGTACACTTGGAGAGTGGAGGATGGAGAAGGCATTGTGTTTCTAGAGTCTGCAGTGCTCCTGTAGGACATACCAGCTGCCAACCACACTGCTCATATTCTAGCCTTTACTTTGCTCTGGTCCTTTGTCCTGCCTCTGTGAATGTGGACAGTTCTGCAAATACCCACTCTTATCAAATGCAGCTTACAGAAATACTTAACCTTAAAAACAAAACAAAGCGAAACAAAACAATCTTTTCTTCCGTAAGCTATTTACCATATGTATGTAGTTTTGCAGAATGAGTAAAGACACTGGCCTAAATGATCAATGGAGAAGGAAGTCCTTGTTTTTCATGTATTTTTAATTAAGTTTATATATATGGGAAAGACTTTGATGCTTTTTTAACTAAAATCTTGGAAAGTAATGATGTCCCCATCTCAATGAACAGGACTTGTGCTGTCAAGTTAAAGGTGTCAGGATTTCATGCCAGCTTTTTAGGAATACAATAATTTTGGTCCTATTGTTGTTAATTACATGTTTTCAGGCAATCTAATCAGTCTTCAAGAATGTGCATGAATCAGGACCGCCTTGTTCAAGCACACAGCATAGCCAGTCACTCATATTTAACTCGGCTGTCAGATCCACAGGCACAGGCACACAGCCCAGGATGAGTGCAGGTTCGAGATTGTTTTGATAGCTTCTCTTCTTCGTGGCCAGGGAGATAAGGCTGTTTCTCCCACAGCTGCATTTTTCCTGAATGACTGACAACCCCTTTAGAGGAGATCAGCTCCTTTTTGTGCCCTTTCACTCACTCGGAGGTTATCAGCTAAAACTGCACTCAGCATTCAATCACATTTTTCCCCTGTGGCCATAACTCCTGTTAACACAATTAACCTTCTGATGGGAACATAAAATGAATCTAGGGAGGGAAAAAGAGCAGAAATACATTCCCATGTTACAGATTAAATGGCCATATTGCTTATAGCAGTGTTTTTTCACCTCTTTTCTCTTCCACAACATTGCGTATAAGGGGCTATTAACAGGAAGTTGCCTGTCACAAAATTCTTCCTAGCAATCCCGGCAGCTCTTATTTTATTGGCAATTTTTTGACTTTAATGCTGATGGAAACTATTATGGGACATAAAACTGTATTGCCAGACAAATGAAAATTTGTGTTTGCTTGTGTTTTGGCTTGCTGAACCCCCTAAAATATCTAAATCTGAAAAATACTTTATCCATCTCTTTTGGGTTTCTTCTTCTATCACAGTATTTTGAAATGGTAAACAGACCCATTGCATATTCATTTTTGTTTTCATTGACTGGGTGTGATTCTCAGACACCAAGGCAAGATTGCAGCCAGTGACCCTGTGCAGGTTTGGTGCTGAGCTCCAGCTCTGTCTCTGATTATCTTGAGCAAGCTATTGCTCTGCTCCACTTAATTCTACATATTTAATTTTATCACTCTGACATCCTCTTCAACTATACCCTGTCAGCATCACTTGTTCCCACCAACTGCAGTGATGAGGTAAAAGGTGAATTTGGGTTGGAAGATGTTTGTTCTTTTACTGACAGGGCATACACCATTCTTGTGGGCAAGAGGAGGGCTTGAAGATGCTGAGCCAGTTGTCTTTCTCAGATTGTGTTATTCTAAACTATTGTCCAGCCACAGGCATGTGGCCACCACATAGTATTATGACTCCAGGAACTTGCAGAACTATGTTGAGAAACAAGCAAGCAGACAAAGGAAGGAAAATAAATGCCACTTCTCTAGTATGGGCAAATCCCTAACCACAGGCAGTGTTTCTATTGAGGCAGCACTTAAATGAGATCAAGACATTTTATGTTTTCCTAGAAGACTGTAATAATACTGATTTTGACCCTTCTTCATTTACCAGGTTTGCATAGTAAGCATCCAGTTCTAGCTGTTAAGGACAGATTTGAATAATTTCTAGATTTATTTTTATGTTGTCACATTTCCCCTTTTTTTCTTGGTTTTTTTTTTTTTTTTTTTTTTGCTACAGCCTCGCCTTTCCAAAGCAGGGCTTAAGGGATGGTCTTCATGTGCCAGCATTGCTGCTGTTGATTTAAAAAAAGTCTTGCAAGATTAAAGTAATGTTGAAAAACCTGCAGTTAATAATGCTGGAATGTTTCCCTGGCAAAATAAGAGAGGTCTTTGCTGCTAGAGACAAGTGCTGCTGAGGAAGAGCCAAGGAAACCCTGTGATTGCCAATTTGAAGATGAAGGAGCTATGTGGGTATATAGGAGAAGAATGAGAAAACACAGCTGACGGGAAAAGGAAGATGCAGGACTATCACCTGACAGCCAAAGGTTGGGCTAATTTTCATTGTAAGCCTGTTTTTCTCTATTTCATATCTCCTTTCTTTTCTCATTTCAATTTAGATGTGTTAGCTGTTCATCTGTTCTTGTCCTGAGAATTGATTGTTTCATCCATGGGAGATTGCTGACATGAAGAAAACACAGTAATTAAAGTGAGGACAGAGGATGTCAGGCTTGCTTTTCCCTTTCAAGAGAAACCGAAAACTTCTCCAGGAACAGTTTTGCTACAAAGCAAACATAATTCCACTGGATGTAGCATTCAGACTGGCACAAGTAAATATGACTGATACAGCCCCATAGGAGGACCAATAGAGCTCCATGGTGAAGATCACTTTTCAGGTAAGAGTCTCAACCATTTGTCAACAAAATGCAAGGCTAAATAGTAGTGTATCCCTTGGCTCTCCTTTCGCAGGTAATACCTGTCATCTGCTGTCCTGCCCCAAGCAACAGACTCCAGCCCACTGGTTCCCACTGCTGTCTCCTTAGTGAACACAAAGGACACACTAGGCAGGGTGGCAGGGAGTGTGGCACAAGGAGGTGCACTGTGCCAGGCCATGAGGGTGCAAAAATGCTGCTGCTGAGCCAAGCTGGCTGGGAAGATCCCACTAGTAAGCTGGAGATAACTTCTGTAATTCAGGTTTTTCCCCAGAATTTAAAATGAATGGCTGTAGAAATATGAATTCAGTATATATTAAGTGGATCTTATTCTGCTGAAAGACACATGTGCTGGAGCGTTGGATAAATCCTGAGAAGATAGGACTCCCAGCTCATCTCATTATTGGAAGGGATTAGTCCTCTGTGAGCCCTTGGGGATTACAGATCAGCGTTCAAAGGATGTGCCTAGCTGTGACTTATGGTTTTCAAGGGCTTTGTGCCTTTACTCAGCACTTACAGCTGCAAAGATTTCTTTTGCTTGGTTTTTGAGGGTGCCAGGGAATATTTTGCCAAGTCTTGTGGCTACACAAAATATCACTAACTGCCTTTTCCCAGATCCACACAGGCGTGCTACTGAAAAACAGCACTTGAGAGAAGGCTCCATGTCTTTTTTGCTAAAGCAGGTCCCCTTCACACATAGCACATGCTCCCTGCCCTGCCCTAGGCTGCAGCTCCACCAGGTGAACCTGTTGCTGCTCTTTGTCCAGCAGACTCACTGCACCTCGTAGACTGCAACACCTCATGTTGCATATCCATGTACAAGTTCAGCACTGTGATCCAGCCCCTGGGATTTGCCGTCTCTGAGCTGGCTCTGCAATGTCAGGTTGATGTGGTTATTAATTTTTTCTGATAAGACTGGGGCAGTCACCGGTGTAAGGGCTTCTGTAGTGCCGCATAATACATCAAAACTCCGGTGCAGCGGCTGCTTCTAAATAGCAGATATAAATTCTCTGTGGCTCTGTTGGGGTCTGCTGTCCTGCGGGAATGTGCAGGCTGGGCAGTCATCTCCAGCCCTCGGCACTGAGGCTCAACCAAGAGAGTTCACAGGAAGTCCAATTGCTGCGATAAGCCTGACCTGGTTAACAAGACGCCTAACATTCGTGGTGGGTTTTTGGTGTTTTTTGTTTTGTTTTGTTTTGTTTTGTTTTGTTTTGTTTTGGTAGGTAGGTCTTCTCACAGTTCTTGGAGAAAAGAAAAAGGGGCATAACTCAGAAATTAGAGGAAACAATTCAAGGACCAACTGTAAGGAAATCACTTGCTCCTCCTTATATTTCTGGGTGGACGTGGTGCGACAGCCTCAGCTCCAGTGGCTGTGGAGGAGCCATACATTCACTGGAGATTGTTAGTGTTTCCTCTTGAGATTTACTGCCTGGTTCTGGATCAAGACAATAATTGCGGTTGTACCAGTGCAGACTGTCCCCTGCTGTTTTACCCTCAACATTTTTTTTATTTTTATTTTTTAAATCTACTCAGAAAAGAAACAGAGAATATGGAAAGATATTGAATAATATCTGACATTTTCAGTTTTCCTGGCTTGTGCTTCCTACCTTCCAGTAGGCATCTGGTGGTTAAGCAGAAGTGAAACACATTGGTCTTACCCTCAGAAAGTAGACATTAAACTTCCAAACACAGTAGACATTTTCACCTGTATTTTCCATGCACAAAAACCTAATATGGAATGATATCAGAGTAAAATAGGTGGTGTGTGCTTAGAGGTCCTTTAGAAAAAAATTGATCAATTCAGAAATGTTTTTTGCCTTCAGTCCTAAACAACTGATTTATGTTCCAGGCGAATTTCTACAGCAATTTACAGTTCTTCTACTTCTTCAATTATCCATTTTTCCCCTATTGAGATCTTATTCATTTTCATTTACTTCTGCAAAATCTTTTTTTCCTGGCATTACCATTATGCCTTCTCCTACTATTTCTTTTAAATTAAGTGCTTGGTTCTTTATCTTTTCACCATTAATTACTGATGTCTTTTTGACCTCTGCTTTGTAAGATACCGTGTCATATTTCTATTTCCTATCTTTCAGTCTCCGATTAGACTTTTTTTTCCTTAACGATTCCTCCCTGAATAGCCTTGTTCTTGTTTTTCAGGCAGTTCCCAGAATGGCCGTACAGCCGAACCTTTGCCCTCTTCTCTCATTTCTCACCTTGTCTCCATTGTATCAATGGCCTATTTAAAAATGTATTTTACAGCTCGCAAGGCCAAGCCGCTCTCTCTTCTTATAATTAGGCTGATTTCAATTATCTATATCGGCATCTCAACAGCCTTTTGCTATGACTCTGAGCCAGAGAGCACCTCCCTTTTGGGGACGTGTAAGGTCTGGTGGGAGCAGCAGGTGCCATCATGAGACCCGAGGTTTGGTTTAGCAGATGGGGTGATAGGACAGAGTAACACGAACAGGAACTGCTATAGATTTTGGGCACGTGAAATGCTAGTTTAAAGGGTTGAGGTCTTTTCTGAGGAAAAATAGTGAAGTTTTTTTGGCATAACAGAGTGCAACCTCTTCAGTGATAAGCTGTTATTTCAGAGTTTCAAACTCATCCTCAGGTATCCAAACCATTTCTTGGACTGGTTCCACGTGTACCATTTTACCATGTCTTACAGAGGCATTTTCATTTGCTTCTTTCTCTGTAATGACTCCCAAAGTTTTTATTTTGTCATTGAAAAAAATGTGAATAGTTCACAAATTATTTTCCTGTCTTTGCCAAATCACCCATTAGCTTCGGCGGAGCCTCATTTAGCGAGCGAGGTGAGACTGCAGCAGAGCCTTTAAGCATTGCTTTGTCGGGGGGTGATGGCTGTGAAGGGCAGCCAGCTGCTTCATCCAAACTGCAAGTGGCTGGGCCTTCCTGCCGAAATATGTTTTATAAATGTGTAAAGCGAAACAGCATAAATGCCTGCATTTGCTGTCATTTTGTTCTTTTAAATAAATAAGTGAGTATAATGAGTCTCAGCCACAGAATGAACATAATGAACCTCCGAACAACAAGATGTTGTCTGAGAGCAATATTTACCACTGAGGAAGGGATTGTTGCAGAAACAAAAATTGTTTAGATGTTAGTGGGTGAGATAAGAATCTATTAAAGGAATTAAAAGCTGAGATGATTCATCGCACATTTCTGCTTATTTGTAAGCAACACATGAAAGGCAGGATTTCAAAACATTTGTATTAGAAAAACATCAGTAACAAAGCCTACTGATTTAATTTTTCAGTCTCTCGGGCTTCAAAAGAAGATGTGACTTGTCCGCATTTGCCTTGAAAAAACATACAGCTCTGTAAATTCGCCTGAGATCTGTTTGTTTTGCTACGTTTTGAAATTTGTCACCAATAAATGATATTTACACAATTTTGCCACGTACAACAATCCCAGAGCTGCTTCTGGCTGTGCTGGGAGCCAGGTTTGTGATGCATTTCAAACTGGGGAGCTGCTTCTCCTGGTGCTGCTGCTGGGGCTGTGCAGCTCACAGAGAAGTGCATCCTCTCTGCTCCCCCCAAACACACTGCAGCCCTCTGCTCATTGCAGGCTGCAGCTCTTAATGCCAACCAAATGCTTCTGCAGTGAAGATCAGTGCCATCATTCAAAGATGGATGTTTTGCTTTCCCCTGTCATTTGCAGGAGGAATGTTGCAAGGAGCTGTTGCAAATATTTTGGTATGACAGCTGAAATTCATAGGGTTGGACTTCTATTTTGTTGTCTGGGTCCTGGCCGAAGGTCTCACAGCACAAGTATTGGAGAAAATTTGTCTTAAAGTGTTTTTCATTGCAGAATAGAAATAGCACTGAAATCTAAAAATGTGCAAGGCTGGCAGGAGTTTTTGCGTGAATTTTCTATAGGAGGACAGTAGAGAACATGGCAACAAAACCAAAAAATGGAGAAAGAAGTGGCACCAGGAGGCAGTGTGTAAACAAACAAGAGAGCGAACAGCATGACTGTGAGCCATTGGCAGGGAATGGGAGCTACAGTTCAGCAAATCTGAATTCCTCCTGCTGTACAGTCTGGATTTTCCTGAGCAGTATTCCTTCCACTGTCTCCTGTAAGTTGAGCATCTTTAAAGCAACCTTTGAAAGCAAACTGGCTTGCACCAGCTCCTGACCACTGGGATCAGTGGAGTGAAGGAAAGCACAGCTCCTGGTAGCTCCCTGCCCTTGAGGAGATGAAGTGAGCATCAGGGCAATGGAGCTGTGCAGAGGTCAGTGCTCCTGAGATTCAGCACCAAACTCCTCCACCATTGCCCCAGGCTTCTGGCCATGACCAAGGGGAGGAGGGCATTTGGTCGGGGGAGAGGAGCAGAAGGGAAAAGCAGGTCTGCTGGACCCACATGGTGCTTTAGAAGACCCTCTTACAGCTGAGAAGCTCAGTGCAAAGCTGAGAGCCTCATCTTCATGCAGAAACATACACCTTGCCTCTAAAAATATCTCTGTCCTTACAACAGCTCGGTATGGCAGCCACTAAAATTCAAACTGCTTTTTAGGAAAAAGTGGCTCCTTTCTAAATGGCAAAATGAAAAAAAAAAAAAAAAGAAGAAAATCCCCATTTTAAGCATTAAGAAGGAAACGTTTATTTTAATGGCAATTTTTCTCTTTATGTCATCTAAAAATATTAAGCAGTGCTGTGGCTCCCACCTAAAGGTGTGACAAAACCTTGTAGCACAGAACAGGCACAGGACTTTTCAACTCCAGACCTGCCTATTTTGCAGTTTCATAGCTACCTCAAGGAAAACATCTTTATTGGAAGAAATATCATGCAGCTATAGGAGAGGCTGCCTTGTTTGTCCCAACGCCTGATGCTTATTTGAAGGATTAACTCAGCCATTCCTTATTCCCATTTTTCACTTCTAATGCGTTTCTGTTTGTGTATCTTCCAACAGAACACACTGTGCTTCTGTTTAACTGTCTATTTATAGTCATAAGAGAAATAAACATATAAAATAAATGCATCTTGATGCATAGCTGTGCACAAGTACAGATGTTTTATTAATGAAAATGAATCTAGCTTTTTGTAAGTCATGGCAGCAATATAACATATCATTGTTTGGTTCTCTGCTAGACAGTCCCTGCTGTTTCTACATAGAAATTCCTGTAATACTTAATGGACATCTGGAAGAATTCAGCCAATTAATCGAATTCACACAGGAGCTAGGCTAATGGCTGTCTGAAAGGCAGATTACATTAAATCAAACTTGCAATATGAATGAAAGTACTTAATCATACATGCAACATTCATTAGATGCGGCACAGCAAGTGTTTTGATTACTTTAATGAAAGATCAGGTAAAGTGCATCAACTGAACAGATTGAAGAGACAGCATGCTTACAAATGTTTGATTATGTTGACTATCAACAGAAACAGTGCCAGTAATTTATAGCAAAAACATATTTGGAGGAGGAGGATTATGGAGCTGGTGAACTTGGAAGGGGAGCTGAAATTTCAGCCTCACCTTCAAACACTTTAATTAATAGCCAGGATAGCAAGACTTTAATCAAATGTCACAGAAGAAGCAAAACAGACACGTTTGGAGACTCTTGTATGGTGACTGCTGGTCTTCACCAGTGTTTGCCGTCCTTACACTTGATGCTGGTTTTGAATCCCCTGTGTTTTGTCTGACTTGGGAGTAAACACAGCAATTTCCTAACTGCACAAATATCTTTAAAGAATGGTACAATTTGAGAAAGGCAGTGAGTTCTGATCTGTGCTACTCCTCGCTGCTGGAGGCAGCCCCATTCTCCATGCCAGCAGCCCTGGCCCACTGCACCCTAAAACACCGTCACATTTTTCCTTCTCTGAGTTCTTCAGCTGGAAGCTAATTTTGTCCTCGTGCGCAGGAGGTTCCCCCCCTGTTCACCACTGCTATGAGCACAGCTTCCCCCCAGTGACCCACTGTAACCCACCTGCAGCCTCACCAGTCTGAAGATGGGAGCTCACTAGCTCCCAGAGCCTGAAAGAGTTCCTTCCCCAGGGTCCTTTATTCCTTGCCTGCACTCTTCTGCCTTGTAAACAAGTGCTTGGGTGTGGGCAGAGGTGGGTAGCTCAACTAGGGGCATCATTTTTTCTTTTATGTTTTACTGCCTTACCTGGAGCAGATTTTACATTTTTTGGAAGCACACACACATTCTTAGGAGGAGCTGGGTCTTAGAACTCAAGCATCCTATGGCTATGGACTGTGACATATTTCCTGGACAGGGGTACCAGCTTGCCGGGAGGGATGATGAGGACTTCCCTGCTTTGCAACAAAGTGTTTTGTGGCTGTGGTTCTCCTGGTCCTGCTTTCTGTGCTCCAGAATCCTCTTGGATCTAGCCCTCTAAGAGAAATGAACAGAGAAACTGTGGGATTCTCCCTCCTGCCTGAACTCTATTGGAGGCAGGTGTGGCGTTACGCAGCCCAGTGAGCTCCATCTCTCTCACCCTGCTTTCCTGTTATCCTTCAGGCTGTGCTTTTCATAGGCAGAGTTGCCCACCTGTCTCTGCATACATCCACGCAGCATGCAGCTGGGAAGCGATCTCACTGAGAGCTGCTGTTACTATTCATATAATTAATAACTGTGACCTTTCCATAAAAATGAGTATCTTTTTCAGTGAATTACAACATATAATGATGTTTGTAGGAAACAGACTGCTGGGTATCTCATGCTGAAGAACGCCTGAGCTTCCTATTTATGACTTTGTGAGATCAATAAATAACTCCATTACAAGCAAAATTGTAACGGCAAATGGCTTCAGCCTGTGGGACACCAGCTGAAACCCATAATGAAATCACAACAGCCCTGATGGTCCCATGGAGGCCCTTGGAGGACTGGTGGGAGTTTGGGCATGTCAGCAGCTCCCTGGAGAGAACCCAGTGGCCCAGAAGCAGCCTTGGTGGGTTGAAGGTGGGGAGAGGTCTGTGGGTACACTGAGGATCCACAAGCCCTCTGGCACAGGGGCAAGGCTGGGAGTCACAGCACTGTGACCCTGTCTTCATCTCTTAGTGACAGAATCATTGCCATATCAACAGCTCTATGACCAGGGCTACAATGGCCTGACTCCATTTACACAAAAGAAGAGAGGGCGAATGCTTTCATAGTGTTCTAAAATGCCTTAAAATCCCTCCAGTCCACAGAAAAAAGTGTTTCATACCTTCTCCTCTGGAAACCTTTTGGCTAATATTTGAGCAAGAAAGAAAACACAGCAGCTGTTAGTGTAATTTCCCCCTTGAGGCAGATTGTCCTCAGGTAAAACAAAACCCAATTAATGTACCATCAAGGTCAGGTAAATTAGACAACGCAGACCATCATAATGCAGAGCTTTCCTCCAGCGTCTGCCACCGGCTCCAAGTACCAGCCGAGCAGAAGCACCAGAGCAGTGGGGCCTGTCTGTGTGAGCGCTGGAGCTGGGGCTGCTCCGCTGGCAGTGCCGCTGTGGGTATCGGGGACAGGCGGCTGCTGTCTGCCTTCTGCTTCCTGCTTCTGTCGTCGCAAACCAGATGTTGAGGAAAGATTTAAAAGTCAACTTAATTTGAAATTCAAAAATATAAAAAAACTTGACCACAGGATTTTTTTTTTTTTGTGGCAGGGAGGGGACACATGAAGGGGAGAAATATTCTTTAATCCTCTGATTATAGTCCCTTTCTATTTTAGTTTTGACATTTATTTTTTAAAGCTGTGGTTATTTTTTCTTTTATTAAGCAGCCAGAGTCACTTCTCCCTCTCTCTGTCCCTTCAGTCCCCAGAAGGACTCCTCTGAGAACCAGACCTCACCCCAGACTTTTCCCTCACAGCTGGGAATGCTGCCATACATACATTCCTCTCCCTGTTGGTGCCTGAAGACTGCACAGAAGCTCCAAATGCAGCTGCACCAATTTACTGGGACATTGCATCGCACCTCATTCTCCAGCCTCACCAGGCCTAGATCACAAGGGATGCCATTGCATTTTTCAGCTAGAAATGTGAGTTCCATACACTGTGGGATTAACCCTTCGGCTAATCCAGTCTCACCTAAGGATGACTGTTTTACATAAGCAGCCAATACATTTGATCAAGCTCAATCCAATACACGCAGTGTATGGCAGGAGACCTGGCCGGTTCTCCTGAGAGCAATCAGTTCCTTGTTTAGGAAACCTTCAACATAAAGCTCCCTGTCATTCAGTGGTTGGATGGGCTGAGAGCTGCACCACCAGCAGTGTGATGGTGCCAGTGGAATTCAATGTCAGTGGATAAAAATCCTGCAGATTCAGGATCTGTAGGCGCATGTGCACAGAATTGTTGAATATTTTTATAATTACCTGAAATTCTTAATTATTAAAATTTTAGAAGGAATACAGGCTGAAATTAAGAGTATAACTCCACATGACAACCCTGAAAACTGGCAGCTCACAGAGCCAGTGCAAGGACAATCAACAGGGTGAACTTCACTGGGGCTGGGCGAAGATAATCTGGAATGAAACTCTAAGTGGGAGTCAAGAAACTGGAAGCCAGCATAGGAGAAGGGGCAGAGAAGATGATACACTTTATCGTGGCAAAACCAGGCACAAATCCCAGAACAGGTTTGCAACATCTTTGTTAACATCCCATAGGCACTTACTGTGGTGAGACACCAATGGGACAATGAACTCATTAGGCTCAGTCCCACCTCAACCTGACATCCATGGAGCTGAGCAGGGTGGGTGCCGTGGATGCAGCAAGGCCCAGGGGGCTCAGGGACCTCACTGTTAGAGAAAGAGCTGTGAAAGGACAGAGGGTGGTAAGGGATGAGGCTGGAGCTATTTTTTGAGCTGTACTGCTTCAGGCTGGGAGGCTCTGCAGTGCCTGTAGCCTTCTTGCATCCTCTGGGGACAGGCCTGGACTCTGGGACCCAGGGACATTCCTGTCACAGCCCCAGCCTGCAGCACAGGTGCTGTTACTGGACATGTCTGGTGTTCCAGTTAACACACCCAGTGAACCTGATGGTGTCCAACTGGCACGACCTTGGCTGTTCCCAAAAGGAAGAGACACCAACAGGCTTCTCAGCCCTCAGGCACATGGGGTGCTCCTACCACAGGCTCCTTGTGCAACGTGACTGCAGAGAGACAAGCACTGAAGGGAAGGAACACCGCTCTGCAAATTAAAAGAGCTATTTACGCTCTGCAAGAGGAGCAGTGAAACACAGCATACTTGTAAGTAGGGATGCGGTAATTCAGTGAGAAATGCAGTTGGGAAGTCCCAGTAACAAAGGTCAACCAAACACTAGGAAAAATCACGCAGTCAGACAGGGAAGGATCCAGCTGTGCTGAGCACGGCTCATCGGTCCCAATTAGAGTGGTTTGTACTAACAAAGGGTGATCTCTAGCCCACAGAGCCTGTAATCTAATTTAAAATTCAGTGCAACAATGAAAATGAGGGAAAATAGGAGAGTAATGTAAAACATGATTAAGAGTTTGCTAAGCAAATGTAATCAGAGCACTTACAGAGACAAGTGGCTGAGTGTTCCGAGCAGGTGGGGAAAGTTCTCTTTCTGCACGAGGGCTCACATCCTCACCACCACTGCTGCAAATCCCCTGCTTGAGGGGTGCTGAACGGCTTGAGGGATGCCATCCCCATGTGCCTGCATTTCTGCAGGCAGAGGATGCTCTTGGTGGGTTCTGTGGCACAGCCGCGGCTGGGGCTGGGCTCCAGGCACAGTGCAACGCACGGAGCAAGGCTCCAGTCTGTGCATCGGCCATGGCACGCTGCTTTGCCTAGTCGCCGTGGGGACTGTTCCAGCTCACCCCGGGTAACCGAATGACCCAAAAGTGAGGTGCTGACAACTTGAGGCGGCTCGGAGGAACCGTGGCAAAGCAATTCCTCCCCACACGTACATCACTACCTCCCAAGCAACTCGGTGAATGCCGCGGCTCCCGCTGCGCGCACGGCTGCAGACTCGTGGCACCCACGCGTATCCGCAGCTCGCAGGGGGGCAGAGCCGGCTCTGCAGCCATTCCTTGCCCCGTGGCTCGGCCTTACATCCCTCACACTCCGTAGGATGCCTAGCAGCGAGGCGGCCGGATGCCGTATCGCAGCAGCTCCCGGGGTGACAGAGCATTGCGAGCGGCGGAGCTTCGCAAGGAACGGCGTTCCTCGACGCCTGCACAGTGACCTGCGGAAACGCCCTCGAAGTGCGGTAGAATGGCGCGCGCCGAAAGCCTTGCCTGCAGCCCCTCCAGCTTCTGGGAGGAAAACCCGACAGAGCTGTCGGCTCGGCCCGCGAAGGGCAGCAAGGGGCGCTCCTGCCGTGACCCCGCCGGGTTGCCGGGCCCGGGATGCCGCCGTGCCCCGTACCGCGTCCCCTTCGGCAAGGAGAGAACTGCCGTGCCCCGGGGGACGCCGCGGGGGCCGCCTCGCCCTCTCCGCGCCCGCCCCGGCAGCGTGGAGCCCCGGCCGGCTCCGGCCGCCCCCGCCCCCGCCGCCGCCAGCGCCGGCCCCAACTCCTCATTGGCCGCCGACGCCGGAGGGAGGATGACGGCCGGGCGGGAGCGGGCGCGGGGGTATAAAGCAGAGCGGGCTCCGCTCCTACCGTCCCCCGCCTCGCCATGCCGCGCGGCTTTCTCGTCAAGCGCAGCCGGCGCCCCGGCGGCTCCTACCGGGCGCGCCCCCGGGAGCGGGACCCGCCGCCCGCCCCGCCGCCACCGCCGCCCGCCGCCTTCGAGGGCGGCCCCGCCGCTCGTCCGGGGGCGGAGGAGGAGGAGGAGGGCGAGGAGGAGGGGGGCGCCGCCGCCGCCCGCCCCGCGCCCGCCGCCGCGACGTGGACCGCGGGCGGCGGGGATGCCGGGGGCGCCGGGCTCGGTCATCCGGAGGGGCCGTGCGGCGGCTGGGGGCCGTGCGGCGCGGCGGGGCCGCGGGCGGCGTTCTTCGAGCGGTGCCTGAGCTCCCCCGCCTCCGCCGAGTCCTTCCCGCTGGCCGCCGCCTTCCCGCCGGTCGAGAAGCTGCCTCCGGCACCCCGCACGCCGCTGCCTGCGCCCCCGCCGCCGTCTGTCCCCGCGCTGAAGCGGCCGTCGCGGGCCAAGGCGCCCGCCAAGAGGGCGAAGGCCGCGCGGAAACTGAGCTTCGCCGACGAAGTGACCACCTCGCCCGTGCTGGGGCTGCGCATCAAGGAGGAGGGCCCCGAGGGGCGGCCGGGCGTGGAGCCGCCGGGGGGCCGCACGCCGCTGGGCGAGTTCATCTGCCAGCTGTGCAAGGAGCGCTACGCCGACCCGCTGGCGCTGGCCCAGCACCGCTGCTCCCGCATCGTGCGCGTCGAGTACCGCTGCCCCGAGTGCCACAAGATCTTCAGCTGCCCCGCTAACCTGGCCTCGCACCGCCGCTGGCACAAGCCGCGGCCCGGCCCCAGCGCCGAGGGCCCCGCCGCCGCCCCGCCGGGCAAGGAGAACAGCCCCGAGCGGCGGCCCCGCTCCGCCCCGCAGCCCGCGCCGCCCGCGCCGCCCCGTCAGCACCTCGCCGTCGCGGACAGCGGCGCCGCGGCCCCCGGCGCGGAGGCGTTCTCGTGCCCGTGCTGCCAGAAGCGGTTCCGGCGGCAGGCCTACCTCCGCAAGCACCTGGGCACGCACGGCGCCCCGCGGCCCGTCCCCCTCGGGCCGCCCGAGCGCGGGCAGCTCTCCTTCGGCTGCCACCTGTGCGGCGCCCGCTTCCCCTCGGCGGACATCAGGGACAAGCACCGGCTGTGGCACGCCGTGCGGGACGAGCTGCTGCTGCAGCCTCCGCCGCCCGGGCGGCCCGAGGGCGGCGGGGCGGCGGGCGGCGAGCGGCAGGGCTTCCCCTGCAAGCAGTGCCCCGCCACCTTCTTCAGCGCGCCCGGGCTGGCGCGGCACGCCAGCAAGTGCCACCCGGCGGAAGGCAGGCAGGTCCTGCTGCTCCAGGTGCCCGTCCGCCCTGGCTGCTAGCCCGCCGAGTGCCCTGAGCCCGGGCCGGGCCCGGCCGTGCTGTAATTCCTATGGAACGTCGCGGTCCGTGTCCGCGCGGCCGCGAGGCGGAGGGGCCGCAGCCCCGGGCGGGGCGGGAGCGCGGCTGTACAGACGGTACTTAAAGAGAGGAATTATTTTTCTTTTTCGTGAGAAAGGAGCCCGACCTAGTGACCTTGTTGCAATAGCCTTAGGCCCCGAGCTTCACCACTGAAGTTATTGTGAAGTGTTTCGTTCGCTGTATTATGTATCAAATAGTCAGGAAGGTGAATGTTCCCGTTCAGTCGGTGTCCGGTCACATAATAGCTAGAAAATCGTATGGGAACTTATTCGTGCTGTCCGCTTGCTAAGACGCGAGGCGTTGCTCTCCGTGCTAAGTACGCATCTCCCGCTCCTTCCGTGCGTCCGCGCTGCGGCACAGTGCGCGCCGCTCCGGGGCTGCCACGGGTCCCGCGCTGCTGCCAGCCGGTGTCCCGCAGCCGGGCCGCGCCGCTGCTGCTGTAGTGCAGCGAGCCCCCGTGCTTTGCGGCGCCCTGCCCAGCGCTCCGACGCGGCGCGGCCTTTCCCGCCCGCTGCCGGCGTCCCGGGCTGTATTTCTTCGTTCGGTTGGTTATTTATTTATTTATTTATTTATTTTCACGCGGTGCTGCTTGTTTCCAAATGTGATCGCGGATGAGGCCAAAAGTAAGGACGAGCAAATTCAATAAATGTTCTAAAACAAAGCGAACGCCTTGCTTGAATTCCGGGGGGAGAAGCAGGTTGTTCGGTGAGTGCCGAAGAACCAAACCGATCCCAGGCAGCCTTCGCTACAGCGCTGGGAAAGGAACATGCAGAGTATTTCCATCTTTTCATTAAAAGCGATGAATTTTGTTGCACACAACAGGGTGCTCGCATGTATCATGCCCAAGGGCTGAGAGCAAGTGATAATGCTTCATTTTGTGTTTGGGTTCCAGGATCTGGAAATCAGAAAGCATCCAGCAGCCCATTAGGCTGTTCTGTGCTGCCCGCCGAGGCCCCACCTGCAGCCCGCTGTGCCCTGCAAAGAAGCAATGGGCATTGTTGTAACAGTGCATCTATGAGACTCTTGGTGGTAACTGAGGTTCAGCTAGAAGTGCCTGTTCTTCTCACTGATCTCAGTGTCACTGTGCGTTTTTAAACTATCATCCTCTTTCTCTGCTTGCATGAGCAAAGGGAAAAGGGCTACGGATCCTGTGGACCCAACGATTGCTGGCTGTTCCTACAGTCGGCAGCAGCACTGAGCTGCACTTTGTGCTGCTGGGCGCCCTGTTCCCCACATCTGGGGATGGGGATCCCACACGTTCCTATGTTGGATGGGGAAGTGCCCCCAGAGCTGGCTCACAGCCTGAGTTTCGGTAGGAGTGGAAGCCCCATATCCCTGGCAGCCGCCCTGTGCGCAGTTTGCTGACCTTTTACAAACTGGAGCAGAAATCTAGCAGCTGAGGTGAATGACTAATACACAAAAGGTGGTAAGAATAATTTTATTGTATTATTAAATAGCATGTCTTCTCTTCAACCATTACAAATTTGTAGATACTACATGAATGACAATACATAATTTATATTTTTACTGTTGCCCATATGATATATTTACACATGCAGTTAGTACCGATGCCATGCTACATTTTGTTAACAGCATTCTGTTGTTTGCCAGCCCCAAAATGTGAGCATCTCATCTCCGGTAGGAAAATATCTCTGGATGGGTGGAATGCGTGTACAGAGCTGCTCTTGGGGCTTGAATCAGCGGCACTGCAAGTCTGATCCTGCAGTGTGTTCCCTTTGCTTCTGCAGCACACAGCATCAGAGCAATGAGTTTATATCAGGAAAGTGCTTTTTTGCTGTTGGTTTTTAAGGAGCGATGACACACATGTAGCCCAGCAGTCTGGTGAGAAAGGCTAAAACTCATGGAACTCAGTGGCATTGACTACTGATACCACTTTGAAAAGCAAACGTTATAAAAATATTTGGAAGCCAAGCAGAAGGAGAACTTCAGCACAGTGATTTTTATCTTTTCTGGCATAGATGATGGCACCACCTGCGCTGCTACGACATGACGCACCGCTCTGTGAGGAAGGAGCTGCTGCTGCGTGCAAGTTACTCTGTTTGGGCTCCGTAATGCCTGAAAGACTGTTGGAGTATTTCATTCTTAGCATAAATAATCTGCACACAGGCTGTGCATTAGCACTGTGACATCTGACAGAAACTTTACAAATGCAACTCCAATTTAAAACTGTACGTTCATTTTTCAAATTGTACATATTTCTTTCTTTGTTTCAGAGGAAACTGCAATGGGGCACAATAAATACGGCATAACCACAATTCTCATGTCACTCAGATCAACCAGAGCTAAAAAGGACTTCTGGGGAGGTGTCCCCATCACAGAGCTCAGTAACAGGTACAGAGGGCAGGCTACACTAAATAAAAAAAAAGGGAAAAAATTGTAATTAAAAAAAGGGGGAGGGAAAAAAAAAAAAAAAAAAGAGCCTGGAGTTTGAGTAAAAAATGAAACAAAACAAAACAAAAAAAAACCAACCAAACAACAACAACAAAGAAAAACCCTTAAAAAAAAAAAGATGCTAAAATACGAAAGTAAAATTCCAGTGTGGCTGTTTAAAACAAGCACACAGATGGGTAGGCAGGGACCGGGTGCTGTCCTCCAGCTGCAGGCTGTGGGTGCTGTCAGGAAGCTGCGGGCACCCCGCCCTCAGGACTTGTTGGCTGAGCCCGAGGAGCGCCGCAGCTTCATGGACATGCGGCTCTTGCTAGTCCGAGGAGACATGGGTGAGGCTAAGTCTGTTCCATCCGCCTGCGCTGCTGCTGTTGCTGGAGGCTCTCCCGGCTGAGTCTCTGGGCAGGAGCCTGCAGAGGACAGCAAGAACCGAGGCTGTCAGTGCTGCCTCCATGCCGCGGCATGGGCATCTGTACACAAGGGCAGACAGGAGCCCCGTGCTGCCAGCAACCCACCATGTGCACCAGCCCCTCACCAGCTGCAGGTGGCTGCAGTGACTGCTGCAGCACCAGCTCTAGAGAAAGGGTGGTGCCAGGGGCCACCGGGCTGCAAGGCCACGTTAACCGTTGCCCTCAGCCACTGACGCAGCACTGAGGTGGGCACTGTAACTCTGCTATGCAGCAGGACTGACCCCTCTCTAGCTGCCTGCAGGGATGGAGAGGGATTATGTAGGCCATCGCCCCAGAGAGTTCAGTCTTTATGACAGCATGGAAAATAAGAGCCCATCGCGTGCCAAGGGAGCTCTAGGGACGCAACTGAAAAGGTGGAGTGAGCTGGGAGAGCAGAACACCTCTTCCCACCTGAACTTCAATCAGTGCTCCAAATTCCTGCAGGGCCCACAAGGCAAAGCTTGAACAGATCATACGAGCTGGATGCACTTCGCATCCCATGTTCTTTGTAAAAGGAACAAGATGAATTTGAGATAATGGTGCAGAGCTCATCCTCACACCCAAAGCTGCTCTGCAGCGACGTCCCCACAGAAGCCCCTCTCATGCAGCTCTGCCTGCTTCTGCCAATAGGTATTATGGGAAAGAGGCAGTGCGACATGGCAGCTACGTTCTGCCTCCTGGGTACAGAATTGGGACACTGCAAACTCACATGCACAAAACTAAACTGATTTGATCAGCCATCTGCAGAGACCAACAGCTGCCTGGCCCCAGTCCCCCCACTGGCACTGACCACTTCTGAGCTGTGTAAACTGCAGACAGCAGCTCAGTACTACCGAAGTCAATGGAAAACCTCTGCCGGCTTCGGTAAGCCAGAAAGAACATCACCTGCTATTCTGTCTGCATCACGGTAATGCTTTTAAAATAATAATAATAATGCAATAATCAGAACTGAAGAGACTTCTCTCTCAGTTAACATTTCACATATAATGGGTTCAAAAAACCCCCGCTAAAAACAGAACTTTTCTTTTCTTTGGAAAGACTCCTGTCAAATAAAATCATGGCAAAAAATTCAGATAGGAAGTCTGAGAGTATAGTTAAAGCACTGCCATAAGCCTGAAGGGTTGGGTGCCTAGAGTCCTCCTGGCCTGGCCACTACCTGCCCGTTCCTCCAAGGCCCCACACTCTCTCCAGTTTACACCAGCCACTGAGGTGACGGGGAGGAAAAAGGGCTGCTATTTGTTCCCCAGCTGGGGACAGCAATTCTCTTCATGAGCTGGAGACCACATTGCCAAACAATCTGGAAAAGCACGATAATGCCTGACTTACTGCACCTCATAAAAAAAGGCAGGCAGGGAAACATGCACTCTCATTTTCTGAAATTCTATCTTGTTCTAATTTTACAAGGAATTAAAGCATTTCAAACGGTGGAAGTTAGAGAACAGAAAATAACCATTGTTGTTTTGCACAGCATACCATTCACAGCTAGCGTGAAAGACCTTCCGTTTCAAGCCTTTGCCCTTTACCTTGATGTGGCCAATGCTTTCTAGTGGAGGTTTTGGAAGGAGAAGAAATATCACAGCATTTCTTTCTTTGTTGAGAATGAAGAAGTGATGAGGAAGGAGAAGTGGAAAGAAGTGAGGAAGGGGGAGGAGAAAAGATAAAAGATAACAGGTGTGAGACATGAGACACGAACCGCAGAGATTGAAGGGTATTAACAGATGAGTACAGAAAACAGAATTTTGAATTTCATTATGTAATTGCTGCTCATGCTACAGGTTAAAGAGAGTGATGAGTTAGTTATGTGCAATGAAGCAACAGCTCAGAAATCCGGTGTCATACTTACCAACTAAGCATTACAAGAAAAAAGGAAGGGAGAGAGAAAGAAAAGAATTCTATGACATTATCCAGATCCAGCAACCTTGTTTATAGCAACAGATACATCCTAAGCACTGTCTGCAATCTTTTCTCAAAGTCTGTGAAAACAGTTAAATACTCACACACATACACACAACCTAGAAGGAAAAACAAATGGCAATCTGACATATGGCTTCTGCTCCCCAGCTGTCCCATCTTTTAAGTATGCTATAATTACAGCCAATCTACACATGAGACTGAAATCACGTCAAGAAGAAAAAACACTGGATTTGAGCTAGTCAAGGAGTAAAACCATACTTCAAAATTTTATCAAGGGCTGGATAAGGAAAGCCTTAAAACTCCAAGTATTTCAATCAGGGTATTATTGATATTATTCTTGTAATATCTTAAAATTTTGATCATAATTTCTGCAAACAGACATTAGAAATCACAGAATTCACATATAGTCCAATTTTAAGAAACTGACTTAGAGTTGCTAAAGAACAGAAGTCATGTGAAGTGATTTTCACATCTGAACATACCACAACAGAAGAGTGAAGAATAATGGCACTTAAAATATATTTAAAGTCTCACAGGAATCAACAGACTGATTACTCATTTTCTTTGGATTTTAGGTATGAATATATATCTATATGTGCACACATACACACACACACACACACACACACACACAAAGTGTGGTTATATAAATTTGTAAGTTTTAAAACCTTCAGTTTGAAGTTTTATATCTTTGTGCAATGAAATATTTAGTTATCCAAACTATAAAAATAGGATTAAACAAGAAGGCCTTTTTCTCAATTGACCTGTAATAAGAAAATTCAATTAAAATAAACAAAACAGATGAATTAACTTTTTTAAGAGCTTGAAAAATGTTTAGAAGCCATTCATTGTTTTTAGTCTCTTAAGCTTGACAACTGACCAAACTGGCATGGAGCATTTTATCAGCTTGATACCAGTTTGATAGCGTGGGATCACAGCGTGAAGCTGTTTCAGTTGTTTGTGAACATGGAAGCTATTCAGGGGAGTTGAAAGGAGACATTTTCCCAATACATCTACAATTTTTAGGATCCTCTAAAGACAGTAGGATTTTTATTTGTCTCAGAATGGAGCTATTTAAACATTAAAAGGAATCCTAACTACAGACTGACTTAGAAAGGATATGGATACACCACAGCACACCCATTTACATGGAACAGCTCACTCAACATTTCTGACTTGCAGAGGTGAAAAACTGCACATGAGTGCAGTGGGGTGCTGATCCGTTGCCTGTTGAGCTTTCTGGTTTTTCTGAGCGTCATTTCTGTGAACAGCTACCCAGGGAAATACCACTTGTTTATGTTGGTAAATTCTGATTTTAAGATACTGCAAGCCCTGCCTTTCCTGACCTCCAGGGAAGAGAACAATCACTTGAATAGTTTGTGCTCTCTGCCACTCTCACAAACACCAGCCCAAAGCTGGCCAGGCTATCAGTTACACTCAGCTGAGCCTTGCTAGGGCCAAAGCATTATATCTATCAACAGTTTGCGGAAAAGATGAAAAGAAGCAAGAAGCAGGTACAGAGAGGATGACTGCAAAAGCAGCTGCCAAGCAAGATGAGAGGCAGAGGAAGAGATGTGAGTGGCCTGGAGACCTGGAGGGCTGAAGCTAAGTAGGAGACAAAAAGTTGGAGCCAGACACGAGAAAGATACACAACCAAAAGGGGTTTATGGAACATGAGTGGAAGAGCTTATGTCCAGCAAAGAATACTCTTCAGAACCTGTCTGGAAAGCTGACTACTGGAGAAACCTATTCTGCATCAGCAAATACCTTGAACATCCACTCTTTCCATTGGTAGAGGTTCAGGCAGAGATAAGACAGCTCTCTGTTACCACAAATCACTGCACAGCCCCAGTTCTCAGAAATTGGTGGTGGATCTTAAGGTTACAGTTTTGCTTATGAATCATGATGGCTATTAATCAGTGTTACAGTTTCTCTTTTGTCCTATGCCTTAAGCAAAAACAAGAATGGAAAAACCTACACATTACATGTAGTTACAAAACAATTGATCTATAAAGTCAAATGTTCAAAAGCTAGGAAATACCAGAATTAGAATTGTACATGCTGTTTTAATTTCATCCCTTGGTACATATATGTATTTTTTTAATTGGACAACCATATTATATTTTTTTCAGTAAACGCCAGTAAACGTATGAAGTTGATTTGTTTGGGACTCCAGAAGTCAGAGAATCACAGAATCATCTGAGTTGGAAGGGACCTTTAAAGGTCATCTAGTCCAACTCCCCTGCAGTGAACAGGGACATCTAAGCTAGATCAGGTTGCTGTAGTCTACACTGAATTTACTGCTTCAAAGTGCTGAGGATTGTCAGCTTACTATGACCAAAGTGGTCAACAGCTATTCAGAAACATTTAATGTTTCAGTTTCAGTTGTCCAGTGTGGAATTTTTGGAAAATTTTATCAAGTTCTGTTGTTTTGCTCTGACTTGGAAGTACAAAAAATTCATAATAAGACTGGACTGGAGAAGAATAATGAGAAACTCTTCACAGCCTTACTAGACAAACAGCTTTCATAAAACACTCCTGCTTTTAAGAGTGTTTTCAATCACAGACTCCAACCATCATCAAGAGCAGTGGTTAGACCAATGCAGTGAGAAAAGCACCACCACCATCTGTGAAGGGCTAAGACAGGATAAAAAAGATTATCAAATTCTTCATTCAAAGGTACCCAGCAAACAAGCAGCAGGGATGATGATGCAAGCTCTAGAACGTGAGATCTTCTTGTACAAGGCTGAAGAACCTCTGACTCCACATTCCTCCACTTCTATACATGTAAGTCAGCATAACTGTGCTGAACTCTGGCTTGAAAACACAGGAATGATTAATGAGATCAAAAGATCTTCTGCTGGCATCACAAGTAAGGCACTATAGCAGAGAGGTTCCCTTTCTATGAGGTTTACTATACTGCAGTCCAATTTATGGTAGCAGAGAGAGTTAAAAAAAGTACCACAAAGAAGAACCAAAAGTAAATCATCAATACAATTTAAAACTCAGAATCTTAGCATCATGAGGTCAATAAGCCCTTCAATATCATTGAGCTTGTCACTGACAGTTTCCTTGGACTACTCTGGTGTCACAGAAATTGGGTTTACTCAATAGCTGTATAGTAGGAAATCTTAGTTTGCAGTTACTCTTTCTTTAGAGACAGCAAAAAGTAAAAAATGGAGTAGCAAATGAATTACATTCTGTGACTAAATAGAGGTAACTCTCAATTAAAAAAAAAAAAAAAGCATACATACATTACACCAGTCAAGTTCCTAAGCATGGGGAGGGGGATTTTGCAGATATTTTGACAGGATAACTTATGTATCTAGATAAAACAGCAGCTGCCAAAACAACATTGTATCAATGAGCAACCACTTTAAGGAAGGAAACAGTTTTTGTTGACGATTAAAGCTTTCATAAACAGAAAAAGTACACTGTCACTGAACAGCATGTTCTCTATTGGCCAGTTGTCACAGATTAATTGAAAAACTTGGCATGCTGAAAGTGGCTGATAGGATCACAACAAAATTTACAGTGCCTGGTGGTGGGCTTTTGTAGCTTCACTGCTTCCTTA
This sequence comes from Tetrao urogallus, assembly GCF_951394365.1. Taxonomy (NCBI): domain Eukaryota; kingdom Metazoa; phylum Chordata; class Aves; order Galliformes; family Phasianidae; genus Tetrao; species Tetrao urogallus. The sequence continues at coordinate 36,433,133 of NC_136819.1, forward strand.
TATCTGTCTCAGAGTAAGGAATTATATGTATGTAGTATTATTTATAAAAATTGAAGATATTCAACAACTATAAGCTTTGAAATCATGATCCAAGTAAACATTCAAGTCTGTGATGTCTAACATACGGAAATATTTTCTGGTTATTTCTGGTCTTTCTTCATAAAAAGCAGACAAAATATTTTTAATTTTGAAAAATAACTGCAACATAATTTTAGAAACTGGTCAGAAATTTTCAGGCGCTGTGAAAACATCTGGCAGATAGCCTGCAAAGTTTTAAGTCATTCTGGGTGCAATGAATGTGTGTAGATGCCCAGGCAGGACTCCAGTGCCACTCCTCTGTGCAGTCCTGGAACAAGTCAGACCTCCACACTCATCTTTCAAGAGTTGCCAGATCCATGGAAAGTAGAAACCTGGTGGAATCGTTCTTAGGACCATGGTCCTTCAAAATTGAGGGTCATCTGCATTTACCCTACTCACAGGTATACCTTCATTAGAACTGGAAACTGGTGGTTTCCAGACGAATCAAGCTTGGGAGATGACTGCCACTGTATGGCACAAAGTTCAGAAGAACATCTCCCTTAGGACAAGACATCACATTTTGTGGAGTGTAAACATGCGCATTCACTCTGATGTGAAATGCATCACAGATTCCTATTAGTGAGATTTCTGCAGAAAAACATTACATGGGAGAGAAAGCTTAAGACAAAAATCAATTTTTTTTTCAGAATTCAGAAGTTAGAGTAAGCAAGTATGACTCAGACAATTTTTAAGGGAACACAGGAATTGCCATGTGGAGCAATGCCCTGTATTAGTTTGGTGCAATGGGGAGAAGTAGCTTTGCTTCTCCCTGAAAGAATAAGCTAGATGAAGAACACAGAACCACTTAGCCTGAAATGAGATTTCCAAAAGTGCACAGGCAGATCTGATACAAGCACACTAGACTATGCACTATGAGTGTCTGATGCTGAATACACACTGAGTGCAATAGGTAGGAAAAGTGGCAAAGATTGGTGTGTCTGGTCATTGTTTTTAAAGTTTCCAGTTACAGATTCTTCCTATTCACATGTTGTCATACATTAAATTATGTTACTATCTTTGAACTAATTTAATTAGTTTTAAATTACTGCCTTTTAATTTAGTTTCCCCTTGGTTTTGATTATTTACACTGGGATAGCTCTGCCACTTATACTCCGAAACTAACTTCTAGTCATGGTTTATACTTACACACAAAAAGAATCTCTCTGCTTTAACATCTCTCAGTCTGCAGACCTCATCAGAATGCTTTTGTAATTCTGAAACTTATTTCTGCATATTTTATCAATTAAGAAACAAATTTTGAGATAATAACTTACCAAATTAATTAATTCTTACAAAATGCATTTTATTTAGATTTACAGCTTTTCCACAATAGCACTTTGATTTATTTGAGAATTTCAAGTGTTACACATTCTTCTTCTCCTTCTTTCCTATGTTATCACTGCAGAATGCCTTACAACATCAATGAAAGACAGTACAGAGTACAAAACACACCACTGCCATTCAGTACTACTTGTTCATGCTGAGAAACGAAGGTCAATACAATAAAGTGTTACTCATTCAACAACTGTCTCTACCATTAGTTACCTTAATCCCAGAACCAGTGTTAGTGCTTCATGCAGACCTGAGGTTAGTAAAAGACTAAAACTTTAAGAAGATGTAGTGGTCATTTCTCAATCAGTGTGAAATTCTTTTTAGTGTGAACAAGGGCAACAAGGAAAGTTTGCATACAATCTGGTTACAAGCTTAGTGCTCTAGTAAAAGTAATAGGAACAAAGGGTTTTTTGGACACTTTGTCTTACCTTCAGATAAACAGAACTGATATTTAATGATCTAAAAAGAGGGGAAATAAAATAAATGAAATAATCATAAGGAGTTCAGGAAATTTCAGAACAGGAAGGCCTTGAGTTACTCATTCTCTTAGCAATTTTCTTATTAGTAACTGAAAATGCAGTATCCTCTTATAGAACAGTGGAAATAAAAAATGACCTTAAGAAAACTCTGCAACTAACAACCTGGAAACAGATGACTGCAAGGCTCTCAGGTTTCTAGTTTTAAAGTTTTAATTCTAAAAATGTAAAGAGTTTAAAACTTTTTTACAGGGAAGGCATACTGACATTAAAGAAGCCTACACTAGCCTAAACTAGCCTACATGAATCAGTACTGACAAGCCGTGGAAATTTTATATGGGGGAATGCAATAAAATACATTGTGAAAATACACTTGCTACATTAAAGGAGCTTGCCAAGTCTTACTGTCTGGCATTGGCTCATGATGCCAGACAAAAGAAAAAGGGCTAAAGGTAACTTTGAAGAAGTTCTTTAATAGATGTATATAGACTTTCACATTAATGGAAACCATTAATAATATGAAAAGGTTTGAATTTTCATTCTTTATAAGTAAGGATACTGCATTTGATGTAAGACTGTGTAAGAACAGTTCTTCACTGTTCTTCTTACCTGCATCTGAGGGAAAATGGTGGTAAGGTGCTGGACAGAAAACCTGAGCAGCAAAATCCTCAAAAGTTGTAGGTTCTAGGTGATGCTGAACAATTGTTTGCAGGTATCGTGCTCTCTCCTCATAGCTGGTTTAGCTGAGAATTAAGGAACAATTTATATCACGTACTGTAATTGCTAAATAACAGTGCCTAGTAATTCAGAGCTCTTAATGTTAAATATGTATTTCAATGACGGCACACATTTATTTTTAATTCCTTACATAACTTAAGATAACATAAGATTACCTGAAGCACTGTAATAATAGAAACTGTACGACAAATACAATCAATGTGAGCCTTATTGTTACATCATTCCCTTTTCAAGCTTCATATCACACTTTCCGAAAATCTTTTCAAACTCCAGCTGTTTAAATGTTATCGCTAAACAAAATACTTCGGCTACACTGGTTAAAATTAAATTTAAACACCTACATTTTTAAGAATATAGCATGAAAAGTAACATGAGCATTAACAAAATAATTTATTTTGCACTTTGCAATGACAAATTTTTTCCATAATCCCTAAACACACATGCAGCTAAGTACAGAGTTTAATTTGGGTACTGGGAAAAAGCCCTAATTGATTATGCTGTTAAAACATGCAAAAGTATTTGTAGAGAATCTGCGAGACCCCTAAATACCAGCTAACGGGGAGCTGGCAGGGCACTGACAGCAAAATACTGTTCTTCTTCCTTTTCACCTTGTTCTCCCTCTCTGATATTATTGACAAGAGAGCAGTGTCTTGAAGTGTTGCTGCTTTTGAAGAACCCTCTCCAGGCTGCTTGTTCCAGCAGGCCTGATTGTGCTGTTAGCACAGAGAGAGCGAGAAAAAGAGAGAATATTTCTGCTGTTCACGAAAGCAACTATGGAAATGGCTGTCAAAATGTAGAGCAGCAGGCAGCAACATACAATTATCAAGAAAAACTACCACGCTGACTTCACGTCATATAGTTCCTGAACTGAGAAATCAGTTAACCTTTTCTCTGACAACTTTCAAAGTCCTCCAGCTGGACTCAATGTGCTGAATGACAGAGACTTTCCCAAGTTATCTCACATAATCACAACATGACCAAAATTTTTTCCTGACATTTATGATTGTGCATGTCTTGTTTTTGTAATTTATCTGTTGATAGTAAGATTGTGTTCGCCTCATACATACATATATATTGTCTCTATTACCCCTTCCAAAAACAAAACAAAAAACCAAAACCAAACCAACCAAGCAAAAAATATGCACAATAAAATCCAAATCAGCATTCAGTGGAGGAATGTATTCAGAATCAGTTCCCAAAGGTTCTGAGGTCTGACTTCTGGTTTGCTGCTCTTTTAGAGCAGGAGAGGGAGTGAGGAAACTTCCCTTTTGACTCAATTTTGTCTGTGAAATGGGGATAATATTCATCGCTGTAACTTGCACACATATTTTAGTAAATTAAACAAGAGAATTGCATTAGAAGTGACTACAGTTTTTATTAACAAGTGCTAACATTTTAAATAATTGTTTTCAGTTATTTATAATAAATATTCTCAGCCCTATATTACAGCTGGAAACAATACCCTTCATCTTAGCTATTAAAACTAGAGTTCAACTATTACAGAACTTTTCTTCTGTACAGTATTTACTATATATTTTGCAGTACATCTAATCATAGGAATGCAGAGACTGTATTATCTGAAAACAACTTTCTACTGAATATGATCACCTTAGTGGTGTTTCCTTAGATCACAACTTGGTTATGCAGTGAAACTGCAAAACAATTTTACCTTTAAAATCTGTGCTCCAATTTTTGTCTTTTGGATCCAGAGAGAGCTGAAACCCAGCAGAATTCTCTATCTGGAGAAGCTATAATAGAAGCATTGGGACAAGAGAAAATACAAAAATCTCCTATTGTAAAGAGTTAGGTTGGGGGATAAACATAGTGTTGAGCCTTAAGAGAGAAGAGTAATATAGAATATTTTTAAAGAGGCTATGTGTAAGTGGTAGAGGATGAAACTGATGGTTGAAGTCTAAATAATACTACGTATCTCACAACTTGTTGAAAAGCACTTTTTTTCATTGGGGGAGATTCACAGCTGCTGAATTTTCTGCAGTTAATAGAGTCCTTTGATTCACAGCAGTGCCCCTTGCACAAAATATACTGGCCTTTGTGTATTACCAGAAACTAATTTTCTATTTGGCTGAAAAGGGAAAAATGGGGTTATTGCTTCTCCCTCCTACAGAGCTTTTCATTATGCCTGATGCACTCAACTTCTAAGCTCTTCTGAGAAAAAAAAAATAACTGAAGAGGCAAGAGGTAGAAAAATGAGCTTGTTAGCACATTAGAAGTGAAGTATCTTGGTGGGCCCTAGAAATTCCCAGTGGTGTGTTAACTTATCACTCTATGCATGCTGGCACTGATAGTCTCCCAATTGATCACTCTCTTTTCGCACCAAAGGTGCTGCCAGGAAGCAAAGGCTGAAGGCCCACAGGAGAACAGGCTGCTATCAAAACAAGCTGTTTTTAAAAGTCTGCTTGAATGGGTAAAATGTTTCATGGTAAAGTAGGGTGGAGACACCTACCTCCTTTTCAAATGCTCTACTTTTAGAGGTCTCTGAAGAAAATCTTTCAGGTTATCCTATTATATCCAAAGCTTACACACAAATAAGGCAGAAATGAAGGAAAGTTACCACTTTGAATGCAACAAGGACTTTCTCATTCTCCAGTCTATGTACCCATCTCCTAACCAAATAAAGAAGTCTTGACACAGATGCTGACTGAGGAGGATAATGACATTTTTGTTACTCAGTGGAAAGGACATGCTTGTATCAGTTCTAGAAGACTAATTCAAATGCACACTTAGCACACTCAGAGAAAGGTAATTCAGCTGGCCTGGTTGCCTCTCGTCTTAGCAATCTTCAAAACTATCTGCACTGTGTCAAAAACAGAACTCTGCAAAAAAAATACCCACAAATCTGATGTGTAAGTCAAGTCCAAAACTTGCACTAAGAAGATACAATCTCCTCAGAACAGCTCTTCTGTGTTAGAAAATGAGTAGCTGAGGTTTGGACACTTACAACTACTTGCACGTACTTCAAAAATATTCCAGTATTTTAAAACTTCATTTTTATGCATTTCTGACTGAGATAATCCAGCTATACATTTCTTTTAAATGCTACTTATCTGCAAGTATCCAATCCCATGGAGGTTAATTTTTGCATTACTTCTATTAGGCTAGACATTTATTTCTTTAAAATGCTGCTCTCTAGGGAAGAGTTATTAGCACCTATAAATTGAGTGGCACACACAAACTCATTGGCTAGTAATAACAGTGGAAATGCAGGCTACATTCTTACTGTGAGTGGATGTTGCCACTGGCATCCCAATTAAGACAGAACGGGAAGGACACACAGACAAAACCAACAGAGAAATAACCAGTTTGTCACTAAAAAAGAAAGTTTGTGACTAAACACAAACTAACCGTCCCATAAGCTTTCTGCTTCTGAGAAGATACTGACAAAAAAGAGAATGGATAGAAGTGCAAGATATACATTAACTGTACAGACACTCACTCAAATCTGTCAGCTAAAAACTGGCAGAAACATAACACAAAAAGCACAATAAAACATCCAAAGATCTGATGAAATTATTTCATTATATTTTTTCAGAAGTTGTAGCCATGCAATATACAATCAATATAACAACAACAAACAAGCCAGAAATTGCGCCTCTACAGGTCATTCAAGTTGTGGTCACTGCAACTAACATTTCATTTGCATTACAACTGATGTGAATTTTTGTATACTCAGAACAGCAGAGTCCACTTTCGGGGCATCCCGCTTTGAATCATAATACCGTCTGGGTTGAAAAGGACCACAATGATGATCTAGTTTCAACCTCCCTGCTATGTGCAGGGCTGCCAACCACTAGACCAGGCTGCCCAGAGCCACAGGGCATTGACAGGCATTCTCTTTGGATATCATTTTCAATCTGCCATTTCCTTGCAGTAGTCATTAACTACTTGATCAATTAGATTAAAACTGCTAAGAAGACATCTTTGAAGGCTTAGAATCTGTTGGCATTCAGGTCACACAGCCATTCATACTTCTCACTACTGTTTCACACATCCTTATATTTTGCATCCTCCTTCATTTTTTGTCATTTTTAGACTTAACTTTCAAACTTCGAGGACACAAACAGCACTTGTCTAGTCTGCACATCTCAGTATAATGAGATTGTGGTCTATGGTCATGTTTATACACTGTCTATGGTTACACATATGACATGATAATACAAGTAAAATATTTTTCTTGCATGCACCTTCATGCTCCATCCTCATCTCCTTCTTTCATATTCAAAACAATTCCTTCATAGATCATTTTTTTATTCACAATTTTGTCATCCATTTGATGAGGAAATCTATTTCCTAATTACCTTCATCTCTAGGTACTTGTCTCAAATTCTTCTTTCTTGCAATTCTAATCATGCAATCTCTGTAAGCCGTACTTCCCATTGCCCAGCCCCATCTACTGTCTCCATCTTTCAAGTTCTTATGTCAGATCATCTATTCATAATCATTTCCATAGGTTTATAATCTCAATCTAACTACACTTTTCTTCTCCATTTGTATTTACATCCTTCTAAACTCAGTAAAAAGTCAGCCCGTAAGCTTTAGAATTGAGTAATATGTATTGCAAGTAACCTATCTAGTATTTAACAATTAAAGAAGAAGGAATTCATGATTAGCACATTATAGTCACCACCAGAGTACCAATCCTAATATTTCATTTAACCCGAAGCTGAGAAAATACAAAGGAAAGGTAGTTTCAACATGGAGTAAAATTCTCAAGACTTTAATTAAGAATATATCTCTTCAAAATTGTGTTATCTGTCTTACAGGAGCATCTACATGCTAGATCTATAAAAGAACTGGAGAAGAAATTCTAGTGTTGGCACTGAAGACTTCCTGAGCAGGGGCCATAAGCTCAGGGGCCATAACCTTCTCTCTCACCAAAGTACTATAACCACTGCTCTATACAGATGAGCATGTACTCTCCCTGTGATGATGAGGACATTTTATGAAACGAAGAGCAATTTCAGCAGTGAACCAAGTGCACCTATTACAAAATGTCCTCAGTTCCAACGACTAGAATGACATTCTTATAAGAGGCAGTAGATGTGGCCTCAAAACTGGAAACCGCTCATTTCTTAGATGACTGATATAACTACTGAGTTAACTCCTGTTGTATTTGTGTGGGAACCGATCCAGTAAACATGCTTTCAAAGCTCTATGCACTGCCACCTTACAAGTAAGATGAGTAAAGAAACACCAACCTCTGCTCAACAGATAGACAGAGGCATGAGCAAGAGGCATGAGAAAATGTATTATCACAACAGATTTCCTAAGGAGCTTCTAAGGAGAAAGATAATGGTGGAAAATGCATTCAAAGATGGAAAATTTAAAAAGGATTGAAGGCACAGTTCAGTAATACACAAAAATGATTATAGAAAGATCTCTAATGATTGTAAATACTCTTTGAAAGGTCAGTATGTCATTTGTTCAAAAAATTTTTAAATGACTGCAGTTAACAAAATACGTAAGTTAGAGATGTAGTCAACGAAATACGTAAAGCAGGGGCTGTCAAGGTCACCAGGCGTAACCAGGAGTAATCTGTGTGACATTAATCAGAGGTTGCCGAAGCAAAGGCAACAAATGACTGTATGTGTGAAGTACCAAAAGACATCAATGGCAGAAATCCTGTAATTTTCTACCTGTCAAAAGAAGCATCTACCATTTCAGATACGACAATCAAATGTCATGCTACAGCTTCCATTTTAGTAAATGACTTCAGTATGACTTCAGGATGATTTAAAAGGCATCAGAGTCACAATAATTCAGGAAATACCCCACAACTACGAAGTTTCAAGCTGTAAGCCCAGCAACGTTGCAGGTATTTCTAGCCCCTTAATTGGTGGCCTGGTTAAGCCCAGTAAAGAGAAAACACAACTGTTTTCTTAGAAATCAGAATTATAACAAAAGGAAAGGAATTTCCAAAAGGTATATGAAAGACAGTAAAAATGTGGACTATTGTTTTTTGCTTCTTTTTCCTATCGCTGTCTCTCATCCAGACAAATTGAATAAAAATCACAATATCAAGCACCTCTATGAAAGTTTTATTAATAAATCATCCGTTCTGATGCTTATGTATGTGTATATATATGTGCACATTTGTTTAGCATATCACAATAGAACAGTGTATTGGTGTTACAGTGTATATGTGATCACAACACTGACGGTATGTAGAATCTGAGAGCCTTTGATTCCACTGCTAGGAAAGAGAGAATCTTCTGATGATTGCCTAGAAATACCTTTTAGAACAAAAGCCAGAGAATGCATTTCTAAATAGCATGATGGACCATCTCAGGTTAAATTACAAACCATTGTTAGAAATACATGTACAGCTGCATCCCTGGCAGTTTCAATTGTTAGCAAAATCATCTAAGAAGTCAATACATATTGATATGAATGTGGAGAGTACAAGCCAGGCAGTTAGTATACAAGCCAAACAGTTTAGGCAAGCAGTAGCCAAAGTACTGCTCAATTTTTAACTGGAAAATGAAAGTCTTCCATCCAGAGATACTTGTTTGTAGGCTTAATGGACACCTACAAGAGGCTGCTTTTTTTGACTGCACGCACAATGTATAAAAGAGATTAACAATGTTTTAAGAAAAGCTACGTAAGATGGCACCTTCTTGTTTATATCTACCCCCCTCAGCAAATTTAGAAGCCCACTTCTTTGCAAGGAAAAATAACAGTGCAATATTGTCAACAGTCAAAAAAGCTCCCAAGATATTAAAGACCAAAGGGGGAAAAAAAAAAGAGAGAGAAAATAGTGAGGCACAATAAATGGCAGATTTTGTAGGATTTTAAGCTTCTAGATTCCTGGGTCTGAAAAGGGGATCAAACCCTGCAGAATTGCTACAATCTGAGGTATTTAGAATGAAGAAAGCAACAATTTTATTAGGCAGATTCTTCCTTGTAAATTTCAATTTCTGACATAAAGAAGTGAAGCACAATTGCCTCCAGAAAAAGATAGCAAGTACAGATTAAAACCTAAGGTTACAACCTTAGTAGAATTTGACAAAACCCAACCATCATACTTGTTGAAATGGAAGTTTTTTTTTCCAGAAAATCTCACTCTGAAAGAAAGAGATTGTTCAGTGGTTGTCAAATCAGCTGAAGTCATACTGAGTCACAACAATTTGTACTTTTTGTTGCCTCTTAGAATTAAGGATCTAAGTTGGGATGCTATTGATCTAGTGTTGGAAGCCCTGCAACTAACTGCGTTTTCTATGTAGGTGGGAGATCAGTATCAACTGGCCACACTGAGAGGAATACTTAAAGTTCTGTTCTACTTTGAAAAGTGACTGTGGAAGTAGCACCTACTTAATGCACTTCAGTGGTTCCTGCATCTATTTTGCACGGTATACAAAGATTCTTTTTCCCAACTGTAACTTCTATTAACTCATGTCAACTTATTTCTCAAAGTCAGCCTAGATTCTTTTCTGTTTCTTAAATACTACCAATATTGAAAACTGGCACATAAATATTTTGCTCTGTGCATTACACAGATATGCTGTAAATGAAAGCAGTGTCTGCATACAGAATTGGAGTTTACCCACGTCACCAATGATTTATAAAGCAGAATTCAGTTTATGCCTCTCATATCCAGTGCAAGATTTTCAGGTTAAAGAGAAGAAACAAAAAATTACAATGCTTGACACTACTGAAAAGGTGAATAATTTTACAGTTTTCTAAGGTGATTTTTACCCCCAGAGAAATCATTTTCTCAGTATTAGTGACAGCACTTTTGTAAAACATAACAATCTATTTCCTTACTCATAAAACAGAACATAAAACTCAAAGGACCCACCGTAATATTTTTAAAAGTTCTAAGTTGCCTTTCATGAAGATATCTTAAAACTGTGGAAGGGACTCAGTGCTAATTATCAAAACTCAGTCAATTTAAAAAGTAAAGCATTAATATGACAAACTACCTAGTAAAGTAGATATACTGTTAAAATTAAATCAGTATTAAAAGTAAGTAACAGACAACAGAATTTAAGTAAGCATAAAATGCAGTATCTAGCATCCTTAATGAAAATCCTTCTCAACACAAACTGTAACTGCCAAAGGGTTCTCTGACAATTTCTGAGGCATATATCTTCATGATTAAAATACAGAAATAAATAATAGATAAATCTATACAAATTAATCTCATCATTGTAGGTTTTGAAAATTGTTTTTAATGCATATATTCGCATAATTCTTTAAATGAATGTAATTAAAACTACATGCTATTTTTTATGCTACTAAAAAGTTCAATATATTTTAATGAATTGAAAATTTTGGGGTAAATTACAACATACATTTTTGCCATTTAGAAGCTTTTTTAAGAGTACTAATTTTACAGTTAAAGGTGATTAATTCCAGTATAGATAACTATGGTTAAACAATGAAAAGAGCAAGCATTATCTAGGCATATTTGCAGCCACTGAGTGCTTCTGAGTCAGTGTATTGCTTGTATTGCTTTCTGCCTAGTTTATCACCACATTATACGTTGGAAGGCATTGACTTTATCTGGATTTTTATAAGAATCTTTATTTTTACTGTGTAAACACTTGCAAAGTTACTAAATTATTGCAAGAAATTGTAATTGATGCTTACATTTTCATTGGAAAACCCAGAACTGTCCTTCTAGGAATATCCTTGATGTATTGTTTATTTTTTTATCTTGTTCCATCAGATCTTAAAGCTAACTAAATTCTTCAGTGGTTTATAACATCTTCTGTGAAGAAAAAGCTGTGATTCATCAGAGCAGACAAAGCGAGGCTTTAATCCATTCCTGTAACCATATTGCCAAGTCTATATTGTTTACATTGCGTCTCAATTAAGAGACAGGCAGGACACCTGGTACTTCTTTATCTAAGTCCCACGGGCTGCCAGATGACTCAAAATCCATAACAGGTGCTAAAGCAGTGTGAGTGTAGCACCATTAACACAAACTGGAATTAGATAAAATTTGGACCATGCTTAACCACTTAAAACACTCAATTATGAAATGAAAAATGTAACCACTCTGTACAAGCTCCTTTAGAAAAGGCACATAAAAGATGCGTAGAATTAAACTGCAACTGTAATGGACTTAGCATAAATCTCACATTCAGTATAAGTATTCTCTTGAATCAAACTACATAACAACTATATAAAAAGTCATTGTTTTAAGGCAGCCATATCAAAATATTTTGAGATTACACTTATTAAACTGAATAGATTCTAATTCTGATCAATCACTCAAGCAGAAAAAATGACAACACTGATTCCCAGATTTTTAGCAATTTCCAAGGTAAGATGAAAAAATTCAGAATTAATAATATTTATTGAATTCTTCTACTCTGTATAGCCTAACAGTTATTTTATTCTAAGGACTTTGGCAAACAAAAGCATCTTAAGGAATGATCTTAAAACAACAAGGTTCAAGTAAAAAAAAAGATAAAAGGTACTGCCTTTTACTGAAAATCCCATTCTGATCTTTTTTTCAACACTTTTTCAGCTAAGGTGACTGAAATAAGTATTAAACTGACAGAACACACCTCGTGAGTGAAAAAAAATGAGTATCAGAAATTTTACAGCGGGCAATTACTTAAGAACTATCTGTATCTAAATGTGCAGTAATCAAATTAAGTTTCTATTTAATATTGTAATTATCAAGAACACAATATAGTGATTTTATTACCAGAGTAAGCAGTAACAAAGTACAGTAAACCGTCATTCAAGACAGTGTCATAGCATCTATGATAAGCAACATATTGGCTTGAACTAATGCACTATATGCCTCTAGGGAATGTCAGGCTCAGAGACTGGGTTTTAACATCAGAATCTATCCATTAATCTTGACTTAAATATAATCTTCTCTGCAGTAAGAGGAAGAACGGGCATTCAATGAATTATCTGTTTGAAATATAGCAGCAGCTGATTAACACAAACATATAGAAGAAAGTCTCAGTTTTGCTACCATTTATTGTGTACAAAATTTACAAACCCTGAACTGCAATTTAGCATGAACAACAGTGTGATCAAATGACTAACAGTACTGGAAGGAAAAATACCTCAGGATTGCAACAGATTACTCATTAAATTTACTTGTGATGCAGTCAGAAGACTAATTACAGCATTTAAAAACATCCCCACTAGCCTATGTTGTGGTAACAGGCTATGGAGGTGAAAATAAAACAGTGAAGGTACAGTGCTGCAGCTCTCATGTAGGAAGAATTTCCAGTTCACCTTCCAGGGAGGATTTGTCTTACTAACATTGCCCAGACAAGAATCAATGAAACTTGATGGTGTGTTGTGTTAATTATTTTGCAGATGATCACAGTTACCCAGTTTCAGGACTCCTTTGGAAGCAGGTTCCCCGAGGCAGACTGTGAATGGCTCACAAAGTGCTTCCAATGTGGCACTGCTGTGTTACAGACGAGTGGCAGGAGAAGCAATGACATGACCAGCCAAAGGTCTGAAGTTTAAGGATGCTGCCCCAAATGTGCCAGGGAGAGATGTCCAGCCATTTCAACCATTGCTTCAGCCTACAAATTATAGGCCAGAGGGAAGTGCTGCCACATGCACTGACTCCAGATTTGGAGAGAGGGGCTTATCCCTATTTCAACACTCAGCACTGTATTGGTCTAAACTCCAGCAATTGACGTTCATGCATGTAAAAATACAAAAGCAAAACTGGCTCTGCTTCAAGTACTTCATGAATGCTGAAGTCCACTGTTCTCATATACTCAAAAGTTTAGATTTCTATCTTAAGTACCTCTGCATATATAGATTTATTAGTTGATGAGATAAATAGTTATGAAAACGCCTTTCAGAAAGACTTTGCCGAAAACTGCAAAAATTGAAGATATAAAATGATATTAAACATTGTCCAGTAAAAAGACTACAGATATAGACATAAATTAATTTGCAATTCCACACTACATAGTAACAGGGACAATTCTCAAAAGAGAAATTCCGTCTTTAATTCCAATCTACACTTGAATAATCATTAGAACTACCTAGAAAACATTTTATCTTCACTGTGGGCTGCCGCAGTGGATACAAGATAATCTACTTGTAAGCCTCTTTATATGGTAGCAAAGTCTGCAATTTTTAGAACTAGAAGACCGGCAAAGGCATTCAAATGATGAAAACAAAAACGAATTTTCAGTTACTTCCCTCTTCCTTTATTTTGAATAGCAATTAGTAAATCAGCCCTTTCTCCCTCCTCCCTAGTGCTGTCAAGCTGTTGAGAGCAGTTTGCAACACTACAATGGTACTATTGTGAATGCAGTCTGGGCTTCCTTCCCACAGAGAGTTAAATGGGCAGTTCCTGCTGCCCATGATTGGTGTCCAGTGAAACAATACTTAAGAGCCAGGTTTTATCAGTTCAACGCCAAAGGAGTGAAGCCAGGGAACCCAAGCCTTCATATCATGCTGAACCATATGCCAACCCTGCTGGCCCCAATAGTTTATCACTAAGAATCAGGAACCATCATGTCCCCTGTGAAATTTCAGTTCACATACCTTCTGTGAAATGTAAGGCTTTGCTGAAAACTGACCTTTTTCCACAATTGGCACGAACAGATGGATGGTAACTATGGTTTGGCAAGCAGAAATTAAAAGATTTTCTAATACCCTTCACTCTTCTATGTTCAGAAGAAGCAGCATTCTGAAGGAAATAGATACATTTGTGACCCAAAGATCTATTCAGGTGCAGCTAATCAGCAATTACACTATTTTTTCTAACATCTAGAAAGTATATTGTGATTACTTTGATTGGCTGGGCCATGATTAGGACTCATGTTCTTTGGACTACCATATGGTAATTCCAATTACTGTAATACTAACTTTTAATCCTTGCTTTATGCTGGTTTATTACATTGTTTGTTTGTTTTTTTTTTTTCCTACTAAATCTGTGGCACATCCAGAATACATTATATACACATATCCTTTATTTTATTTTATTTTGTAATTTTGACTTCTTTAGTTAGAGAATATAGTCACATGAAGTTTATTCCAGCTAGGTATTTTCACATATTTACGGGTATTATATAAAACCCTTTACTCAATAAAAGACAACAGACTTGTTGGAGACTTTTTAGAGAGCAAAGACAACTAATGAACTTGTTTCTATTTTCTCCTTGTTTTTTGTTTGGTACATATCATTATCTTCTCCCTCTGTTGGCACTGGAACTATGCCCCACCTGTCATGATTATCATATATAGAATGATGTAGGAACAGTTTGTCACTATCTTATTCAGCTCACCCTAAAATTCTATCTCACAGACACTAGTATTTGTCAGTTTTGCTTGTTACCAATAATCTCCCACATTTCCCACCAATTTAAACAAGAGAATACAGCTTTCAGAGTTTTAGCATACAAAACTTTCAAGCAATTTCTCCGTTATTAGGGCTGAATTCATGACCAGTAAAGGATTACATCAACAAACAGTGCTCTTTTTAGCAAAATAAAAGCAAGGTTTAAATAGTGTTGTTGTTGTTGTTAATTCTTTACTTTAAATCCTAGAAATATCAGAAATAAAATGTTTACTATTTCCTCCTTTTATTCTCAGACATCTGAGAGCTATCAAAGGAATCTATATGAATTTTAACACCTTAAGAGGGCAAGAGTCTTAACATTTTAACAATAGGCTTTTGTTATCCAAAATGTTTAATTAATTAATAAGGTTAAGTAGGTATTAACAAAAAAAACTGTCATTTTGTGTTATGTACAAAGCAATTACTCTGCATATGATTGAACTAGTTTATTTTTTCGATTCCAGTTTAAGGAATATGCATTCTTTTTCCTTTTTTTTTTTTTTTTTCCTTTTTTTTTTTTTAAGAGGGATATGCAAGACCTCTAAAATGCATTTTACGACGAAAGAGTGTTTGTTCTACTAATCTTCCATTTACAATATACCCCAAACTTCCAACCTGAAAAAGACACATTAACAAAGAACTTCCCTCCTTCAAGCCATCTGTACTGACAGATCTAAATTCAGAAATTCTAGCAGGCTGAGAAAGCACTTCACTGCCTTTCACGGTAGCCCACCAACATCCTTTCATTCTAAATCATAATGCCACCCAAATAAGCCTACTCACATTTTATACATAAATGAAGACTTTCTTTTTTTTTTTTTTTTTTTAAACAGAAAACAGTACATCTTCCCTGTCCCTTCAGGCTAAATTCAATTAATGAAAGAATGTAGATGTAAAAAGCCCTATATTTTTTCTGAACAATACAAAAATACCTGAGTCTCCCTCAAACTGTCTCCCCATCAACAGAACATCTTTACAATTATTAGCAGAACACTGTGTTAGCAGGATGAATCAGTTTTGTATTATTTTATATTTTGCTCTTTGCTCTTCTACTACTTTCAAGAGAGTCTCATGCACTCATTTGGGAAGAATAAATAATAAAGATGCTACTAACTCAAAACCAAATTATGATATCTTGATGTGATGACAACAACAGTATTTACCCTTAAACCCAGGTGCTTGAGCTATAGCTCTTAACAGGCACTGCTAGTGTCCTGGCTAGGTTCTGTCAACAGCCCAAGAGGAGAAAGAGAAAAGAGCTACCGGGGTACAGAAGGCAAGTTCTGTGGGACCAGAAGCAGTAAAATTACTAAAGAAAATATGTTTACCTGAACAGATACAAATCCAGAACTGCTGTTAGAGAAAAGCATACCATGTTTTGCAAAAAAAAAAAAAAAAAAAAAAAAAAAAATCAGTGTCTACGCATGAAAATACACTACACTGTAACACAGAAGCAGAGCCCTCAAGCTTTCAGTTTCTATTCACTGCTAGTATTAGAGATGCATTATTCAGAAGAAAAGGAGCAATGGAGAAAACCAACTGAAATGATGTGTGTGTCTACATGAAAATGCAGAAGAAACAGCAGCTCTGTACACACATCTACAAGAATCACTCCAGCAGTTATTTCAAGTGTCTGTATGATAAAAACTAAGGCAAGAGTTTAAAAACCTATCACAAATGTTGGTTCAATCAGTTGTCTCTAGTGGCTAAAATCAAAGGCATTTAAAGTGATGCTTTGGAATTATTCATAGCAAAACAGAACTATTCTTTCAACAGGTAACTAATAAATGACAGCTGAAAACAGGCTTGCACTACCCCTGAGGTCCAATTGTTACTCGGAACACTATTGCTCCCTGGTGTTGCATTTTAAGTCTAATTGCACGATCAAGCCAATAAATTGGACTCAGGGGACAAAAACCACTACAAAAGTACCTACTCTGACAAAACCAGAGGTTGCAAGAAAATGCACTTCAAATAGAAGAGAGGCAAGACAAGATGAACGAAGGAGAGGTATCAAAGCTTGAAAGACAGTCATTAACACTGACAGATTACCGTAATTCTGGCTGTCAAGGTGATCGATTTAAGCAGCATATGTCAATCAATACTTGCCTCATTTACTGTGGAACATTAGATATATAGTCAGGTAAGGTACTCCTATGATAGGATTCAAACAATACTTAATGAACATAAATAACTTATGCTTTGGAATCTTCACTGGTTTTTTATTTGGTCCTTTTTTGATGGAGAAAACTTCAATGTGATTTTATTACCCATACAAAAGTTACTTTGTGTGGCTCTCATTACATTGCCATTATGTATACAATTCCTTTATGGGAGATATTCAAACTGCACCAATTTTCAGTACAGCATACTACAGCACTAATCCTGAATATGAACATTCTTAAACACATCATTTACTTATGGACTGCTCATTTTGCCTTTGTTCATTAATTGTTTGCCATTTTGAGTACTTTCACTATCCATGGTTTACAAGAAACCAAATCCTGCAGATATTTCTGGGATTTTTCTTACAACAGTTTCTTCTTGTTCAAATATGCTTGTGGCATCAAAGGAACAAATGTTAATTAAATGCATTACTTCAGGGAAAAAAAAACCACAAAGATGGTATAAAAAATTACTATCATTACGTATCTACAAATTGTCACACACACACATGCATGACTCTACATAGAGATGAACTTTCCTCTTTTATTTTGCAAAGAGAAACTGTCATCCTATTCCTTGAAACTTAAATAACTGAACAGTCTACAAAAACAATCTGATATTTACAGATATCTGGGAAACCCTCAGTTGTTCTTGTTTTACTGTTGTATGCATGCCTTTAATTAATGACATTTTGAATTAAGAAGATCAAAAGAATTGTCAGCAGAACTAGGACTTGGGAAAATTGAAAAACAGAGCATGTCAAAGTAAAAGGAATATATATGATAATAATGATAATAATTTTCTTTACCTTGTGATTCTTGTTTAAACTTGAAAAAAATGTTCACTGCTAAACAGTGAAATGGATTCTAGAAATAACTCTATTTTCTCCTGGAAGAGACAGCAAGGGTCATATGACGAACTCATGCATGGCTCTTATTTGAACTTACATCAAACAAGGCTTCAATAGTATGACTCGGGGTGGGATAAATATTCACCAAAATCCTGAAATGTTCAATTATTCGTTGTAAAGCATATAAAGTAATATCTACAAAGTATACAAAAACACTGGCCAAAGTAAGTGCCTTCTAGTTTCTAATATCTAAGTTTCTGTATTAGTAAGAAACTTCCAAAATCTTCACAAATCCTACACAAAACCATGTCAGTCAAATATATGCTTAATTAAATGAGGCCAGACAATGTGAAACATGCACTTTGCTAACTGTAAGTAATTAGTAATTAGACTTTTTTTTTTTTTTTTTTAAATATAAATGGTGTCTGAAATTCTATCTTGTGGCTAACAATTATCAAGCACACATAACAAATAAATATGCTTCTGTTTCAAATAAAACCCTTTTTTGGGGCATCTGAGTACTTCACATCAAGCAAGAAAGCTCCTTCTGTACTATGAGTTTTTAACACAGAAGAAACTTTTAAGAACCCCCTCAAACATACTATTTTATTTGTAAAGTAGTGATTGCCTTGTCAGATATTATATGAAGTCAATATTTTTAATCTCTGGAAGACAACTCCCTAAGAAGGCTAGCTGCAATACATCAAATACCAACTCTTTAGGAATACAATGTCAAAAAAGATGAGAGGATGTAAATTTTCCAATTTTGATAACAAAAAAATACTTAAATCCTTTCAATTATGATTTGTTTTACAATATTCTGTAGACTGAATAATTAAAGCAGCATTATAATTTTGGTATTTAAGTTCGCCATTAAATAAGGAAAAAAAAATCAAAATAATTGATGAATTCTTTGCATTAGGTAAAATACACGGCAGATTATTAATAAAGAAGTGAAAATTATGGTATGATCATTGTGGGTAAAATTATCTATATTCCAGATTTGTAAAAGTTCAACAAATTTTAGGTTTAAAAGATACTAAATAGGATTTCTTAATGTGTGCTGTTAAGTAGCATCCTTATGGGGAGGAATATTGCAAAAGAAAGAAAGCATTATGGTGCCTGAGCTGCAGACAAATCTCACTCCAGATACTTTGGAATACTTGTTAGCACTCCAAAATTTGTGTACAGTGTGTAACACAGTAAGAGAGTAGATTTTTCAGATTTCACTCCTATGAAGTTTCAGTATTTTTCCTGATCTGTTGTATGATAAACACAATTTTAACTACTTGGATCACTGGACAATTCCACATAAAAAACATTATCTCTGTGTACACTTTGCCATCTGACTGACTTCAGGAAGTTCAAGTACATGTCTAAATATTTTATATATACATGATACGTACGTCTCAAAATATTTCATTTTGATCAATTTCCTACACTGTAACTTCTAAATTCAGAATTTAACAACATGCTTTGATATTGAAGCCATTAATAAAAACAATCCTATCAGAAATTTTCACAGAAATCAGTAGATAAAAAATATTCTATTATCCCCTAAATGATGGGCTTCTTATTCTACATGATAGTGAGAGTGGTTTTTCTCAACATCCAGTACCATTACTACACCTGCAGTTATAAATCTTAGCAGTATTTCCAGCATGCATGCCGTTGGTGTGTATTCATGAGATATGCATGCATTACCTAATGTAATGAGAAGAAACACACAGAAGAAAAGGGGTACTGCTGTTTCATTAGCATGACAGTGCAAGTATTTTGAGCGTATCATCTGTTACATGTGTGCATACATGCTGCCTATTGGTGAAGGAGTTAAACAAAAGTAAGGTCACTGAAGGACAACGAGGGACTGAAGAACTCTTGAAGGAAAAACTAAAGCAAATCCCACAAATTAACAAGAAGCTCAATCCGTAACAGCAATTCTCTCTTCATGCCGCAACAGCAATGAAAACGGCAAGCATCAAAGTCAAAGCAAGACATCTGCCATGCCTGTGCGATGGCTGTTAATATACTAAGTAAATTTTAAATCTTAAAATACTACCATGCTGACACATTATTACAGTATTCTGAGCACAGAATAAAAACAGAGCAGATGAAACCTTTAAAAATCATCAACAAAATCAAATCTTTTAAGCTATTTAAGTTTGCTACCAGAAGTGTCAAAATAACATCAGAAACAGGAAGGTTAATGACTGAGTACATCAGCGTCAGGGAGTTACTTCAGATCACACATTCTCAAAGTTGGGGCAGACTATAAAAAGGAGATGAGGAGAATTTCCTGTATCCATGCAACCATTATTATACTATTCACACGTGCTACCCATTGCCACATCATGATTAACAGACTAGAGCAATAAAGGAAAAGCTGCAATCAGATTACATGAAGAGGAATGAATATCTCTGCTGATTACAAATGACAGCTGATTTTTTTTTTTTTTCAGTCAGGTGCACATTTAGAAAATGCACCAACTCAAAGGACAGATAAAGCTTCCTTGGAAGTAGCAGAGCCCATTTCAATGCTACTTTCTCACATGCTTTCAAATCAACACACAACTAGCTTAATCAAGAGTTTACCGTGACCCATTTTCATTACAAAGATCTACAACACAATGTAAATATTCCTCAAGTACACATAAGCACAGATCTACATATCAACTCTACACAGAGTCAGAAAATTTCCACCAAATATTCTACAGCACAGTGAAATTAACTACAGCCTTGCAGGATTAGAGATAACCATACTAGTTTTGAAATTCCCTGTTTATGATGGCCTTTACTATGTTAGTAAAAGGAGAGTCAATGCACAAGTGCAGGATTTGAATTCTTAATGTATTCAACAGAAGTCTCAAGTATTCTTGTTCCCCTAAGACCCACATTAAATTGAATTTCATCACAGTTGCTACAAAATTAACTGCACAGGTCCAATATATTAGACACTCATAGACAAAAATTAATTTCAAACAGATCAGATAGGAAGTCTTGTTCACTGACACCATTATGCTCCTGGACATGTGGGAGGCCTTGATTATCAGCTTCAGTTTTTGAGACGGATTTCTGTTTTTGGTGTGCTTCTGAAAAATGTCTTTTCTGTTCCTATTTCCCTCCCCTCTTCAGAAATATTGTTTACACCACTCTAAGTCCTCTTTTTATTTGTTCAGTAAGTTCTGTCTTCCACAAGAGTCATCAAGCCTAGAGAGGTCTACACAAATGCCATTTAACCACAGATCATAAAATCCTCCTGTCCCCACGCCCTTCAGTTTACAACAAACTTGAAAGCTAGGAGAGCCATAGCTAAAATATGCCAGAGGAAAAGAGTGGGGGACACCAAGGACAATTCTCAACATCTTCGATTCCCTTCTATTGCAAAAACAAACTGGATTCAATTTTCAAATATTCCTAGCTAGGAGATCATGTCTGTGTTATGGAAAACTCCTACTTATCCTTGCCATTCTTATCTGAGCGAAATTCATTCTAGACCTCAAATATGATAATAGGTTGAACACCTAAAGCACTGAAATGACATATTTCTTCAAGAGTTTTTAATCCTTAGAGAAGGTGGCAAATTTTTGAAGTTTATTTATCTATTTATTTTCTGTTGCCTATTGAATTAATTGAGTCCACTCAGGCCAAAGAAGTTTGTAGAATTTTTTTTTCAAATCTCACTCCAAACCAACAGCTTTTAAAGAAGACCTCATGCCTCACATTAATTTTTGAAGTACTATGCAAAGCACTGAGTACAATACTCCAAATCAGGTAGAAAAACAATTCTAATGACTACTTATTAACAAATCCACTCTTTAAAATCAGTGCCCAATCAACCAATGCTTAGTTAACAAAGCATTGGTTAACGAAGTCAACAAAGCCTACCAAGTAATAATATCTAATATTATAGCTAGTTAATTCTTTTCACAGTTACCACGCTGAACATATTAAGGAGCACAAACTCACCAACCAATACTATCTAATACCAAATACAGTTATCACAATAACCATGTTAAGGGGCACATATAAACAGTTTTATAGAAGCAATGTCATAAATGACATGCAATGAATTGATAAAAGTATATTTAAAAAAGTACTGAGAATCAAATTGTAAGTGAACATACGGTAAAAACAGCTCTTAGGACCTGGCCAATTCCTGGATACTGAGATGGCAAGCTATGTCTGAGGAATTTATAAAAACTTGTACATTCTATACAGAATTCTATACAAAATAGGGTATATTTTTTTTGTGGGTATATTTTTCAGCACTGAAAGTTTGCTATTTCAAAGTAAATTTTTTTCCAATTGCTCATCACTATATATCAATATAATGCTATAAGCCATCACTTTTCATGGTATAATGATGATAATACATTTTAAATTCTTTGATTAAGCTACTTGAGTAATGACGAAAAGATCGGACCTTTCTGAGCATAGAAATACCATGAATCAACATCTGTCATCTACAGAAATGGCACAAACGTCATTTACTGTTATCACACCAAACACCATCCATCACTCATCTTTAAATCCACTTCATCATATCCAAAGGGAGAACAAATCCAAAACTCCATGAGTACTAACAGCCTTAAAAAATAGTATTCTAACAGTATATCACATGAAAAATACAAATATATACAGCTTGGGTAGAAATTAGGCACAGAATCTATTTGGATCAAAATTCAAATTTATCTTTCAATTTATGAAAACAAAAAATAGTACATTCTTGCTGACATAAGTAACAGGTATAGAACAGAACAGAACTCAGTCCTAAGAAGGGGAGAAGCAGAAGAGATTGACTTACCTTACGTTTTTTAATTTCTGATTGGTAAATCTGTTCTCCTTAGAGAAGCCCTTTCAAAACACTACAATTTCAGTTACAACCAAAAAATGAGATAGCCTTTTCTGACATCTTCACAATGACACTAACTTTGACAACGTTATATTCTGAGCTAAACAACAAAATCTCTAGGAGAAAAATGAACTAATTACACATTTTGAAGGAAAGCAGCATTGGAACTAGAAAATACAGATAAGTAATTTTAATACTGGGGAAATACTTACTATCTTTAAGTAGAAAAAGATTAGGAACACCAGGACTTTGTTGCTTTAGGAAGGCTAAAACCACTAACTGGTCATGATAATAATTAAGACAAAGTGATAAGAACTTACACCATGTTATAAAATATCAGAAAGAAATGACTTTTTAGGGCTGAATCTATTATTTGCTTATTTAAAAAAGCTGGTCTTTTTCAGTGCTTTGCTATGCTTTTTATGGCAATGACACCGCAATAAATTGAAAACAATATCCTTAAATCTGACAAAAATAAAAGAGGACATAAAATGTGAAGATCATAGCAGTAGAACTGCAGGGAAACGTATATGCCTTGGGAACCACATGTGTGAAAGGATACAAGTTTTGGTATAAAGGGATTAACGATTTCAACGCACGGCTTGCATTTATAGCTGTTGCACGAACCATAATAGGAAGAATTTTTCCATTCACAATAGCACCATCAAAGAGTGGACCAAAAAATGGGACCTGAATAAAAAATTAAGAAATTCAACATAAAGCAAGATGTAAGCTATAACAATTACCAATCAACAGTAACAATAGAGTGCCCAAGGGTATAATTTTTTTCTCCTCATTCTTAGATAATCAGACCAGTTATTGTGCTCCATGACAGACCTTTTCTCTTAAGGAAATATACAGCCACATAACTGCTTGATATCCTTGGTAACAGATAAAGTATTTGAAGAAAATTAAGCAACCATTTTAATACTATATCTCATCAAAGCTTATTTTCAAAATTTGCTGCCAAAAATCCAAAGAATAGTTATGCATATGATGTTTATGAGGTTGCAAGGCCAGATGACAATACTGTAGGCAGTCTTCTTTTTCCTTTTTAACATTCAAGCCCTTTACTATTCCCCGTAATATAACATGCTGTACTTAAGCTAGTAAAGAAAACAATACACTTATTAATTCAAATACAAGTAACCTTGTGATAATAAGACCATATACTGGGTATCATTTCATACCTATAATCAGAGGTAGTTATCACATGGATGAATTCCTATGTCCCTATTCTGTTATATCTCAATTAATTTTAGCACTTTTAAGAAAGTGCTTCAATATATGAAGCACAGAAACTTACGGTGAGTGACATCATATAGAGAAATTTTGCAGTACAAACATTCATGATGACTTTTACTCGGTCGGCGTTCACTATCTTAAACCACTGACAGCCCAGACATTTGATGAACAGAAATTAGAAAGGATATATGTTCATATGCCTAGGAGTCGAATGGTCTTTGCTTGGCTGAATTTATTTTCAAGTTCCTATGCTGAGTCCAGGAGAAGATGAAAATTGGCTTTGAGAAAGAAGAAAGGGGAATATGAAATGGATGGAAAAGCTCGAGCAGGCTATGATTTAATGGCCACAATCACATATAATTTGATACGGAAAATTTCAAAGATTATCTTAGAATTTAAATAATTAAGCAGAACATTGCAGCTTTCTTTGCAGTTTACAATGCCAGCAGATTTGCTTGATAGAATCATGCCTCTGCAGGTTCAAGTTACTTGTTTTGCTATGCACTGTTCTAATTGAGTTCTCCCATTTCCTCCTACCACACAGCAATTGTCAAAGCTGAAGACAGATCACCTTGTTGAATCAGTTTATTACACCAAAACCCTGCATACAAAATAGAACTTAGTTCATGAACTTCGAACATAAGGAAGAATATACGTTCTCTCTGCCCTGTGCGTATGCTCGATCAATTTTCACTGTTCCCTGGGTATAAAGCACATGAAGGAAACACATAACCAGCCACCTGCCTTACCTCAGGCTTCTTCATGATCTGGATACTAAACATATGGTTTTTCATGGGATAGATAACAATAAGAACATCACCAAATTCTGTTGGAATTATTCCTCTTCTATAATCTCGAGTATGCTCTGACCAAACAATGTGTACTTCATCGTTTCCTAAATGTCTCAGCTGGAAAAGCAGAAATAAAAGAGCATCAGTTTAAATATCTTCTGTATCCATACAGCTATACTAAATGTTCTTATTTCAATAGGAAAAAAAAAACAACCACGAAAAAGAACGAAAGAGGAATAAAATAAATTACACTACAGTTCTCTCGTGTTTTCAGTTACAGTATTGGTTTTTGCTATGGATTTTTATACATTTCTGCCAATTACTATTTAAATTAACAATAGAGACTAAAGAAAGCTAAAATTTTGTTGATTTTATCTCAAGAATGCCAAGTAATTCAACTGGATTTGCCAAAACGGTTTCAAGACTGCCATCATTGACAGGCAGTAAATTAACTACTAAATTCCATATGAATTTTAAAAAGAGAGAGACAAACATCTGTTTAAAAGGCATCAATCTGAGCAGTCTTTTAACCTCATCATTCTAGCCAAATTCTAAACTGTCCACCACAATTTTTTCCTCCTTGTGCATCACCAGATACAGCTGACAATTCTCTTTACCCACAGTTTTCAGTTTGTTTGCACGGCTTTGGCCAAACAATCAATTGCCTTGATGTTATTCAAAGGACAGCACTGTGAATGGCTCTTAACAAGTAACATGCTGATATAAATCTGAGCACTTCCAAGTTGTTGTTTTGTATAAAAAGTCAACAACTTTCTGTTTTCATTTTTTTTACAATATAACTGCATTTTAAATAAAAGGAAAACATACACAGTCATCAGAGAAATATCATTCCAAATATTTGCTTGTTTCTCTTATAGTCTCCTGGAACACTATTTTTGTCTTACCTGAAGGCCATAAGTTGAAGGCCATTATATTGGTCATAAGTAGCAGTCTTTACCAAAAAAAAATCAAAAAAGAAAAAAAACCCATGCTTCTGTTCTTCTCTACTGGCTTTGCACTGTAGCAGACTGAAAACTGATACATTATTATTACAATAAAAGCTTTTTCTTCAGTTTCAGACTGGGCAAAGATGTGATCATCAGTGGCATCAGTGCCATGCCTCCTGTGATGCTCAATAAACCATTTGTTTTACCTGGATCAGATCATACATATATGTAAAGAACCATGAGTGTAATTTCTTTTAAGAGAGCTATTTTTGCCTCTTTTGTAGATGTCTGTTACTTTGAACTGCACTTAGATGTTATTGTGCCAACCATAAACCTAGACCAAGAGAAGACTTGGTTACAACAGCATTCAGGATGTTGAGTTTTATTTGACTAGATGAGAAAAAAAAAAAACAGGCAGCAACCTGAACTACTGATATGGAACACAAGAACATCAGCTGCAGAAATTTTGGATGACATGTTTACAATGACACATTGTAAAAGACAACTAACTGTGGAACTCTTAGGAGGGCCTAAATATCTTCGAAGTTCCAAAGTGAAGTGACAGTCAAACAATGCATCAAAATATGACAATGACAGAAGGGCATGTGGAACTGCCAGGCCCACACTCAGAAGCAGGTGAAAAGTTAGGAAGGATGAGACAGACTTATCAAAGAGAAATTAAGAGGCTCAGATAGAAAATCCTGTGAAATATGAAACAACAGTGTGATCCTAGATTGGGGTATGCTCAGTCACCTGGTACACCATTAATGTGTACAACACCCATCACTGACACACTCATCACTGCTCAGTACCATTCTTAATTTCAGCAATATTGACCTATTAATTAGAAGATGACTTTACTTATCATCTTCGGACTCAGAGACAATAAACTTGCACTGTTACATTTCAAATAATGGATAGAGACAAACTACATGCCAAATAAACAGCTTTAAAACCCTAAACATATTGAGTTTAGATAGTACAGTTTCTGGCTGTCCCTGAGTTTCATTTATCAAAGGTTGCCCCTGCGTATTTGTAACTAGAATTTAGAGCTAATCAGATATGACAACAATTCTTGCATTTCTGGGATAGCTGCTGAGATGGAGCATCACTACTGATGAATACTTGCAAATCAGAATGGCATAGATTCTGGAGAGTGATAAAGCATGATAAAAGTCTATTGTGCAGTTATTTCACAAAGACTACTGATAAAGAGCACATAATTTAGGACGCCAAGCGTACTGAAGCGATCAGTGATTTTTCTTTCCATTTTGGAAATTTGCTTTATTACTCCCATAGAAGTGTGAGAATACACTCCAGGCTAAAAACACTAACTTATTCAGAAGAAAAGAACAATGAATTGGATGATTTCACTGAGTGCCAAGTTTTGTCAGCTGTCCTTCATCTCATGAGTACTCCCAAAAATGATTTGACAAAGACTTATTTTAAGTGCAGAATGGCATCTCTGTGACACACAATGCATCGTGTCAAACTTAGATGGTTCAAGTAGGCAAATGATGGTATTAACTGTGTGTGCTAGTTTATAACAAAATGTACTCAAAATCAAAATTATGATCAATGCTTTGTGCTCATCGTAGGAGGAAGAAGAGCAACAAAAGAGTATGCAACTTTAAAAGATTGGGTGTTGCTTATTTTATCTTTATGCTTGGAGAAAAATTAAATCTTGGATAAGTAATTATATTCACTTTACAAGAGCAGATCAAAGAGTTCTGATCTTAAAAGAGTTCTTTACTGCTTCTTTCACATGACCTCATCATGGTCAGTAAGCAATGCTAACGAGAAAGTTGGAATGGTTATAACTTGACTGATGAACACACTTGATTCATGGAAGAGATCCAACACCTAGAATTGTCTCAAAAAGCTTTTGATGGTCTGTTAGCTTTTGCATGAACTTTTTAGAAAGAAGAATTTCAATTTTTCTTCTTTTTTCAGTTCCCTCTGCAATGATCCTGAAACTGAGCGCTACCCCACCACCAAGCTCTCCTGCAAGCACAACAAACATTAGAAGAATTCACCATACACTGTATTTATTACACCACAGAAGGGTCAGAGTCTGACCTCTTTCAATTTCAATCTGAATTCCTCAAGTCTGAATTGGAAGCATCACAGAAATCAGCGCTCTGTATACAAGTGGCACAAAGGCTCTGAGTTATAACCATTTCTGTGCATTGAATCCACAGGAGAGACAGCAACATAGTCAAGAAGAAAGTGTGGTTCCATGTTATCTAGCAGAATCGGATGTGGTATGTACAGAATACACAGGTAATAAGACTGAAATCGGTGTCAGTGGTTATTCAAAACTCTCCACCAGCAGTTGTGTTAGCCATTGTATCTTCAAAATAATTTCCTGACCTTGTTTTCCTAACTTTAGAGCAGTCGAGTGCAAATATTTACTAGAGATTTGAAGAACAGCAGTAATACAAATAGTAAAATTTGCTAAAACTGTGTTACACTTCAATTAACTGGTAATACACTGTATCTGAAACACCTGGAACTGTAGTTATATACCAATATTCTAAAATACTAAATATTGTATAACTTCACATATAACTCTAGATAGTTTATTGTTGAAGCATAAGGCAGTACACAAATCAGAAATAGGAACATGCAAATAAATGGTAAAAAGGCAAATATCTTTTACAGTAGCATTCTTAAAGGATGCATCAAGCCAAGAGAATGGAAAGTTGAGCAAACAATATAGCAGTTTAGGATACAGCTTTTAGCTGTGGGTGTGAAGAAGGAAAGGCTACATTGCAAGAAATGTTACATGAAAAAAAGGAACAGAGCAATAAGCACCAAATGAATGTAAGAATTCAGAAAAGTGGATCAAATTAAAGATGATTTCCGGCTATGGGAGTAAGTGACAGGCACAATGGTCATGTTATCCATGGTGATCCACAAAGGTGGCAATGAGAAATAGATTAAGAGCTCTGTTTTACCAATTTTAAACCTAAGCTGACGGGAAGACAGCCTGAGGAAATGTCAGAGATGAGCAGATTTTTTTTTTAAGCTTGCTTTGAAACTCTACTCCATTAAAATAAATATATAAAAATGACCAACTGCAAGGTTACCTGAAATTTCAAATTTAACTCAAAATACTTTAAAATATTCTTACTCTATAGCCATCATCATGTGTCAGCTCTCTTAATACATTTATGTTAACTGAATACAAAAGAAACGTGAAATAAATATAACCAGGAGGGATGATCAAATCTAATTTTGATACATTAGTGTCATATGCTGTACATGTTACAATAGCAGCCAGACTTAATACTAAGCTGCAGGCTATACTGAAATTTCCAAATGGCAGATTGTTCTAAGTGATACCAAGTATAATTGAAGTAATAAACGATAGTAAAAGCAAAGCACACTGTCAGGAAGAATTTAAGTATTTACTTTTTAAAATTAAATGAGTTAGGTTTGGAAAGGCAAGACAAGTGAAATAATGCAGGGCTCAATTTACAAAAAATTCCTTTTATTTATCTGTTGCATTAACCCTTGAACTCTTGCCAAAATTACTGTAATTTCTAATATTCACTTACCTAACGGAGGGAGAAAAAAGGCTATTATATTTCCTTCTGATACAGCAACATCCCCAAATTTGCTGCTTCTTCAAAAATTCAAGTGTTCATTATGAAAAGAACAGAAGAAGCAGAAACATCTGAAGTACTGGCATACTGAAGCTAGTTCTGCCCACTGAATGTAGGAAGCACTTCTTTATAGTATATATAGCCTCTGGTTTAATTTTTCACAAAACTTTCAGAACTATGGCATTGTGGTTTTTGTTGTTGTGTTTTTAGTTTTTTTTAAATGGCATGTGTACTTAATTGTAACTCAAAAAATATTGTACTAATAATTTACATCTATAAACATTCAACTCCCTGATACATCTTGATACAGAATAAAAAACTAGCTACAAATGCTGAGAGTTATAATTCTTTTAGGATAACATCAAAGATAAACTAGAATCATGTAAAACAGCCAAGGCCCAAAACGAATCAGTACTCCAATTTTTGATAACATTACTATTGCTTATTCATGCATCTTGTGCATAATTTCACCTACAATGCCTCCACTCCTCCATCTGGCTAAAGAAGGAGGAGCCAAATAGTGATACGGTAGAGGCAGAAATATGAGCTTTTTCACTCCATAAACTGAGTCTTCACAGCTTCATTAAACTCTGACATTTTCTTTGTAAGCTTGTCCTTGTAAGGCTGTTCAATTTAAATGCTTTTTAATCTAACTCTTAATTCTAAAAGAAACAAATTGGGTTATATTATTGGTATTAAATCTTTAATTCAGTATTTTTAAATTTAGTGCATGCTTTAGATACGCATTTCAATGTTAAGTTCCTTTATATATTCACATTTTCATTTGTGCTTCCCAAATTCATGCCATTTCTTGTTCTCGTTCATGTCTTCAGTAACAAATGCTTCAGAGGTACTCAAGATATTTAAAAGTCTTATTTACTACTCTGTAAGATGGATGGAAAATAAGTTTAACGTTGGGTTGGCCTCTGAAACAGCAGAATCTTGATTTTGTAGTAGCTGGACAGGCAGGAAGAAGTTTTGTTTTAATTTAATTTGACCTCCATTTATAAAATGGACCTATCATGCACCTCTAGGCACATTTACAGTATAAAAACAGCAGCAGTTCTAAGCCAAGTACTGGAAGTTTGCTTGTTTTTCTCTTTGAATGAAATAGATAAAGAAAGTACGTGAAAGATTTGCAGAGAAACTCAAAACTCAAGTTTCTTTTGAGGTCACGAACAGTACTGTGCTCAGCACAATTACAAAATGAAATCCATTCTACTGAGTGTGATCTTGCAGAGGACATAAAATATATTTTTTTCTGACCCATCCACAGTGTAAGCAGCACAAGTAGTTTCAGAACCACTAAAAGACTTAAGCACTAAGCTTGCTTTCCTACTCATGACTCCTGATCCAACTTGATGATTCTTCCCAAGATTCGAATTAGATGATTTTCTCTAATTTGGGATAATATTTATTACATCTTCTTGATGTCTAATGCTTCTTTCCATACAGTCTTTACCTTACAAGAAGGACTCAGCACTAACAGTCTCTCTTACTCCTTTACTTAGGCTATTTTCACTGAACATACATGAAATTAATACTTTCCAACTTGTCTCTGTTAAATTTGATTGAGATGGATTGAAATGGAGATATTAGAGAAGGGAGGAGAGATGTAAAGACAGGCTCACAAGCCATCACTCATTGGGAAACTGTTTAAATAAATAGAGAACAAATGTAGAGGAGGAACAGGAAAGAAAGCCACAGAGAATAAAGGAGCTTGGTAACAGCCCATCAGCAGTACACTACAAATACAATTCCAACCTTCTGATATATATTCCACTGACATATCCATACAGACCTCAAATATTCCTAATTACTAAAAAGAGAGATTGTGAAAGAGAATAGAAATGGGCCTGGGGCAAATTGGAGCTGTTAAAAAGTCCAGTTGACACCACTTTCACAAGTTAAATCACAGAAGGCCTGGACAAGCACCGAACCTTCTGTGGTAGAACAGCTATATGCAGATTCAGAGTGCTCCTGGAAACAGACATGAGATCTTTCCTGTGTGTTCTGCTGAAGCCTACAGCATTTGAAAATTATTTGAGAAAAATTAATTTTCATTGTGATCAATCTTTCTCCTTTCCAACACTTTGTAATCCTCTAATTCAAACATTACATGCAACGTTTGTAAACATAATTATAAGCTGTGTTGCACAAAATCAAATTTCTTTTAAAACATACAGAAGCCAGTTAACATAACAGCATACGTTGTAGCAATATATACTGCTTTAAATTAGAACAAAAGCAGCAACCTTATTTTAAAGTTAGTCATATTATCTATTAAACCACTCTTATAAATCACTAACAATCTATTACTCTGGCTATACTTAATGAAATAAAGAACAGGAAGGACCCAGCACTACAGGCACACAAAAAGAAATATCTTTAATTAAAAAACAAACAAACAAAAACCAACTGCCTAAAATGCAGCAGTGAGAAGTTAGAACCCACAGTTAGTCTATAATAACAAGAACAACAATTATATTTTTTTCTTCAAGTTGAACACAAGGAACAAAAAGTCATTAATAACTGAAGTTTGCCAGAGGCATGGCTATTACTCTCTTTACTGACTGTCTGTTGTCTAATTTAATTACAAGTATTAAACTCCACGCTGAGGTCAACCAGCTTCAGTTCCTTCAATATTACACTTCAACCAGTGCTCATTAACGTGTCTACTGAATGGATTAGCACATCTGAAGATGTATGTATGTAGGACAGGGGACAATCTAATGATAGCCAATTGTTCATTTATAACAGGACACATGTTCGAGGAGGTAACTTATTCACACTAATATGGAATTTATTAAATTCTAAAGAAAAAATACCAATACAGAATATCATTCTTTTCTTAGCATGGCAACAAGAGATTCTATCACTCTTGAACGTTCGTGTCTGCTCCAAAACAAAACACCACATATATGATAAGCATGGTCAAATTAATATTTTAAACTTTTTAAGGGGAAAATTAGTTTAATAGACAGCGTGTGACCCTTCAATAAATAAAAAGTCATTTTTGAAAGTACTCACCATATATTTATCGATTGGCATTCAAAGACTCAAATATAAAAAAAAAACAATTTTATGCACTCTTTTCGTCAACACAAACACTTATTTTCCTTCATTTTTCACCAGTATTCATATGATCTCACCAGTATTTGCAATAATCTCAAAATTCACCATTTTGACAGATAGTTTACATGGCTTAATCTCCTTCTGTAAAATACCCACTATCAGCAAGTAAATGTATCATGTTTTATGATTTATTTCTTAAGACAAAACTACTGAATTTTCATTTAGAATGATCTTTGCTTCCCTAGTTTTATTACTGCAAGGAAATCTTTTAATCAGAAACACGTACCTTTTTTGTTAGAGAGTCATCTGAATCAGAAGGCATTCTTGTTGACACATGGAACATTACTTCTACTGTTGAGGTAGCAAAATATGGAGTAGTCAATCCAGTGCTTTTGTTTTTTTGCAGTCCTCCCATAAAACCACAGTGGTTTGTGAGATTTACCTAAAAATAAAGTCCAGGAGACATTAGGGGGAAAAAAAAAAAGATCGGGTGATAAATACAAACTTCATATACAACTTTTTTGTTTTAAATCCACTTTCAACTGAATTTTAAAAATTGATGGCCGCTTTTCATAGCCAGCCAGAAGCAGGAGTGATTCCTGTATTTCAGTGAGACAGAGCTGTGTCTTAGGAAGTTAATCTTTTGCAGACAGAAACAAAGGACACGAGAAAGGGAAATCTTTTTAGCAATATCAGAATACTGACTGAAGAGTTGAAGTGCTGTAGAGATGATGGGGTATATGACAGCATTTCTGACTGCAGGAACAGACATGTTAAGAGAGTGGAGTGGTTGTGAACATACACATATCTGCAGTGGAAGGGAGCTAGAAGAGAACATGAGTAAAGATGCATTCTCATATTTTTAGGATTCACAAATTTGAACAAAACTAAAACTTCAGTGAACTTCATACCTTACAGGCCCACAGGGCAATCAAAATAACTCCCCATTAGTCCATGAAGTACAGAATTGCGTATTAATGAATAATCCCTGCCTGCATGAACTTTTCTAAATTGGAAGAACTTAGAATTAAATATCTAGTACTGCTAATGAAATTAGAATTCTTCTCAGCATCCTATTAGAGAAACAGTACTTGTAAGTAATTTAAAGAGCCAAAGAACTGTAGGAATATATCTTTTTCTCTGTAAAAAAATTTAGAATTAAAAAATTGAATAAATACCTCCCAACCAAGGCCAGCTACAAAATCCTCATAGGCTTGACTTCCCCCAGTATTAGTAAGAATGGAGTGTTTATCTTCTTGTCCCTCAGCAACATAAAACACTGCAATCTTGTGGGTCTCTCGGCTGTAAAAAATGGAGTGGTCACCACATAACAGTGCCTTTGCTAATATGAAACCAAAATACGCAAACACTACACAGAGAGCATGGGTTTTTAAATTTCAAACAAGCCTGTGGAAGTAAAGTACAGCTATACAACTTTTTAATTCTATGCTACAACTCCACCTACAATTCCATGCCTTCAAATACAAACGGTGTCGGAAAACAGCTAAACTAAAACAGTAGACAATTACATATTGATGTTTTCAAACTATCCCATGTTATACATATCCAGGTGTTAGTAAATTCAAGTTATTTTGAAATTTGTTCTATTTCATAATATTTGACTGTAGATATTTGTAGATTTTCACTCTACAAGTAACATTAACATAACTTCAGTGTAACAATAACTACAACATACTGCAATATATAAAAAAAAGTTTAAAAAATTATTTTTAACATCAGCTCAATTCTCCCATCTAATGCAAATTACAGCCATTTAAATACAAGCACATAAAACAAATAAGGTAGGGTAGCGATTAGAAGAATTTACCACTGTCTTGAGTCCAAATTTCTGAGCTCTCGAAGTAACTTCTCATTTTTCTTCAGGAGATGAAAGCTCCTTCTAAATAGAAAAATTTGTAACTTTATTACTTGTTCAGTTATGAAACATCAGAACAGTAAAAGAACTGAACAAGAACATTGCCAAGTCCAAGTAAAAACAGCCAACAAATGCTTTTGCCTTTTCAACTATCCTTTCTTACATAAAATGATTAAGGTACCTTAAAAAAAAAATCTAAGCCATTTTTAATTCCAGGAAATCTTCTATATCCATTATAATCTTGAAAGCAAACTTTCTTTCTTTATGTCTTCTTCATTCAACCTACTGGATACAGCAGTAATCAATCTGCTCCTGCAGAAGAATGGGCAGAATGTCTTTTGACACCTATGCAATCTGCACATTTTATTAGCCCAAAACATTTGCGCTTAGTGACAAAAGACACTCCTGCAGTCCACTGTTTTAGGGAGTTGGTGTGTTAAATACTGAGCTTTTGCTCTTCTGAATTACTGAAGAGAACAGAATATAGCTCAGAAGCCACCCAGCCAGCTGTAACAATTTAAAGAAAAAACAAAACAATGTTACAGTGAGGAAGGCACTTCTAAAAATAAAAAAAAGCACTTTAATATTCCCTATAAAACACAGTGGAATGAATTTAAGAGCAGTGGTGTTCAAAAACAGCCTGCCTTGAGGAGTTAAAGGTCATAATACCAAAATTTTTGAAGTAAAAAAAAATTTGATTCCAGTAGTAACTCGGTGAACTAAGTTACAGAATATCCATTTTCCTTCCAAGTAAGAGAATATTTCAGTGTCTGCAATACAGAATCTGACAGATATGGCAAAAGAGTGTTTCAGATTCTTAAATTCTAGGATGCTAATATTTTACATATCTACATCTATGTGCACATATATCCAAATACAGCTAAACACAAATCATAATGATAACATAAGCAGAGACATTTAAGTTCATAACCAAAAGTGGCTTGTCTCCTGTTCTAAACAATACCTCAACATTGCCAATGTGAAAATAAATAGTAGAAGACACTTTTCTAGTTAGCTAACAAGGAAGCTGCATGCAAGCATGCTCTTAGCAGGCAAAGCAGCAGGACACCATCCAGCAACACAATAGCTGAGAATGTGACACTTTGAAAGACTCATTCTGGCATAGAAATGGAACAATTTTTGCAAGAACATACACGGGAAGCAAAGAAAGTAAAAATATGCCATGTCTATCCATGGTAGTACACCTTAGCTGATGAAAGGATTATTAGAAAAGATACAACTCCTTCAAATCTCCCTCCAACACTAAGAATGAAAGTAGCAATAAAGGCAATAGGCTTCTCCTTTACGTCTCCCTAAATGACAGGCTGAAATGCACAAGAATACTGCCACTTTCTTTTAGCTGCAAGTTGCAAAATCCCTCTGCTTTTGTTGACTGGCCAAGAATATTTTTGGCTGAACCTACTCTATGAACAACTATTATTACACAGTATGAGCAGCGCAATTCTTTCAAAAAGAGTTCATAAAAATGCGGTTTCATCTTTTCTTTTTACCTTTTATCCCAAGAATTCATTCCCAGTATACTGAGAAGTAGTCTGCAGTAGTAAAATGCTGACTGGGGCTTTTGCGATGTTGGCTCATCCTGCTCCATAGCCCTCATATTTAAATCACTGAAATGTTTTTCAACAAACTCTCTTTCTTCTGTGTGCTGTTTCAGAATTGCATTGATGACGTCATTCTCCTGCTTCTCTGAGATGCAGACTGGTTGGGGAGCAGGAATGTTGAGTGAGACTCCAGTTCTCTGTAAGCATTCAGGGCTTGTAACACCTAAATACTGCAAGAGCTCATCAAGGGCATCTTCTTCATCCCTAATTGTATCCCATGTTGGTACAGTGTCTCTGAATTTCTTTTTTACTTGGAGTGTAATTCCATCCCTTGCAGATATATCTTCCACATGCTCAAAAGAAGAAAGAGGATCTTCAGTTTTCTCTTGTTGAGATAATGAAAGGGCAAAAGATGTTTGTTGTGAAGATGCACATAAGGATGACGGTCCATACAAAATGGCTGAGTCCCATGAGTATTTGCCAGACAGATCACGCACTATAATTCTGACATTTGAATTAGCAGATGCAAGTCCAGCAGACAGTCCTCCCCCAGGCATGTCATCTTCTGCTTGGATTTGTATGCAAGACACCAAGGAAGTATTGTTTAACACAAAGAATTGAAGGTTTGGATTCTCAAAAAGTTCCGGAGAAAGTTCAGGACTTTCACTGTATGGATTGTCATTATTTTCACACACTTGACTAGTTAGCATAGCAGGTCCTCCACTCATAGGATAGTGGCCTAAGTGGTTGACTAGATGTGTGATCACAGTACGAGCAGCAACAGAAATTAATCCTTGTTGCATGTGAGTTTTCACTGTGAGAGAAAGAACATAGGTTTTCAAGTAAGAGTTAAGGAAACAACACTGAGGTTTGGTTTTTTGACCTCTTCCTTCTTGGGAGTTTAAAAGAAAGGATAAGCAATGCAAACAGCATGGTAATATTAGGAAAATATGTTTTTTGATAAACATTGATTTGATATATAACTAGCATGAAAAGTCTTTACACAATTAAAGAAGCATCTTAATTATTTTACAGCCTGCCATACTTCCTTATCATATGTTGGTAATCAGCATTGTCCTAAAATAAACAGTAGCATTCTTTAGTCTAGTGAAAATAAATCTTAAATTACTAATGAAGTAGAGATCATAATTATGTTGAAGGAAGATAATTTCAAATTGCAATTTATTTATTTATTTATTTTAATGATTTCTACACACCATTAACCCCATACAAAGCAAAGGAACATAGATGGACAAAATCTCTAATTCATCTTAATTTCTCTGGGGAGCATATAGGTGCAGATTAGGTTGACAATAACAATAGATAATTTTAAAGTACCACAGCAAAGGCTACCTATACTGAACATAACAACATTAGCAATGTTTAAAAAAAAAAAAAAAAAAGATACAACTCACACCCTAATTGAATTTTTAAAAGTTTCTCCAAGTTTTTCCAGTTGGAAAGAGAAGTTAAAAGTGCCCATCTTATATTTATCCTGTGAAATTTACTGGTATATCTCTAAGGCTTTGCCACTTATATTATCTCTTGAATACCTTCCACTTGTATACAACACTATTTAAATTTTTGTAATGCATAATGATTGCCATGACAGTTAGTTTCTGAAGTACTGGATGTATTTAGTATCTGCAGAAGTAAACAAATTTCCTTTTATATTTCTCCCAAGGTTTGGGTAAAGCACGTAAGGAACACTTGGATTCCTGGCTCTTCCATACCTTTTAGGGAGCACTAGATTTGAACTGCAAAACGCAAAACATCTCAGTCTGTTAACTGGTAAAATCAACTTAATTTATATTCTGTTCCAAAACTCAGAAAAACTTAAATATTTTGATGAGTTAAGGTCTTGGAAACTGATAAAAACAAATTTGATAATATGTGTGGATTTTTCTATTTTTTTAATTTTTTTTAGATTATCCACAGCCTTCTTGTGGTTTAAAAATTAATAAACAAAAATATTCAGTGAAGCTGAATTAAATGCTCAGATACTGATAGCATACAAGGAAATTAAGTTATAGTGCCATCTGCTGAAACATAAGAAGGAATTGTAAGCAAATGTATACGAGACAAAGAGAAATTAAGTTAGATGCTTGGAGAATAATTTACTAACGCAGTACTAGCCAGCACCTGGAGATGAAGATGCAGGCTCATCTTAGTCAGCAGATTTATGCCAAATGTTTACAGCTCAGTAATGTACAGATATGTAAGAAAATACTTTTCTCAGGTTCCTAGGAGCAGATGCGAGCTTCCCATCTAGGTGAAGTCTCACACTGAGTAGGTTAATTGCATTCAGTGTATTCCTAATGAAACAACCAAAGAAATGAGGGATTCCATAGTTTGTAAGATATCACTATTACTGCTTTCTGGCAAATCCTAAAAATCTCAAACCATACAATGATTGCTTTGTGTCTGTATTACTAAAGATACTCCCTTATGAGCTTCACGACATACAGAAAGGAAAGGTGACAAAATGATACAAAGAACGATACTACCACAGTGATTCTGTAAAAATTTTATTCTTGAATTTAAATTAAAAAAAAAAAAAGGAATATAAATCTATAAAAGCCTCTTCTAAAAATCAGTACAGTACTTCTCACTTCTCAGTTTTAAATCAAATTTGTAACATAAAGGACACATTTTAGCATTTTGATCATAGAAGCACACCTCCTCAAACAGGAACAACTGGACATTCTACCAGGATTCTTAAAATGCATATCCAAACCACATACTGTGTTTCTGCAGGGCATATCAAAATATGCAATAATGCAACCATCAGAACTTTACCACAAATTCTACAAACTAAATTGCACCATTACACATTACTGGCTTCTTTGCCAATATGTATTACTGACTGAACACATCTCTGCTCTCTTCACAATGGTACAGTCTCTCACTTGGGCAATGCAATTTGTATGTGTACATGATCACTTGGTAATTTGCTAGAAGCATGTTATATTGGCTATTTTTCTCAGTTCCTGAAATTACCTCTTTTGTGAGAAGAATGGAGGTCTATCACCACTAATTTGTATCAGTGCCAGGAATGGATGATTCCTGAATTTCCTTAGGATGTGTTGTTAACTCTTTACTTCAACTTTGGCTGAACAGCTTCTAAACAACTGCAGTTACATAGTAGAAGGAAAAAGTAATGACTGAAGGCAAGTTTAACTCTGTTTATCCTTTCAGCTACCTAAAAGAATGATGCACCTGTACATAGTGATTCATCTCAGTAATAAACACAAATTGGAGAAATGAGACTCCAGAAATGAGAAATCATTCTCTGGAAATTTTCCTTTTTCTCCATTACTTTTACAAGGAGCCTTAGAGAATTCAACATAGCTTAGATACCTAAATTTTACACTAGATTATGAAAATCTTTACCTGTTCTATTTTTAAGCTACAGACATAGGAAGAACCTCTGTTTAGAATAAATTTCACAAAACACAAATTGTGCTAATCTGGATGTACCATGCATAAACTATTTTTTTAAAAAGGTGTTTTTTCCTTTTTTGTCTTGTTCCAGTAAAAAAGGCAATCAGCATCAAAGCTTTAAAAGTAAAGCAGAAGTACATAATTTTCCTAATTTTTAAAGAAAAGACTATAAATTTATATTGGATGGAGAACATCATTTACTTAGAAATTGAAACATACTAGGAAAAATGTTCAGTATAAACAAAACTATTAAAAAAGTGTTTGAAGAAATGAGAGAAATGGGAAAAAATACACAAAATCAATAACTGATATCACTGAAACTATGCGATAGAACTACTGCCTTTCCAATCTCATTTATCCCTAACAGATTTGTGATCTATGAAGAACAGGACTCGAAGTGTTTCTGCCCAAAATTGCAAAAAATTCCTGTAAAATATTATTTCCCTCCAACTAGAATTCATTGGTATGGTTTTGCTATTAATCAATATTGGAAGATAGGTAGCAGATGTTCACATATTTTCATGTAACCACCTTTCTCACTTATGTTAGTATCACAAAAAAACCTCAATTTTACCTCTCATAAATGTTTTCTTCATTTAATATAAACAATTAAAAATATATTAACAAAAGGTTCCATTTTAATTCTCCCTCACATACATTAATTGTCCTATAATGATAGGTAAAAGATCAGAAGCAGGTAAGCAGATCATGGCAGAATACAACTAAACTCTAGAGTGAATGGCTGCAACACTATCCTCTTTGGAGAAAGCACATCTGAATCACTGTGATGCTGAATTTAAGCTAGACAGGTGTAGGTAATTAGCAAAAACAGCCATATGCCTATATTGCAGCTAGGGGAAGCTGCTGATTATGCTAGCTAGAGGATCTGTTTATCAGTCTTTAAGTAGACATGCCCTGTGATTCTGTACTTGTATAAAATCGCCGCAGACTTCAACTGTGGAAGTTACGATAATGCAAGAAAAGCTGCTTACTTTTAGCTGCTAAAAGTTCATTCTGATCTAAATGTAACATTTTAATATCTTAATACAATTTCAAAATTGTTCTTCGTGAACCTTACACTGCAATTTACTATTTTACCTGAAACCTATAAAAAGGAGGAAAAACAGTTTCAATGATAATCCTAGGTATAGCATTTTCTTTGAGACAGTCCTTGGAAAGCTACTGAAACAAGCACGGGCATAGTTGTCTTCTCTCCTGCTGTTGCCTATTTCCAGAGAATTTAATAAATCTTTGTCCTGTTATTTATTGGCGGCTTGTTCTAACCTCCGAATAGATCTTGTCCCCACAGTACAGCTGTATCATAGATACACATACACAAGTCCCACATACTTGACTCATCCTGCATCATAGTGTGGGTAAGTGTCCATAAAACGAACTGACACATTAACACGACTGATCTTGAACAATGGGAGGCATAAGTGGGTATGTCAGTCATTTCTTCAACTGATAAAAACCATCCTGTCTTTAAAATAATGCTCTTCCAGTGCTTTCATTTTTGCTTGTGATCTTAAGGAAAGTGTCCAGCAATCCCCATCCTGTCTTTGATTTCCCTAAAACTGTTGTTTTGCCTGTTTCCATAATCTTCAAAAAAATACGATAGTACTTGTACTCTACTAAGTAAGAAATTGACCCACTGGCACACTACTCCGCTGCTAGCTTGCACTACCTGACTCCCCTTGTTCTTGAATGAGTCCCAGACTGGTCACTACACACTAACTTTACCCCTCAATGCCAGAGAGAACAGATGTTTTGTGATGGTTTAGGAAACGCCAGTGTAGGCCAGAAGTGCCATGGTTGCAAGACCAGGGTTGCATTATAGCACTGTCATCTGCCAACTAAATTTCACAAACTGACTTAAAATTCCAGAGCTCTGAAACTTTAAAAACATATGGGCTTCTTTAACTTATCTGGACAGAGAAAAGCAACACCTGAAATTACTTTTATTTAGAAATTTAACAAGAAATCACAAAAGAACAGATCACATACAGAAATGTGAAATGAAGATATCGATGCTAAGGCTTTGTGCAACTGCATTCATTTAAAGAGAAATCTATTCAGGGTTGTCTTTTCAGATTGTCAGATTAAACAAGCCACACAGCATTTGCTGCAAACCCATAATTACAGATTATTACAGAATACAAAAGATGCCAGGCATAAAAAGCTACTACAATTCTCCACACTGTAATAGAACATGCGGTGGAAGTTAATTTTGGCAAATGCTTTAAATATTAGCTTTACATAATATGTATAGGTGAGACTGTAATTAGGACAGAATGAATCTTTCGAAGCCTCTTTCATTCTGACCCAGCAGATGATTACTTTTTACTAATAAGAACCACAGCCATTTGACAAAAAGCCAACTATAGTACCTTGCTTCATTCTTCAGTAAATTTAATAATTACAGCTCCTCCTGCCAATAGTTCTCAAATCAGACTTGTTCAATCCAATACTGAGCTTATTAGGGGACAGCTCTATGTTTAGAATTCTTTGGCCAAAAAAGTACTTGAGGATGATGAAGCATGCCTTAGACAAGGGCACAATGATTAGCCATTTTCTCTACATAAAAAACAGCACGTAGTCACTACAGACCACAAAATCACCTGCTGTTAGCACACAGCTGCTACAAAGAGCTTCTGCATTTATCTGGTTCTTAATACCTTTAAGGAAGCCTAAATGGAACAACTTAATATGGTTGGAGAATAGCACTACACAGAGTTTCTGGTGCCTGTATTAATCTCATCTTTTTCAATTTTCTTCCTGATGTAGCCATTTCATATCTACTAGATATGCTGTATAATACTGCTCTTCTGTATCTTAGTTTCTTGATTTATTTTTGTTTTTGAGATCTGAAGAAAAAGTTAATTCCCAGGTCTCTTAAGTTTCCAAACAAATGAGAGAAAATTTATCTTCTAAAAGCATAAAGAGATCAACAACAAAGTATAATAAGTAAAAAAAAAAGATTAGCAGCAAGCTTAAAATATTGCAAGCTTAGAAAAGAAAGAAGTCCAAAATGCTCTCAGAAAAAGGAATAAAATTGAAAAAAAAAAAAAAAAAAAACGTTACTGAAAGTAACTGCTGAAAAATAATGCTTGTTCATGTTCCTGTACTCAAATTTTTTTGTTGATACAGAGCACAGAAGAATCCATATCAAATTGATCTTCACATTCTTCAGAAGATACTTACTGCAGTTAATCAAATAGCAATTGTTCAAAATTATGTTGCTATGTAGTGTCAAGGTATGACTTAAAACTTATGCTTTAAACAAACACTTCAGTAGTGGAAAACAAGGTTAAAACTTTCTTGAAAGAAAATATACTTAAGCAGTTTGACAAACCTTCGGTGACTGGTTGAAGTTTAGAAGAACGCTCCGAGTCTGGAGAATGCAGTGGTTCTGGCTCCTTCAAGCTTTCTAAATGCATAAAAGGATCATAATCCACACATGCCAAATCAGAAAGACTTAGGGGAAAATATTTGGGGTTACTAAAACACTGAGATCCATAGACACATCCATGTAGAACCTAGAACAAAAACAGGATTTCATTACATTAATTACTGAAATTTCTATTTGGTGGCTTTATAAGAATTAGATTTAGTTTTATTTACACTGAAAATAATTTGTTAGAAGTAGATAGGCAGGACAAAATCCTGGAAATTTTAGATGCTTGATATTTACAGAAACAAACCCATATCTGTAAAGATAACTTTGCTATGCTTATTGATAAGAAAATTGTTTGGTATGTAAAAGCTACATCTTCGTATGCCTTAAATGCATGGCTGGTCTTCTGCAACACAAGTGTATGCTACTGGTATGGCATATATACTCTAATATAGTTAATCACAAAGTGGTAAGACAATATTAAGAATTCCAAATATACCAATGATCACACAGAGTTAATTACAAAATGTACAAGATTTAAAACAGCACTCCAAATGTCAGTGGTAAAATGAGGTTAGTTTACAGAAAAGTTCTGTCTTTGTTTTCATGAAAGCCGACGCTTCCTGCATGTCTAGAAATTCTGATTTAGCAAGTAAAGAAACACGTACCTTATAAATACAATTGAGAACAGATCTCTCAGTCTTATCATTTTCTGCTCCTGTAGCGTGAAGAGGCTGCAGCAAGGTCTTTAATGGCAAGGCCATTATCCAATCCAATAAGCACAGAAGTAAGGAAACTACCAACTATAACAAACACTTTCAATTACAAATCAATTAAAACAGCACTTGTGACCTCACAGTTATCCCTGTATTTTATTTCTGTTTCGCTTTCTTTTCTCAATTTAGAAACCTGGCAAACTTACACAGAAATTACAGGTCACATTTGTTTAAAAACCACAGTATGTTCAAATACTATATAATATGAGTAAAAATTTTAGGTTTATTTTAATAATTAAACATTTAAAAAAAGATCATCCATACAACACTTTCTCATTATGACAAATCGGTAAGTGGCTACAGTGCTTATGAGGATACCTTGATTCTTCAGAATTGGTCTGCAGGATGCTGTTTACAAAATGACAGATTGGACACATACAAGTTAATGCAGACATACTATTCTGAATGTAAATTCACTTTAAAGTGAATCAAGGATTACACAGAAGTGGACAAATTCACATACATTTACCGTTTTATAAATGATAGAGAATTTCTTTCACAACTTGTCAGTGTTGCTACACAGAATGAGGTATCATCTGACAGTAATACAACTGCTTTCTGTATTGTACTCTACTCAGTCAGCAAAACAACCAACTCCCTCTAGGGGATATTTTTAAAGACTAGAACAGAGATAGATTAAGACACACACCAAATTATTAATAACTTACTACAAACGTTTGCTTTAAACTTTTAAAATTTAGCTATGAAAGAGGAAAAAAATCAGATAAACAGATGTGGGATTCTCTAAAATATTTTCCAAATGTACATCTTTCAAAGAAAATCCACCTAAGCAATTCACTTATAAAAGATGCATAAACATCTTAATCGCTTCATGTAATACACTGCAACTTTGCCTCGCAAAGACACCATAAAATAAACTGAACAATGAATGTCTCCAATTATTTTTACATTAAACCGATTTTTATGAAAGCCATTAGGACTAAGTTTGTCAAAATATTTCAACATATTTTTGGTACATTTTTGATGCCGTATTTGGCATAAAACAATCAGCATTCATTCATGGGGAATGTTTTTGCATATGGGAATCATCCTCAAGTTGAAAGTTGGTTAACATTATATGCTTCAATATTCTACAACAGATACTGACTTCTCAAGCAAAGAGGAGAGATGAAATGGAGATCTGCTGGCCAAAATGATCAACACATGAACTGCAGTTCAAAATTTAAATGACCGTTGTGTCCCACAGCTCTTGCTCCCCTAGTCCAAGAACAAAGCCGAATACAAAGATTGGTCTGAAAATAGTGGTGATAGCAGGTTACCTCTGCTGGTGCAAATTTTTATGAGCACAGCATGGAGGCTCTTGTTCTTCACTGAAAATGCAAAGCTAATGGAGGTGACTATATTAAAATTTTATTTTGTAGTTGAGAATTTGC
Organism: Tetrao urogallus; assembly: GCF_951394365.1. Classification (NCBI taxonomy): domain Eukaryota; kingdom Metazoa; phylum Chordata; class Aves; order Galliformes; family Phasianidae; genus Tetrao; species Tetrao urogallus. The sequence continues at coordinate 36,478,047 of NC_136819.1, forward strand.
TCTATTAAACAGCATCATTACAATCCTTTTATCTGTTGGAAATAAAGAGGACAGATTACTTTTGGAGCAACCTACATAATTCAGAGAAGACAAAACTTTCTGGAGGCAGAAAGCACGACTGAGAGTATAAGATGTTTGAAGAAAGAGTCCATCATAAGCAGGGGACTCAGATCCACTGAAAATATGAAAAGACAGCAATTGTTTTGGAGGATGTCAATAATTAAATTCATCTGAATATTACAGACTGTCTTGTTGAAAAATTTACTTGAAAAAATAAAAATTCACAACCTTTTGAGTATTTTGAAATGAGAAGTTGAAAATACATTTTCAGTATAAGCCAAGTCTGAAAAGTCTACCTTGCTAAACTTAAGGATAGAAGAAGGAGACATTCTAATGACTGAAAGCAATCTATTTAAATTAATTTTAAAAGCATATTTTTCAGCAAAAAAAATCAGAAAGTCATTTGCAAAGAGAACACTGTTTTAAGTCTAGGAAGACAATACTGCATTATATTTACTAAGCTGGATTCCTGCTCTAAAGGAACATCTTAAATTTTGTAACAGAACTGTTACACACTTGTAAGTTATTTGTATGTTACAAGGAACTGAAAATGTTTACCCTCTTGTCCTGTTCATAGGATGAAGCTTCTGTACCAGGTAGCAGATGGGTAATTGTTGCTATCAAAATCTGGAGAAAATACAGCACAGTTTCTTTACAACTGGAAATAATAAAGTACTTAAGTTCAAAGTGATTTTTTAAGCACGTAAACAGGACAATACTAGACTCATAGCTGAATTACATTTAGGTTATTTTAAGACAAATCATAGTATTCCTTGCCATTTTTTTAATTTTATAAATAAAACCCTTTTAATTGAATTTCAGAGCAGATGATGCAAGGAAAATGTTATGTATGACTGACTTAAGTTCACAGTATCACAAAATCTTTAGGTTCAATGCACTTACATGGCTACTCCAAATACTCAGGCAGGAAGATAACTTAATTCCACATATTTGTAGGGTGCAACAATTATCCTGATGGTTTGTGCATGGACCATACTAATTTCATTATTTCTTGAAATACCAGAACTTGTAAACAACCTCTTTTTCAGTTAATCAATAATACGACTGCACAGGAGCAAAGATATCCTTCTTATGCCTTTCAAGAAGCTTCCACACAATTCCCTTTCTGGTTACCTGGGAGACCTCTTTTTTTTTCTGCTCCAACTCACAGAGGAGTGAGGAAGGAACAATTCCTTGTTATTCGAAGTGTATTAAAGAAAAATATATTTGCTTTATACTGACATATCAGTTGATATGCAAAATATAATTGCAGATGCCTATTAAACAGCTGCTTTCTTACTAAATTTAAACATATATATTTGCCATTATCTAATACAAAATAATTTACTTAATTTAAAATATGCTCATCTAAATAATGATGAAGTTTTCCTGGAGAAAAAAAGACATGGTAAAGCCATTTTACATGTTAATACTGGAGACAGTAAATAAATGTTACATGAATCCATACTGTTGATGTTCAGTAAGATAATATCAGTTTCACATTTTGTGAAACACACTTGTCAATACTGTGGTATTTTAATTTTAGTGAAATATATCTTACTGCTACTTTAAAATAAAAAATAAATTACTTACTTGAATAATTCTTAAAGGTGAATCAGCTTGATACACTTGAAGTCTATGCACATAATGTATCAGCATGTTCAGCATACTGCAGGCAACTTGAGCTACTGTTTTATTTGGAAACTAGAAAAGAACACAGTGCAGTAATGATGACTGTGACTTCATGTAATAGTATGTTAGGTGGTAAGGTGGTCAGGAATTCCTATGATGGAATTTATCCAACATGTGGCTCTCATGTATTTTTTGCAGGAGAAACAACTTTTGCAAAATATAAAAGAAACGATTTTATAATCCTAAACAAATGTTATCAGCTAACATCCAAGGTCTGGATCAGACCACAAGTAAGTTGCACAGAATGAAGGAAATGGGAAAGAACTCTTTGAAGTTCAGCCTCAGACTGGTTAGGATAATACCATGAAGCCAGAACAAACAAATTAACTTCATACCTGCATTATTATTAATATTAACATATCACTGAAGAAAAACCCCAGGATTCTGAAATCAGAGGTCTTTGTTGAGAACTGAGGTAGGTGAACAGTCAAATATCTAATGTACAAGACACAGTACTAAAAACAGGGAGATTAATTGTTCAGTTATTTGTTAGTGACTGCTACATACAGTACTTGTCTGAATGGAAATGAATGCACTCTGGCTTCTATACTCCTCCTCTTTTCTGTACTCTTTTAAATGTTGGAAAATGTTACTGCATAGGAGCCTGGTTTAAACAGCTCCTGAACTGTTATGGTCAAGGCAGACATGAGTGCATTTGTACAATTACTCTCCATTCTTGCTAGTTGATGTACATGCTGCCCTAGATTCCTATGAGGAAAAACAAAGAAAAGAAAAGGCAGAGGTGTATTTCTCTAAAGTGTTGATGCACAGGACATATAACTGAGGTGTCTTCCGGTGTTATAGTTGCATTAAAACTATATATAAACTGCGCATCAAATATCAAACACAAATTCAATTCTACAAGGGAATTTTATTCATTTAGCACATGAAAATTCTACAAATCTGAGCTTAAGATATAATTCAAATTGGTTATTAGAATAGTCAAACTACAGACTTTTAAAGACAGCACAGAATTCATAGAAGAAAAAATTACACGCAATGGCCTCAAGGTTTTGGGGAAGGGAAGGACTTTAAATATATTCTTGTTACTTAAGTATTATCTTCAGTGAAAACAAGTACTCCAAACCTTATTTCTAAGAAATCATATATCACCCAGCAGATAGTTAGGTACTACTGTTTTCATCAGGAAAAAATCCTATTTTATTTATCTGATAAAGATGAGTAACTTTAGAATTCCCCCTTTATTGAAAGACTAATAAATTAGTTTACATGTTCTAATCTCACTTACTTAGCAGTGAAGCTATGACAGATATGTGCTGCAAGGTGGCCAAGTGCTGACCTCTGAATTCAGAATAATTATGTTATAAAAATAGTTAGATCTAGTTCATTGGCTTCTTAGATTGTGTTCTTAACAAGTGCAATTCTATTAACCTATCAGAGAAAGGTATATCTCACATATCTATAAAAAAAGATAGGAAAAAAAGCTTTAAGAAAGCTGAAGCACCTGGGCAATGAAGTGTGAATGGAACAATAAGAATTCTGAAATAAAAGTTTTTGAATGGCAATAATTCAAAGGTGAGAAATACACTGTAATAAAACTCTATCCTAAGCCAGCTTCTTGCAAAGCAGAGCTATATCTTCTAACATTTAAGGAACTAACGAGACCAAAAAAGAAGCATAGGCAAAAAAACAGAAGGCAAAGTTTTAATCAACATTTTTTATTTCTGGTAACCATGTAAACAGAAAAAAGACTATGAATTACTGTTACAAGACAGCCACAGAGACAAACACCTGAGTAAGCAGGCTAGTTAATTCCTGTTGTGTCATAAAAACAAGTTACCTCTCCCCAAAATCATACTGCTCATTATTCCCTTTCAACAGGCAGTTTAATCACATAAACTTTAAACTTCAATGCAAACTCTTGATTAGTCTTTGGATTCTTTTTTTTTTTTTTTCTTAACAAATCCTGGCCTGAGTGACCTTGTCTGGGAGTGAGTATAGAACTTCACCACAGGAAATCACACATCTTCCAGTGCTTCCATGCATGTGATGCAGGCACTATACCTACCTCTACACATCTGGTGATGTCTGAGAAACTATACTAGGTAATGCAATGGCTTGCAAATTTACAAGTGAACACACACAGAATGTAGGTGGATAGGATTTTGTGGTCAAGGTAAAACACATCACAAAAGTGTTAGTCTCTCACCTTTAAGGAAACACAAATCACATTCAAGGCTTCCTTGATCTGAGGATGATGAGATTCATGAACTAGCTCCTCACAGATCCAAATACCAAGGCTGCAAAGCGCAACGCATCTGCAAAACAATGTTGGAGGATAAATAACTTGAAAAGGCACACTACAAGAATATGCACACTTTTTATTTTCATGATATGTCCTGCTAAAGCCTAATAAAGTTTCTTTCTACACCAGAGACCTTTATAGTCCTGTAACTTAAAAAAAACAATAAATCCTAGCTACCTCTGTCAAGGCACAGGGAAGGAAGGACTAACTCAAAAATCAAAAAGCAATTAAAAACTCCTGTATCTCTGCTTGTTTTATGGATTTAAAATATTTTTCTTAACATTTATAAATATTTTAATTTCTTGAATTAACACCTTGAATTAATATCTTATCTTCAAAAAGTATTTTATTAAGACAAAGAAAAAACTGCGGAGCAAAGTCTTCATACCCAGTGTGAGTTTGTTCATATTTGCTTAAAGCTTCTGAGACAAATAAATGGGAGAGGGGTACCTTATTACTTCACATGTGTTTAAGTATTTTTAGATTGGCAATAACCAAGGATGAATAGAAGAAGAGTAAATGAACACTAAAGACTGTATGCATTCTGATTAAATATTAAAACTAACTTTTATTGTTGCTTCCTCCTCTAAAATCTGAAAATAGAACCATAGAATCACAGAATGGCCTGGGTTGAAAAGATCATCCAGCTTCAACCCCCCCCCGCAATATACAGGGTCATCAATCACCAGACCAGGCTGCCCAGAGCCACATCCAGCCTGGCCTTGAATGCCCCCAGGGATGGGGATGGGGCATCCACAACCTCCTTGGGCAACCTGTTCCAGTGCGTTACCACTCTCTGAGTGAAAAAGTGTAAAGAATGATTTCAAGAAGTAATTACACGAAATACTTGGTTAACACTTGCTTACAACACCACTGTATGATAACTGTGACGTAGTATTGTAGATGGGGAGACATGTTGTAAGGCTGGTCTGCTTTAAGAAGGCAAAAGAAGCAAAAACGGAATGCCTAGAATGTGACAGACTGCATCAAGATGTTCCCCTCTGTCTTCCTTATCTGTGCGAGCAGAGACTTCTTGATTGTCCTTGCATTCCACAGCAATCTTTAGGACAAAAGGACTATTGAGAGGAAGTAAACGATCACCCCAAGGACTAAGAATGGACTGACAATGGACCATCACGGTGCTAAAAGGCTAGACGACACTGAAGATCGCCAAATATGTCTATGTCTGTTGGGCAACCACTGAGGGTGGATAATGACTTTGGAAATGTAATGAATATGTAATACACATGAAAATATAACATGTTTACTAACGATCAACTGTGGGAGCATTCTTGAAGAGTCATCTCGATACTACCCCAGCACTGCCAATAAAGAATACCTTGCTTAATGATTACAAAACTTTGCTGTTAAGTTTCTACTCATTGACTTCTTTAAATCAAGAATATTGAGATTAATGCATCCAAAGCAGCAGACAAGGATGAAATTTGCCCAGAAATATCACAGACTTCATGAGACTGCCATGACTTCTCAAATATGATGGATAGATAGCAGCCTAGCTACTTAAAAACCATTTTGAATTAAAACAGTAGACCACTGTTTAGATGGTAGTGAAGAAAAGCATGAATAGAATACAAAGTTTTACTTTACAACCTTTAATTTACCTTCTTCAAAACAGTATAATATATAAAAGTAACTACTAACTTAGAAGCTCCTTTTGTATGACCTACCGTGCTGGACCAGATGGCTCCTCTCTGGCTGAACTTAACACAGTTTTAATTATGAGCTCCTAAAACAAAGAGGAAAACGCTCACCAGTTTGCCAGTTACACAATCACATAAAACGTTAGAAAATTAGAATTTTATTATGAGACAGACAGGCGCATCATTTAGCTGGCTCTCCAGGTCTGTGGTCAGAACTGTTTGGTGCCACTATATCAATTTCTAGTCTGTCACAGAAGTACATTATTATGCTAACTCAAGAACATCTCACGGGTTTACTGTCCTAATTTCTGGTGATTCATCCAACACAATTCCATGAAGTATCATGGGGAAAAAATAAAAGAAAGAAAGAAAAAAATCCAACAAACAACGACCATCATGTAGCTAACTTCTGTGAACAATCACAAATGATACCACAGAAAGTATTCATCTGCTAGTTACTTTGAGGTATGTATTAAATGATTTTTTTTTTCCTAATCAAAATTCTATTAATTAAAAAAGTCCTTGGAAGTATCCAGAGAACAAGTGACTACAGGCCTTAAGAATGATGTCAAGAATAATTCTGATTGAACTGCTGCAAAATGTCCCTAAAGCTGCAGGTTACTATCAAAGCTTATGTAAACATCCAGTAAGTTTATTAGTATAATGTTTCACAATATTTTACAGGATCTATTTGAAATAGCTCGTGAAAAAATTTAGTCATTATTTCCTGGAATATCATCATATCATAATTTAATTGGTGGCAGAATACTATTCAAATAGTCTTTAAATTTCCCACCTTAACATCTGTAAACTGAGACACAGCTATGTCAGGAATGTTTGGGTGAAGAGCTGGTAGTTCATGATATAAATTGGGAAAACAGACAAGAGATCCTAAAAGAACTTGCGCTTCAACTCTTGGTGCCTGAAAGAAAAACAGGTGAAAGGAAACATATTTTTACTGCAGTCAGAAAGATGACATTTCTAGCTGCCTTAAATAAGAACAATGGCTAAAACTGTGCACAGTTATCTCTTTTTTCCTTCTCCAAATTCTCTAAAGCTGAGCAAACTGAGATCACATCCCAGTGGACTGCTACTCAGACACACACTATGCCCATTTTCCAAGCTGGCCAAAAGGAAATGAAGGATTTGTTAGGATTACAGAAAAATGACTAAGTAACTAGGCCTGGACAGCTAACACTGCTGGACATGATAGACAAAAGCATAAAAAGATGCAAAGATCAGCTTTGATAGTGCCTTAAGGAAAACTGAATTTCACAAGTAGTTAAAAGGTGAATTATGTAAGAAGAGCCAAAAGTCATTGATAACTGGAGTATTAGGGACCTTTGAGGAATACAGTCACACAAGGTCAACAGCACTTGAATAATCACATCAGCGTTCCAATAAAAAGCTGGGAATGCCTAGGTGCTATATCGGAGATATAAATGGCCAACATTATCAGACATAGGAGTTTTCAAGCCAGACTATGAAAGTCATTGCAGTGTGTATGTATGTGTGTAAATATAGCTGTATTTCTAACACGAAGTTATAGCCAAAATGACCACTTATTTTAAAACATTTTGAAGTGCAGATAAATGGCAATCATAAGTTCTAGAACTCTAAAATTACTGTGTCAACAGCAATGTTAGTATACTTCACATTACATTTTCCATAAAGGACTTGCATGTGTAGTGTGCTAGAATGAAACACTAACAGCGTCTGTATTTGCTGCTACATTGACTTCTTCAGACAAATTAACACCCCAGTCAAGTAAAAATATTGCTCAGTTTTCTCTCAAATCCTTCTAACTTGCCCATTAATGAGAATGAACTATTGAACACTTACATTGAGAAAAGAAGAAGCTGCCACCCTTCCTGCTGCTACAATGAAATCCATAATAAGCATGGTGGCACCAGGCAAACTAAGTGAAAAGAACTGAGGAGAGCAGTGCTTGATGATTGTATTGACAATATCCTTGTACAAGGAAGAATAAAAAAAAGGAAAAGAATGTCAACAACATGAACAAATAATGAAAAAAAAGGCAGATATTGAACGGAAAATTGGGAATAAAAAAGCATGTAAATTCACTGTGGCCATTGGAACATTCTAGGTTTCATTACTGAACAAGGAGTAGCACAAAAAAGTTACATTCCATATGTATACTCATCTTAATGTAAGTATAGTATACTTTATAGATCAATTTAATCTTGGACACTACTGTACCACCTTTGTATTAAGTTATTAACATTTAGATTGTAAGGGTTTTATAAATGATTAACAATTCATTTAAATAGCTACAGAAGAGACAGAGAGATAACCAGCTATTATTTAGCATCTTAGAAAACTGAATTGGAAGGAACCTTAAAGAACATCTACTTCTAACCCTCTCAGCCATGGGCAGTGTCACTTTCCACTAGATAAGTTTGCTCATATCTTCCTAACAACATGCTTAAATCCTCTCCAACAAATGTCACCTTAGTATAACATTAAAAGAAGTGTTAACTTCTTATGTATCTTTTATGGAATCATAATATAAAGACAATTACATATAAAGACATAGTGTTTTATAACACTGCTGGTGTATAGTCATTCAACACATTAAATTACAGGACTGTGGTGAAGCACTCACACTTGTAACGTGAATCTCTAAAAAGAGCATTTAAACCATGTACTATTTTCAGACTTGTTCATATTAAAACATACAAGATCTACTCCTCTGATTAAATGTCTTTGCTACTTTCTATATCTGATGTAGAAATAAACTACGCCAGACATACAGTGATGACAATTTACTTTCCCATTAGCTGAACAGTTGCATCAGGGAGCAAATAAAACCAGTAGACATTAGAGATACCTGTTTCCTTCATTCTTGCGTGCTTCAGTCTGCAGCACTCAGTTACAGAAAAAAACAAAGAAAGAATACCCTTTTCTGCCCTCTTACTTGCTTAAAATGGACTACAAAAAACCATTTCTGATTACAATGAAGAACATATAGGCCACTTACCAAAGCCTGGAAAAAGTACCAGTCACATAGCTATTTTTAAAGGAAAAAGTTGAAATACTCAGCTTAAAATCCAGTATTTCTCACAATTCCATTTTTACTTCTACTATTCATTTTAACTGGTACATCATAGTTAAACTTACCTGATCAACATGAAGAAGTCCACAGTGCATTATATTGTAAAAATGAGTTAAAAAATCCTTGTTGGGAGATACATCTTGTCTTCGCTTCATTGTCTTACAAATAAGTTTATAAGCATGTAGCTTTCCTTGTTTATATTTATCAGTCAGCATTGTTGCCTACAGTTTAAAAAAACGTTGATTATTCATAAAAGAAAAAAGTAAATTAAACACTTCTGCAACAATATATTTTATTTCTGTTTCACTACTTAGTGCTCAAATTTACCTTGAACAGCCAAGGTGTTAGAATTCTCAGTGGTGGGATTAAAACTGGTGGAGATGGTGAAGTGAGGTTATCTGTTGAAATACCAAGATTGTCTCTTATCTGCAATTATTAAAATAAAACAAAATGAAATGAAAGTAAGGGAAATATATCAGGTGACGGTTGTTCCATCTGAAAATCCTTCCTTGTTGAAACAGTTTGGATAAGAGGTTTTTTGTTTGTTTGCTTTTACCTTGGCCAGATTCTGCCACAGTTCACACAGATAATCAAAAACCTGGGCATGAATCTCTGGATCCATGATGCTGTTGACATCTCCTAAAATTCCCAGCATTCGTCTCCACATCACAGTAGCAACATCTGCGTGCCATCCTGTAAGCGTTCCCCCAGCCATAACACTGCAACATTCTGAGGGGAATTCACTAGTTTCTGCAAAGGAAGAAAAAAGCATAGTGAGATCTACCTCTTTACAGAAGGAAAAGTTCTGCCTGAACTATTACATACATAGTTTCCTTAAAACTGAAAGAGAAAAAAAAAATAAAAAAAAAATCAGACTTTTAGAGTAAGATATTTCTTACCCATTAAGCCATCTCAAAACTGAAACTGTTTAACTACGTAACTACTTCCAAATTCTCTAGAAGAATTGTTTTGTTTCTTGTATATTTTTATTTTTGTATCTTGTATATTTTGTCCATAAGTAACATTCAAGGTCACTACTGGAGCCCTAATTCAGTAACCATGTGGCAGTTTTGTGTGAACTCTGTTCACCTCATTCTTCCTATGCATCATTACACATTATCTCTACACAATATGAATGGACAGTCCTTTTTAGTGGAAGATCTGTTCGTTCCAGTTTGCACATAGAAAGAATGCTCGCATTGCAATGGCTCACGCTTTATGTGGTTAAACAGCCAAAGCAAACTACCTAAGGAACCACAGTTCTAAAGCAGAAAGCATCCACATTCTTCCTCCTGTACCTCTCACATAGGTTTTAAAACACCTCAGCACCAGAACTTGCTGAGATCTTCTGTAAATCTTGCAACTCCCATAGGCGTACAAAATGAAAATGAAATCCAAATTCAACCTAATCTCATAGCCTCTTCATTTGAAGATCTGGACCACTGTGGTAGAGACACTGATGGCTTCTGGGTTGCAAATCACAGAGTATAAAGCAAAATGATTGTATTTGTGTTCATCAGTAGGCTACCTTAAAGAAAAAAGGGTCTAAAATACCCATCAGACATTCTTCTGTTTCCATGAGACTGAACATGGGAGAATTGATAACTTTGTGTTTATAAAGTGAATGTATTCTAAAATTCAATAACTTAAAGTAATTAAAACTTGTATAAATATTAAAGGGAAAAGAAGAAATAAAAACATTACTTAAAAATTAGGTCTTATTACCTTTACATTAATGACAAAACTGTCCTTGGCAGGACTACATACAAGGTTACCTTGACACAACTCTATCTATCAAAAAGAACAGTTATAAATATACTGACTAGAAACCCACTGCTAATAGTTTCAATGAAATGCAAGACAAAATGTAGAAAAGGTTTTGGTTTGCTTTCTGAGAAGATAACTGCAATTAAATATTTTTAAAAGTGCAGATGAAATAGCTTTTTACAGGATTGTCTACAGCTAATGGGATACTATCTACTTCATTGTATTGCATTCAAAAGAAAGGAAAAACAGGTTTATGTTTCCTATTCCAGATATTGCCTAGGTCATCTGGCGTCTGCAAAACAGAGTGGTGGAGCTTCTCATCCAGTTGCAGATCCTTCTGCTCAATATGATCTGCATGAAGAGTGGCAGGAGAGGGTGTCTGTGATCGGGATCCAAGAGCAGATTGGATTGGAGAAGCACTTTCAGAGCCTGCAAATGCAATTTTTAACAGTTACCTTAAAAGCCTTTTCTGTCCTTTTGAGCTACTGAAATTTCTAAACACAGCATTAAAAGAAAATTTAAATACTTTAATATAACAAATTTGGCCAAAAAAGAAAATGATATAAAACCTGCAATAAGATCTCCCTGTGAACTGAGCTCCAAGAGACAACAAATTACATACAGGAAAGGCAAGAGATGAACATCAAAATCAGATAGGTGAATGGACTACCAGAGCTCTATTTTCAATCAAAATAATTTTAAATGTGTTTATTCTGCAGCACTTGCAGTGCTCAGAACCAGTCAAATTTCTCTACACGTTCCTTCACGCAGATTTTTCCCCAGTAAAAAGTCCCACGATTCAAGCAGAAATTTTGCTGAAACAACCGTTTTTCCAGGTTTATGGATGTGTACAGTTTGATTTAAAAATCAAAGCTCAAACTGGGGACTGATATTCAAAAAAACACAGAATGGCCAGGGTTGGAAGGGACCTCAAGGATCATGAATCTTCAACCCCCCTGCCACAGGGCCACCAACCTCCACATTTAATACTAGACCAGGCTGCCCAGGACCACATCCAATCTGGCCTTCAACATCTCTAAGGACGGGGCATCCACAAACTCTCTGGACAGCCTGTTCCAGTACCTCATGACTCTCATAGTAAAGAACTTCTTCCTGACATCCAACCTAAATCTCCCCTCCCTCAACTTAAAACCATTTCCCCTTGTCCTGAAGTTATCAACCCTTTCAAAGAGTTGATTCCCCTCCTGTCTGTAGGCTTCCTTTAGGTACTGAAAGGCTGCAATGATGTCACCCCGCAGCTTTCTCTTCTCTAGGCTGATCAAGCCCAGTTCCATCAGCCTATCTTCATAGGGGAGGTGCCTCAGTCCCCTGATCATCTTTGTGGCTCTCCTCTGGACCCTCTCCAACAGCCCTCATATTCTTTGATGTTTATCTGCTCACCAGAAAATCTGTATGGAGGGAATGTTCTATGTATAGTTAGGGGAATGTTACTTCCTTGAAGGAAGAACATGAGCTTTTCGAGTGGCAGTGTGCAAAGGCATCTTTCCATGATCAACACAGAGCAACCTCTCTAGACAGTTACTTGATCTACTCTACAGAGATACTTACATAGGAGCAACACACACTTTTACTTGGCTCTTGCACTAACTTCTGCTAAACAAATTTCACTTCTTGAATTTGCTTAAAGATTCTTCCAAAATGGCAAGTTCAGACTGAATACTCAGACAGCAGTGGAAATAAAGAACAGGTATTCACTATACATTTCCCTACACATCAGCACATTTTAAAATGGAAAAATGCATGTCTCTGAATTTTAACTCTTGGAAAACGACTGATTAAAAAAATATTACAATATGTGTGAAGTTCAGCGCTGGAGATAAACTAAAATCTAAGGACATAAAAGAAAAAGTGAGGGTGTTAAAAATAGTAATTTTCCTAAATTATTGGTTGTTAAATGTTCTTCTTTGAAAGAAAATTAAACATTTTAAAGAACTTGACAGAAAACGTGAAGCGTTATCAGAACAGAAACAATGCTAAACAAACTTGCACTACTGGATTGAAAAGCAATGCAGTTTTTACCAGCGGTTTAAATCAATGCATCTATGTAGGAGATATAGACATACATATGAACATCACTAAATTCTGTAAAATGACAAACCGTGGCAATGCCTTTCCTCTTTCACTACTACTTCACACACAGAATATTTTTTCACTCCATATTCTGCATTTTTAAGTATAAGAGACCATCCACCTGACTCTGATCGCTTGTTTTCAATATACAAAATTAATGTAAAATACACATTTAAAGGTGTCCTAAGAAATCCTTTCCTACTTATCCATTCTGTTCACTAAAAGGGGAGGGACTGTAACAGACATAGAGAAGAAGGAAAAGAATGTTGGGGTAGAGAAGTGGGAGGAAGAAAGGAGGGAAGAAGAGAGGCAAGAAGGAAGGAAGGAAAAGAGAGGGTAGGGGAGGGAGGGAAAGAGATTTTATATGAAGGAAAACAATAGACACAAATAACGATGGAAAATTTGCTGATCTACTGGAATCTTCTAAGCATTAAAAGATACCCCAGTACACTTGCTTTCAACTTTAATGCTGTGCTTTGAAGTTGAGTTTCCACATGGATCTTCTGGTATCTAATCACATTGAATTCAAACTGCAGCTTCCCTATCAGGTGACTCTTCATGCACGTGATTTACACTATGCAGCTGCCTATCTTTCAAAAATTTCAAAGAAACTGTATTTTCTTCTTACGTGTGAAAAGAAATTAGACAATAGGCTCCAACTTTGTGGAGGCACTGAAGTGACACACAAAAACCACCTCTCTAAAACAGTGGTCCAAACAACAAGAAAAGACAGCCACAGAACTTTCTCAATGGACAACTCAGTCATTAATTGTAATCTTGTCAATTACAATGCAAACTTGGACAAAACAACCAAACAGCAATGAAATCATTAACATACAAACAAACAAACAGATAAAGAACAGATTCTCTGTGAGGACTTCAACAAGTACACAGTAAAGAGAATGAAAGTCAAGCTGATTATTGTTGACCAAGCTAAACAACAATGTTGAAAAAGCTTTTATCATGCTTCTTTCAATAGAAAGGCAATTTTTGAATGTGAAAATAGTTGCAAGAAAGTGAAGACAGTTCTTAAACATATCTGAAAATGCAGTTTGATTTGTCACAGAGAACAGAACCTATGTATGCGTAAGCTGTCACAGATAAGTAGGTACTTGTTCTACATTTGTTAGGCATAACAGTATTTAACAGTTATGGAACAAGGAATATAAAAATGTCTATGGATATTTCATTCACAAAATATGGTGAGATCTTCCTTCTAAACACTCCTTGGAGAGGAAGATTTTCTCTTTCAGAAAGCAGCTCATTCAATTTGCTTACCTGTATCATTTGATAATTGCATTATTCTCCCTCTTTCTCAATAAATATTTGTAAAATAAATTGGTAGGGCCTCAAGACTGACTGAGGCTGTGAAACTCTCATTTAGTTTGTAAAAGGCTATTCCATGAGAAAAAAAATGGAAAAATACCAACAAAAAATAAGTGACACAAATGGAAACTGATCTTACAAGTTCACAATAACATTTTTACACATTATGTAAGACTCAAATTTCACAAGAGACAATACAGTGAAGACAGTTGTACGCAAAAGAATCTCATAAGACTTCAGTGTGCTAGTTTGAAAGCACCAGCAAAGCCTTTCAAGAAAAAAATAGCTTACTGAAAATTAGTTTTTTGACTACAGTACTATAAAAACACTCGTAAGATCTAGCTTACATTATGTGCTAACAGTTTTCTCTGATAATTGTATATATTTTCTCACTAAGGATTTAAAACAGATTTAGCACCAAGTAAAGGATTATGAAGGTAACTAGGTCAGACAAAAGTTTTCTATTTGTAATTTCACCCATCAGTGTTCAATGGCAATAGAAAAATAACTGAAATCCAAGAATCATCTTCTACAGAATATAGATTCATTGCAGAAGCTGAATCTTGAACTCTTCAAGATGGGTGGAAAATTTCTGAAACAAATGATTATTTATCTATTAACTACTTTACCAGTAACAGTTGCAGCTTCAGCAGACAATGGTTGCTGATTCAAACTACTTGTTTCCGAATCTATATGGAGTGTAGTTAGACTGGCTACTTCTTGTTCCTCAGCACTCTGATGTTGTCCTGAAATTGCATCAGCATCAGTGGAAGCTGGTGTCCCTGCCTCTGTGCCAAAGCTGAAATCTGTTTGAGGAAAGAGCTGTATTAACTGATAACTTAAAAATACCACTAATATAAAATACAAAAGCCTAGCACCTCCAAAATCCTCCATGTAAAACTTGTATGTACATCTCCTATGCTTCCAACACACTGTTGCACAATTTACATAAGATGTAAAAGCAGAAAGTAATTGGCTATTATGGACATTCTCATTTCTGTCACAAAACTGCGACTGAACTTCTGGAGAAGACATTCCTATTGCATGTCCTGTATTCTGCTTAGTCGCTGTAAGTGTACCTAAATGAGAATAAAGTAAAAAATAATGGAAAATTACATTAAGGAATTTATTCGCAAAATTTATAAGCTTAGAAATAGCCAACTTGTTCATTAAAGAACTAACTTTAAGCTAAAAATATTACAACAAATGACATTCTGGCAAATTGCATTCTCAACACTTAAGAGAAGATGCCACACTGAAACATAGTTTAACTAGTATCACTTAGCTACCTACCATCTACATATCCACAGTACATATAGAAATACAGTACATACTTCTACCAAATAAACAGTATTACTCTCTTACGTAACACAAAAAAAAAATCACAGTTCTAAGCAACTGCAATAACCCCTCCATATGCATATAAGTAGGAACAGATGCAGGAAATGAACGAAAAAGATATTAAGTCATTTTAAAAAAGCATACTCATTTTACCATGATAATACATTTAGTATCTTTATCAATCTATAGCTACAAAAAGACCACTGTAAAAATATTAGATGACCTTCCTTACATTTTACCTAAACTTTTTCAGAAGTAAAATAAATTCTGAAGCTATCTTCCATTTTTACATTCTAATGCATAGAAAACTCCACAGACAGTATTGCTTCCTAACTTCAATGCACTGTTGTTCAGCTTTTATAGAGCAGTGTTTCAGTGCTGTTTTGCTCATTAGTATACTACACAAATGTTAGCCTCTCTCATGAATTCTGCTTTGTTCCATTAAATTAGTAGTGATTTCAATGGGGAATCAAGATATGCTCTTTTTATAGAAGAATACTGGTATTTAACTTACAAAAATTAGGAAAAGGAAGTCACAAGCAATCAACCAAAAATGTTCCTACTTTTGGGAAAGTATACTTGCTTTCAAATTTGCGTCCATCATACTGAAAGGCACTGAACGAGTCCGAGTGGCTATCTGAACTGATGAGGTCACTGCTGCCTGCGCTAGCAGGTGATGTCCATTCAGAAGGCACGCCTGGGTCGTCTATAGGGCGCATTTGGTTCTGTTTGTTCAATACATCAGGAAGGTCTTTTGGAACTTCCAGGCTGCCAGGACTGCTTCCTCGTCTTGTCACATTCTAAATATTGAAGATATATGAAGTATTTTACGATCTTGGATGGCTTATTTGCTTATAATAGGAAAAGCAATCTCACATTCACAAATGTCTGTATACAACTTGTTGTACACATGCACCTAAGCCAAAAATTGTCATCATCCTACAGAGTAAGACTTTCCAAAATCCCAGAAAGCAGGAAGCAAAGAACCCGTGCTGTCACACAATTCAGTAAATTTCAATTTTGCTTTCACAATGGATGTTTTTGCACAAACTTTAAAAGACCTGGATTCAAACCAAAATATGCCCCCGCTTGTATTTGGTAAGACTTTGCAAAAAATAGTAAAAACACACATTACCTCCAACTCATGTCTAAATTGATAAACAAGTCTTGTTAACCTTGGTTTCAGAAGCATGCAGAAAAAAAGATTTCAGGAAATCTGCTCAGTTTTGGTCAATAGGCTATGATGATACAAGCAAAAAATTAACATACACTGCAAGCAAAAGAATTTTCCTAATTCACATATTAATATTCTTATGTGTAAGCCAAAACCTTAGCATTGATTTAAGACAAAAAAAGACAGTGTATAGATGAAACAACACATGTTTGCTCATGTAAACGTACACCGCTCTACTTGAGTCTTTCTTTAAGACTCTCCTCACAGAGCAGAAAAGGCAGTGAAAAGTACAGCTATCTGCTTCAGTGGGAACTAAGATAAACACTGAGAAGTCTTTTTATGAAACAGCTTGAATTCTTTATGCATTGAAAATCAAGTGACTGAAGATGAATTACCTCATGACTAGTCACACTTCACTTGTCCTTTTAACATCACAGAATCACAGAATCACAGAATTGTAGGGGTTGGAAGGGACCTCCAGAGATCATCGAGTCCAACCCCCCTGCCAAAGCAGGTTCCCTGCAGCAGGTCGCACAGGTAGGCATCCAGGCAGGTCTTGAACATCTCCAGAGAAGGAGACTCCACCACCTCCCTGGGCAGCCTGTTCCAGTGCTCCGTCACCCTCACTGTAAAGAAATTCTTGCGCACATTTGTGCGGAACTTCCTGTGCTGCAGTTTCCAGCCGTTTCCCCTTGTCCTGTCTCCACTCACCACTGAAAAGAGTCCAGCCTCGCCATTCAGCCCCCCACACCTTAGATATTTATAGACCTGGATCAGGTCCCCTCTCAGTCTTCTTTTCTCAAGGCTGAACAGACCCAGTTCATTCAGCCTTTCTTCATAGCGGAGATGCTCCAGGCCCCTCACCATCTTTGTGGCCCTCCGCTGGACTCTTTCCAAGAGATCCCTGTCTTTTTTGTACAGGGGAATCCAGAACTGGATGCAGTACTCCAGATGAGGTCTTACCAGGGCAGAGTAGAGGGGGAGGATCACCTCCCTCGACCTGCTGGCCATGCTCTTTTTAATGCACCCCAGTATGCCATTGGCCCTCTTGGCCACAAGGGCACACTACTGGCTCATGGCCAACCTGTCGTCCACCAGACAACCCCTACAGGTCCTGTCTTGCCATCTATTAAAGATGATGATAAATAAATCAATTTTTCCAATCACTTTGAAGAATCTTCTGTTCCTTATTTGCAACAACTATGATATTCATTGACAACTTTTACACACAGGTTTTACTCGACATGTCTAATATAATCTTCTTTTCCTTAAAAAAGTATTAATTTAAAAGTACACAGCTTTGAAACAATCTCAATTATTACCCATTCTGTTCATTTCCAATGTTTCTTTGAATATGTTCCCCTTCTTTGACACTTAATTAACCATTAGAACATTTCACATCAGTTGCTTTGTTTGGCAAGTACTCAAAGGTAACCAGAAATTATTGACTTAAAATTGATTGAAATTTTTCGCTATGAATCACAGCCACAATGACATTGCTGGAAAAGTATAGGAAAAAATAATACAAAAAGATGGTTTTTCTAACAGAAAGTTATTTAAAAGAAATTTTTCAACACTTCTAAACGAAAGAAGAAAAAAAAAAGCGGAAAAACATGCAAATGTAGTTTTGTAGTCTGTTGCACTAACAAAAATTGTAGAGAATAGTACCACATTCCTGTACTCCAGTATGGTGCCTAAATACAGCAACACACTAAGCACTGCAAATTTACATATAAGCATTTGCTTTGAAACTGCACATGTACGAAAACCTTTTCGGTCGCAATTAAAACCATTTAATTCAACGAGACTAGTCACCTGACAGTTACTTCTGCTCTGCTTCAAGAATGAAATTCTAGTAGAAATGACATTAAAAATGCATAAAACAACATAAGCCTGTGCTAAAAATGATTTATAGCCAAAGAATATTTTAATGATATTCTGAAGTCCTTCTGATACATAAAATCCAGAGTAAGATGAACATCTTACTAAGTGGTGAGCTGACTTATGAAGTCATTCATAAATGACATGAATATTCACACATACGTGCAGACTTACATATCACAACATAGGAAGTTTAAAGGCTTACCAGTGTACTACCACTGCGGAGTCTCTCAGCTATAAATTCATCCATGAGGTCAGGAACATTTGTATTGCTACTGCCAATATCACTATCAATAGGGTGCAGCTTTTGACTCATGTCCTCTCTATTAGCTAAAAGTAAATGAATAATTGTATATAGTAAAGAACACATCAACACGCATTCAAAACAAAAGATAATAAACAAAGAAGCCCTGCTAGTAAAAAGAAATTAAAAATTCAAAATTGCCAAACATGCATTTTAAGACTCTCCCACTTTTTAAGCAGATTCTACTGTAGGAATTAGTAAAACCACTTCTTCCCACTAAGCAGGTGTTAGTCAATTTCCAGTAAAACCTTTAAGAGCAAGAAAGCTTATAGGTAAGCACTACTTAAAGTTGTTAATGCTTGCTTTAAGGATACAGCACGTATTTTTCCTCCATATAAAAAAAAAAAAAAAAAGTAATAAATCCTAAAAATTTTATACAATTCCTACAGGTACTCCTCCTCCATTGCACTCTTAATGAAGAGCAATGTAGTAGGAAAAGCACAGTAGACTGCAACATAAAATAATGACAAATGCCAATGTGGCACAGTATACATTAAGTATAAATAGTGCAAATAAAAAATGTTACGTAATAAAATAACATGCTACTACTTGGAATGAAAATTCCATCTCTAGATGGTCAATGGTGATGAACAATTAATGAAGTTCACTCAATTATCAATTTGTATTTTTGATAGAATTGTACTTTCTGTATCTGACTGGTTGCTACACCTAACTATACGATCCTTTAAAGCTTTCAGGTTACCTCAGTTCATTTTTCCTCTGCAATAATTTTTCCCTCAGTGTCCTCTCTCATGGGACCACAACAGGGTTTTCGTTTATCCTAATATTGAAGCTCTGCTAGATTTTACGGATTTCAAATAACTTTTTTTCTAGACACCTTTTTCACAAGTTCAGATTCTGCATAGAAGCAGAAAACTTTTTTGAGGAACGTGACAATCACATCACTGCCCACTTGTCATGGTGCTACGCTTTCACAGACTGCCCTCAGGTGGCATTAACATCTCAATGCAGGATGCATTACAGAATCTGCTGTTAATCATGCCAGTGTAATAAGGTGAAAAAAGAAAACCTACATTACTGCTGAAAGTTAATTTATTGTTCATTTAAGGTTATTTATGATTTGAACTAAGCCAATGGATATCAGAGCGACAGCCTTCTTTTTGATCAATCCACGGAGGTCTCATAGTAAGCAGGAGGATGATCAAGAGACCTTCATGAACATACATGTTGCCAAGATGCGACTGTATCAATTTTGATGAGTGCATACAGAAAGGCCTACAGCACAATTCAAAAAAGATTCACACAAAACCTTAAGACTACTCACAGAGAACTGTGATAACAAAATCATTTCAGTAACAGCTTTCTGTTCCAAACTACTTTTAAAAAGATATCTAAACTGACCTCCAAATGTAAATTTGAGGGGCCTTTTTGTTTTGGAGGAAGATAAGGCGGAGCGGGAGAGGAGGAGGAAGAAAATACACTAAATGAACCAGAAATAAAATTAATTGAACCTAGCTGGTAGATAGCCAGGTCATTCTGACAAACAAACTAGTTGGAGCAGAACAGTACATTCTGATATAATGTGCACATGCCAGTCATTCAGTAGGCTGAATTTTGAGGCTCTATATGGTAGATGAAAATTCAAATTTTTCAAGGCTTAATCTTTATTAGGTCATTTACTGTCTCTTCCTCTTCCCTAACCTGATGGTCTTCAGCAGCAAAGAGGTTCAACCAAATATACTTCAAAGGAAAATTAGTAATTTAAAGTATGTAAAAGTAACTTAGGCTGTGAGAAAAATCAGCTGGCTATAGGCGCATGCACAACCAAACAGGAAAAGCAGTGATCATCCCAAAGCCTTTTGATTGCTTATCAGAGCTTGCTTCAGTTGCATTAAGCCAAACTGGTGCTGCCTTTCTCCTTTTGCACTCTGCACACTGTCAGTGCTCACCTGCAGCTCTCCTTCCAAAATAGCCCATTACATGACTGTACAGATCCCTCAGTGGAGCCTCTGCTGGCATTCTGTTCTGCCTCTGTGGGGAAACATTTGCCTTCGGCTTCGAAAGAGCATGTACAACAGTTTTATAAACACCACCCAGGGAGCCCTGCTGTTGCGCTGACTCCTGACCTGATGATCTAAATGCGCTACGATTATGGAACTGATTAACTGCAATAGCTTCCTTTTGCAGCATGGCTGTTTGAGTTTCTGTAATTTCCTTACTTTGCTTGCTACTAAGTGAAGCAGCATTGATTGCATCTAGAGGTCTATATATTCCAGGTCTAACCAGCTCCATGGCAGCTGACGAGCTGCTGCTTGTACTGCTACTGCTGTTGCTGCTACCACTACCACTACCACTGAAGCCACTAAGTTTACGAAGTCTTGCTTTCCATGCAGCCTCTTTGTTCTCAAGAGGATTGTAAAACTGAACTGATTCTGTAGATGGTCTAAAAGTTACATGAACGCTATTTCTTTTTTTAGCTGTTATTTTCATGATTTTGGCTCTATGAGTTACTGTTTCAGATATACTTCTTTTAGTTGGTGACAGCTTGCTTGTACCTGTGATGTGAGGCATTTGAGGGTTAACTTGTGCTTTAGGAAGAATTTTCTTTGCATGCATAACACGTGAGTTGGTTATTTTGTCGTTAAACTGAGCACTTTTATGCTTTTCAGCTAATGCTGCTTCCACGGCTGAATCTACATCAGCTTCAGTGGCTGCTTGTCTGTACAGATATCTTTTTCCTTCTTTGATGCTAGGACTACTTGGCCCATGATCAAACAGACTTTCACACTGTTTATCAATATTTAACTGTCTGACTTTATCGAGTGCTTCATTTCTTGCAAAAATGTCTATTTGAGCAGGTGCAATATTACTTATAAAGCCACTTTGGTTTTGTTCTAGGTGCAGCTCTGGGTTATCAGGTCTTTCTGTAACAGTGACGCTATTCGTGCATTGACCAGTCTGATCACTATTTTCTAATCCATCCAGTGGTAATCTATCATTCCTATTTACTGATGTATCACCTTCATGAGCAGAAGCCTCACATTCATCTATCTCAAAGTTACCGCAAAGTTCTTCTTTTTCTTTAAGATATTCTCTCAGAGAGGAAAGAAGATCATCTTCACCTTCAAGGTCAACATACTGGTTTTGTTCAAAGGTTGTGTTTGCAAATTCTACTGGCCCTATTAAATGACAAAGATGGTCATAAATACTATCCCCAACTTCCAAGGAGGACTCTCTGCTATTTGAATCGGTAATATGGCTTTCAGTGGATCTATGCATTGAAGAGGTCTCAGTGGAACTTTGTAAACTTGGAGCATGATGGGATGAACTTTCAATGACAGGAACTGCACCTTTGGCTCGTTCAACTGCGAATGGTTCCAGGATGTCAGAGGTGCTGCTGCTTCGTGGCAGTGGTTGTTCCTCATTTAATGCACCAAAAACTTCACTTGGAGCATCCTCACTCTGTGAAAAATGTCTGACTCGAGGTGGACGTGGAAGAATTTGAGCATCATCAATGTCTGTAGGAAAAAAGTGTATGTAATACAAACCAGAATTTACATAGAAAAATAAATTTATTTACTGCTACATTCTAATCATGTGATTGAAAAAGCCAGGAAAGTCCAGAGCCTTGTTTAATTATGTACAATGAAAATAATTTTTCAGTACTAGAGTGTTAAAAACAAACACACAATATCCAGTACAAAATGCAATATAAATGAGTTAGACCATCAGAACACAGTTTTAAATGTTAACATGCATGAGAACAGTGAGACCATGGAACATTTGGAAATACAGTTAAAGCTAGGGCTGTGCCAATAAGTTCAATAATTCAAGCAATATTATTCCAACTACCGTGAAGAAATGTTTACCTGTAATATAAATTAGCTTAACAGTATGACTCTTCATAGAATTTACATCTTCAGAAAAATACACAACTCCAAAGAGAACACGTAAGTTTTCTGGCAAATTAGTATTGTCTACTGAAGAGATAAACTATTACTTTTTTCATAACTTGTGTGGACATACATAAATTACTGAAATATAAGAAACAATAGTAATGTAAAGTTATAAATATTATGGCAAACATAATGTGGTGTATATCTGAAGACTCAAGTGTTTTTTTTTGTTTTCTTTGTTTGTTTGTTTAAGTTTTTAAACGACAGAGAAGAGCCGGAGAAGATGACCATAAATAAAGGATATATATATATTTATAATACATCTTTTTCCCCTAGAAGGATGTTTTGTGAAACGTCTCATGTTGAAATTGCAAAACTAAATGCTGAATGGAAGCTAACCTCCCCATCATCTTTCAATTTTACCCAAGGAACTCATAAGAATTATCAAATTAAGAATTTGATAATAAAGATATCGAACAAATTCTGCAGCCACACAACAATTAACATTGAAGTAAAATCACTTTTACTTACAACGAGACAAGAACATTTGTTATGACCATTTAAATTAGTAATTCCTTGTCTCTACTAAGGCTGCTAATACTTCACCATCAGTTTAAGTCATAGTTAACTGCAATGAAAGCCACAGTTTCAACATAGGTTGCTGAGGAGATGTACAGAAATACATTCAGCTCACTTAATGTCATCCACCAAAATAAAGAACTTTCACATTCCCTCATCAAATTTCTTGATAAATAGGAATACTATATACTATATAATCAGCAATACAGACAAGGATAAGTGTCTCTTCAAAAAATTGCATGAATTCAATGCTTTTTATGGGATAGGAAGTTGAAACGTAAGGTAAAAACAGCTTAGTTTTCCACTGGCTTCATTTTCATATAATCATTTATTCTCCAGATTTATTTTTAAGACCTATCACTAGTTCTAGATCTGCTTTTAAAAAAAGGAATAACAATAAAAAGCTTAAATGAACAACAACACTTACTTGCCACAATAAATAGACTTACCTTGTTATTCTTTCTAGAGGGTTAATCTTCAGCACTCAGTGGTACTTAAATTTACTGCATTTACTTAAATTCACCATATCACACAATTTAAGCCCCTTCCCCTCCTTCAAATCTGATGTGTTATTGTCAAAACAAAGAAATTATGTTGAATTGATTTTAAAATATCTCAGATGATTACTTCATAGACGTCAACATGTATTTCAACATTATGATAATCCGAAGTCGCCTTAAATGGCCATTTTGAAGTGCTCACACTTTTCTGAGAAAGTCAGAGCTGAAGCTGAATTTTGTCATAATTTCCTTCTGAGCAAAGCACATAACCCGGAGGAATCAGATATATTTGCACTTAACATATGTGTTGAAACAAGATGAAAAGTTCAATTTTTCAAAGAAACTCCAATTTGAAAATTAAGTTTGACCTGATTCAAAGTTTACTGAACAGTATAGCAGCTATTAGACAAGAGATAGAAGTCTATGGTGAAAAAGAGAATAGACATACAAGCTCTTTCAGAAAACAAATATGAACTGAAAATAGCTGTATAGTGCATAATTTATTAACCCTTTCCTTTCTCTTCAGCTTTTATCAACAGCAAATTTTTCAACAATATTCCTATTCAGTTTATTACTGACTATACAGACTAGCACCCTCTGACATGAAGGGTGTCACTCTTTAGCTTGAATTAATATTTCAGATTCTTTAACTGATTTAGGCATGGATTATTAGCATGGATTATTCTTAAATAGTTTCTGTGTAGCTTGAAGAAATAGGTTTTAATGAAAGCAGCACCTGAGATCACAGGATGCATCTAAAACTTGTATAATAATACTATTGATGAAATTAATATGATAAAGTGATCTCATCCTGAGCCTCAATATGCATCTTTCATGTTTTATAAACTCCAGTTTAGTCAGCCTAAGGATTGCATACTAGGCAAGCATGCAGTGATTATGATTTTCTAGGATGTTAAAAATTACTGGATGGAGAACTCTAAAAGCACGCCAAGCAGCTCCACACATTGAAATAAATTCAGCTAGATTTATTTCAACATTGATCCAGTATTACTTAATAGGCACTCATGTATGTGTGAATAGCACATACAAGTACACAAAGATTTTCATATAAACATGTAGTGCTTGTGCCAGTAGAAAATTCATTTTTGTAAAACAGAAGAAATTAAGGAAATACATAGTTATTGTAGTATCAGCACTGAAAATATAGATAATGTTTTAAAATCCAAATTAACAGCCTCCTTGGAAATCAGAGCTCACACCTGCACACTAGTTGCAGTCAAAATGGGACTCTAACAATTCCTAGAGTTTTTACCAAACACATTACAATTGTTGCTGCAGAGGAGTGTATCTTTAACAGTGCACATATCTGGAAGAAATACTATCTGCTTCCTAATAAGCTGGAGAAAGGAAGAAACTGAAATTGGCAGTTCCAGCTAATCTCAATTGATTGCAACTTTCCTTACACCAATCTATTCTCCTATTTTTCTGCTTGAAGACGAAAAGAAAAAGCACCTTTTCAGCATTAGGTGGGAGACATGTATGCTAAAATACATGCACATTCTGGCAGTACACAATAAAGTATAATTTTCAACATACAGATCGTGATACTTCTTTGGGTAATAGAGGCAGGTGAGAAGTGGAAAAAAAAAATAGAACATATCTTATTTACAAAAATGTACTAAGTCCTATTTGTATGCAGCCTTCCCAATGCAATTTTGTTTTTTTATACATTGAGACAAAGGCATAATATAACAGTCAGCCTTGCACTTTACTGATTTCTACCCAATAGCTGGAGTACAAGAAAAAAAAAAAAAAGACAATATTATCTGTAACATTTCATACAAGCTAATCCTAACTGTCTTTATCTATTTGCTGAAAGAAAATTATCCAAAGAAAACTACTGTGAAGCATTCTAGCTAATCATCCTGTGTCGCCAAATACAACAGTACAGAAAATTATAAATCTGTAAAGACAGGTGATTTGGAAAACCAAACCAAATCACAGCACCTCAGAATCCAATACTGTGTATATACACATAATATTTTTATATATTAATAAAATCAGGCATTCTGTAAAGCATATTAAATGATACCATATACTTCATACGACTTTTTTTTCATGGGAACTAAATTACATCATTATCATGGCTGGCCACACAACATCCAGAAGTGAAATCAAGAATTTAAGAAGAAAGATGCAGATGGCAAGTCAAACTAAAACTTCCTCCTTTTCCTCCCTTACTAATGAAAAAATCTTCAGATTAGCTGTACTCTCTGGTAGACAGAAGTTGTATTACTGCTTACCAAATAATTATAAAAGCAAGATATTTCTCTTGTTTTATTTTTTATGATAGTAAACATTGGCACAGCACTAACTTCTAACAGTTCCAGAATGAATTGGAAAATAGCATGATATTTTACATAACTCCAAATATTCATTCTTAATCTCTTCCCCTCTCCCCCCATCCCCCAAGTATTTTTACTTTCAAAAAAATTAACTATTTTGCAGAATTTGAAAGCAGAAGATTTAAAAAAGTGATAAAGGGGGTGCAGAAATTAGCAGAGGTGGCACTACCTGAAAGCTCATCAGAAAGGGGAGTGAGAACAATATCAGGCAAGAAGGGTTTGGAAGTATGGATCAGAACAGGAGCACTTTTAGCACTGCGTATATAGGCCGATGGCAGAGCACATTCACCAATGGATCGGCTTCTCATGGCTTTAAAAAGGAAAAGAAAGAAGTGGGGAAGGAAAAAAGAAGAGTGACTATAATGAAAGGCTTGTGTCACAGAAAAAGCAGCAACAGAGAAAACAAAGATAAAAAGGAAGAAAATTTAAAAATTAAAACATTTCAGCACGGCAGATATTGGCAGAGCTGTAAGAAAGAAAAAAATCAGTGGACACATAAGACATTTTGAGTTTTTAATTTTTATGTAAAGCAGTAACAATGCCTTTATTATGACTATTACAGAGATTTTGCATTCGAAAACCAAAAAACTAATTAACAGTTTTTTCCTACTGCATCAAGGGTTGAAAAATCAAAGTTAAATCCACTCCACAAGCACTCAGAAATTTAGATTTTTTAAAAGAAAAACAACTTACTCTACATTTATATTTTTCTACTTTCCTTTGGATTACTCAAGACAAGTATATCTAAATTTTACCTGAACCATAGTCTTTAATTCAAGATTCTCAGAAAGAGATTCAAAAATGCGAAAAGAAAATAAGCAACTGTATGTGGAGAAACTTCCAATACAATACAGCATGTTTGTGCATTAAAAATTACGATATTGAAATGAAATTGTTTGTCAACACAAAGTGTTACATTCTTATTTTTCTAGATATCGAATAAATCTTGCTAACTAATCCTAATTAACTGTTTTTGTATCTGCCCTTCTGCCAACAGTCCCTATAGAAAGAAAACTTAAATAAGAATTGTAGTAATAGGATCAAGATTATACGTATAGCTTTTCCAATAGATCTGAAGTGAAAATTTATTACACTTGTTTTCATTTGTCAGAGTAAGATATCGCAAGAACTGATACTGCATTCAATCTCAAAGTACAGCAAAAGTTCTTCAGAAAGTAATATTAATAGTTTCAAGCAGTTTCCTTTTCACATAGTTGCAAATTTGAGAACTTATGCTAAAGTTGTTGTTGATTAGCTTATTTTAAGGAAAATTCAGTGCATCTCAAACATTGTCAGCACAGTATTTAGGTAGTCTTTGAACTTTTCTTTGCATAATTTCAAAACAATATGGAATATACCCTCTGAAATTTCAGTGCTTCTGATCTGTACGGAAATCACACAGAATGGAGTGCAGAAAAACTTGAGCACATCACACTTATAAATCAGGTTAGAGAACTTCCCTAACACAGCAACAAGAAGATAACTTGAGCAGGCCAACATATATGGAGCAGAAAACACATTTGACAAATGCAGCAACCTTAAGCAGAATCTTAACATCAGTTTGGAAAAAAAAAACAGAAAGATGAATGTTTTAAGAATGAAGCCATTCACTTAAGCTCATAAGACAGAAAGCAACTCTTTAAAAAAAACAAACAAACAAACAACTACCTGTACAGTTGTAACTTCTCTTTAAGAGATACAGCATTAAAACTCAGAATACAGCAATAGTTAGCTGTATTCATCATTATGCATTTTTAAATGAATCTAGGAAAGGGAAAAAAATATCAAGTTACTTAGAAAACAAACCAAACTTTTGAGATTGGATACCATGTTGAATGCAAATCATTAAAAGAAGTGTTCCCTATAATTTGACTGAATCTTTCCCACCATTTTATGTTGATTCTAGTAAGAGGGGACAGGGCTTCTCATTGACTGTTTGGAAGAATGAAATTTTAGAGATACTTGAAAGGAAAATTATTCTGAGATGCTGTAAAATGTGATCTCCCTGAATATTTATTTTAAATAAGATGTGTCGTATCAATTAATTAGCTGAGTAGAAGCAGATTTGAGACCAGAATGTGAACTAGGTATTTGTTGCTTTAAAACCTTCCACTATTGTCTACAGAAAAAAAGCAGAGGAATGGAATCCTAAATTCTTTCCGTCCTGATATTTTTATTGGACTACAATCTGCTGCCTAGACTACAAATTCCATACCTCGGCCTAAAAAGATTTTTCAACCCATATGCATATCACATTTAAAGGCCCTTTACTAAAAATTACTTTACATAAGTTCAGGCTAAAAATGTACACACTGCATATCAGAAAAGCTGTGATTTTTGTTTGAGTACACCACATACACACAAACTTGGTGCAGCCATAGATGTGCGCTGGCATGAGGATGGCTCGAAAAATAAAGGTTTGCAGACGTACACAAAATGTGTACAACAAAAAACAAACGAAAAAGAAACCCCAGCTTTTTCTTACCATAAAATATTCAACATGCACATCTCCCCTACTCAGATAGCAAGAGTATATTACTCACAATCACAGGAAATATACTATATGTCAGTTAACATGCAACACATCCAAGATCTGTCTCAGTTCCAGGTTTTGCTTGTGGCATTACTATTAAATTGAAGGAGACAATCTGACCAGCAAAGTGCTATACAGAAAATTTCACTTACTGTCACTATCAGCCAGTTTTTTTAATATGCACCCCTGTTTTAACTGGTACAAGCTAGGAAGCACCTTAACAGGACTCTTAGCAGACCTGAGACAATAAGAAAGGCATATGCTTTTGTAGTATATGCTTCATCAACAGCTTACAACCTGAAGAGTTTGGGACTCTAGAGATGGCAACTTTGTCAGGGCTTTTAATCTTTTAAAATTATCCTACCAATACTGAGATGTTTGTCCACAAGTGGTGTACTACA
Organism: Tetrao urogallus; assembly: GCF_951394365.1. Classification (NCBI taxonomy): domain Eukaryota; kingdom Metazoa; phylum Chordata; class Aves; order Galliformes; family Phasianidae; genus Tetrao; species Tetrao urogallus. The sequence goes on from NC_136819.1 coordinate 36,506,922, forward strand.
AAATAAATAGATCTGAAATTTTAACTGGTTATAACAGTACAGACTTGGCTTATTAATATCAAATATGTAAGTAGACAAGGAATCAAATGCAGGAAGCTAAAGTACAGTGAAACTAAAATTAGATTAGTTTGCTACTTATGAGGTCAGTACATAGCTTGATTAGATAAACTCAATGATTTTAGGGCTAACATCATATGAATAGTCATCTTTCAAATAGAAGCAAAACAAAACCTTTATAAAACTGATCAAGTGGCATAACCTTCTTACAGAACATCTGAAATAACAATATGAGAGGGAAAAATTTCAGCATGAGCTTTACCTTGTTAAGACAATTAAGACTTAAAGAGAAAAACATTGCAACAGTCAATCACAGACTATTTACAGAGAAGCAGAAATTACATTTAAAGTATTTGTGATCTGTAAGGAAAACTGCTGAGTCAAGCTAGAGCTGTCAGTATGAAATAAAGGAAAAGCTGTGTAGCATCTGAATACAGGAAATACACATTTTTGGAGTAGTGTTTACAACTAATCAGCTCTGCCACCCAAATAGAAGACTTCAGAAGCTACCAGTAAACAAAATGTAAAAATGGAGTAAGAAAATTTCTTTAGATGTTCAAACAGAAACGTTGGCAAAATAATCTGTGATTAAAAAAACCAAAAAACACCTTTTCTTTGTGACAAAATAACGTTAATTTCTGAAAAGCGAACATAACTGAATGTATATTCAACTATTAATATGCATTCCTGCTTCCTAAATTGTCAGATTGTACCTGCTCCCAAGAAGTATCAGTGAAGAAAAATGCATCATGACTGAAGTAACTACTATTACAGAGATAATGAAAAAGCATAAGATAGTCCTTTAAATGTTATTTTAAATGAAAAAGCAAAGAGAGTATAACCTTGTTTCATATAATGGATAGCACTGAGATCCGCAAGATGAAATAAGAGAACAAAGAAATTAGAAGTCCAGTTCAATAAGACATTGCGCTCAAATCATACAGATGTAAATGAGTCTTCTTTTGAGTGAACCACCTAAAGCACTGTCTAGCATCACTCATTTCTAACTAAAGAGTATCTGCAAGTAATGAAATTGTGAAGTAAGTCACTTCAGAAACAGCGAACTGCACACATCTGCACCAATCTATCATTAACACAAGATTCTGGGTAGAGTAAAAGAAAACAGGTTTTATGAACAATGCAGATACGTATGTATTTCTTGCACTTTTTTTTCTGCAGTTGGAAAATATTCAACCTATTTTGTGCACTATTTAGGAAAACGCAGACTTAAAGAGCCACCTATCCATAGCAATGCTCAAACCATTCCAGCTTTTCCAGCATTTCTTTTTCACACACTTACAACTGTATTATTTTTCTAATGTAGGCTAAGCATGCAATCAACTTATTCAAAATTAAACCATATCTGCATTACTTTCATTTACAGTAACTGCAATTGTAGTAACAACAAGCTATTCAGCTGCCCTCAAAACATGCAAGACTGCACAATTTACACTTACATCTTCAACTAGTTATTTAAGAAAGTATACTTCTCTGGAAAAAAATTAACCGTGTAGCTACAAAGTCAATTATTAATTCCTTTTCCCTTTTCAAATGTCACTTATCAGCACTTACAGATACATACCAACAGTTTTCTGCCGTACTATGCTCCTTGCCTTTTCAGTTCCTGGAGATCCAGTGGTTGTAGCACTCCGTTGTCTCATTGGCGCCTGTCCAGGCTGATCACGGCTCCAGCCTCTAGAAAAGGACTTATCCACAGAAGACTTGGGGAATTCATGCCCAACTCCTACAAAAACAGAATTGCAAATTTATACACTTCTATGCTAGCATCACCAGAGTTGTGCTCTTTCAGACAGATTTAAAGTTGGATAGAATAAATTACTGGAGCTAGCATAATGTTAAAAGCTAAATAGCAAATTACTATTTATAAGTATCTCTAAGCCCACTCAGCATTAACTGAGGGATCCTGCAACTGTTTTAGACGCACTGGTGCTCTTATGCTATTGTGATTTTCTTTTCCGATCAAACGAGTCCAAAATTACAGAAAAAGTGGTTTTGAAAAGATTGTAGGCAAGATGTGTAATTATAGAATTTTTTCATTCAACATTTGCTGTTTCTATTAGACAAAACACGCAAAACCATACATTACATACCATTAACACTCTAATTGCTTGTCAAATCATAACTGTGACTTGAGGAACATGAAATAAAGATTATAAAATATTTTAACACCAAAAAAGTAACTAAGTAAAACAGATGGTGGACTCAAAGAACATAAGTCTTCAAAAATTCACACACACACATACACAAAAAGAAAACAGTGTAAGAAGATTAAGAAAAGATGTAACAAAATCAGAATTGAGATTTATATCAATTAAATACAGCTCATAAGCGGAGCCTTCCAAAAACCGTAAAGAAAAAAAAATCCCAGTCAACTGAACAAACATTTGTAGTGTATTTCCTTACCCACACTGAACTGACACAAATTGTGATCACAATTAAATTGTTAAAGGGCATCTCCTTGGAAGTTGTGTCTTCATAATGCACATTTGTAATTATTAACAAATGAGCAGGTCCAAGCAAATTGGGCATAATATTTAAGTGATTAATTATTTCCCAAATCTACTAGAGGTAATTCTGCAACCCACAGTTAACAATGGAAGCTTTCTCTGGAATTTTGATACTGAAAGTTAGCATAAACTCTTCTCAAGTGGCTCCGTATGGGTGATGCAGACAGTTCAAAATATTTTTAAAAACTATATTCAAAATAGCAATACACATTCTTATCCAACATCATACTTGTTTTTTAAACTGTCTTACGGACAAAAGAAAAAAGTCTATACAGTACAGGCAAACAAAAATTTATGGTCTGGAACAAACTCTCAAGGTCAGCTGAAGCAGAAAGTAAGTTTGTTCAGCTGTCATGTAGCAGAAGAATAAAATGAAAGTGTGAAATGTCTTTATGCCCAAGATGAGGAATGAGACGTGAAATGTCTTTACTACAAACAGCTTATAGCAACATTCTCTTTAAACCAGGGCACTGATTATTTCTCACTCAGTAAGTAAGTAGTGAGTACCTTCCCTCAGGTTTGAATGAAGAACCACATCAATCAGAATACAGAGAGATTAAAAAGTAGATTAAAACCATACTTTTTCTCCATCCTTATTACTCATCTTACATGTAATTCTGCCTCTTGCTATTAGATCTCAAAGCTCTTTTTAAAGAAGATCAGTATTCCCCTTGTTTTACAGATGACTAAAGCAAGGCAGAAATCATTTCTCATGGTGACATGCAGATATTCAGTTTCTAATCTGGGAACAGAATCCAGGTTTTGCCGATGTCAATTCAGCACTCTATGCAAAAGGACAGATTTCCTGTCTCAACAGTACCAATATCAATAAGTAGCTACCCCTCTCCCTATGTTTTGTCCCACACATTTTTTTCTACATCATAGAGGAATCAGCTTAAAAATTGATACCATTAATATGGCACTAGCATACTTTCACCTCAACGGTCAGTCACTTTGACAAAACCAATCTTCACCATGATTTTGCAGTGAGTTACTGCTCCAAAACTACATTCATCTAACATTTCACCTTTATTCAACATTTGGAAGATTTCAGGATCAATGTTCCAGTTACGTTTGCAATAGCTACTTCCTAGCCACTTAATTGTCACCAGACATGTAATCTTCACTAATTTCAAGGTATTACAATTGCGGACTCAGCTATTTAATTGTTTTGATAACAGTAGAAAGGTATAACCCATGGCAGCATAAAATTTTTTGTTTAATTCTACACACCTTCAAGAATTAAATTCTTATGAGCCTATTTGCTGGACTGCACATTTGTGGTAGCATTTTGTGCTGTTTATAAAAAGCAGCTTTATCTTATAGAAACTAGGTTATTTTAGGTGATAGAGAGGCCTAACTGTATCCTGAAAACACTGGACTAGAGTTCTGATGATCTAACATCTCATTAGTTCTGCTCAGATTCTTATGATGCCCATACAGTGTTGTCTTACCTTTGCCTTTGTGTTTTTTCTGTTTCTGCTCACTTAACTTATCCAATGGCAGGTCACTGAGGTCCAGACTGTACAGGTTTCTGGCTAACACTTTAGTTAGGGTCTCCATTGTCAGTGACCACTCAGTGGCCAGCTCTTCCCAGTATGTCAGTGATGACATGACAGACAGTAAGTCATCCCAAAGTTCTCGAGAGATGTACACATTTAGATTTGCTTTGATCCAAGCTACTATAAGAGTCTAAGAGTAAAATGAGAAATGTTGACTTATTAACAAAAGATGACAATAATCAAACATTACTGCTTAAAAAGAAGTATCTAACTGCCATTATTTCTGTGTTCATTTCCTCACCATTACTTACAGACTTTTCATGAATAATCAATTAACATGTGCTTTTGATTTAAATACAGGAGCAACTGGTTTAACTTCCGTAAGATCTTACCATATTTTACAAGTTTTGACAGACAGTTTAAAGACTATTCTCAATTAGTTCTCATCACATTTGTAACTCTACTGTCTTTTTCCCCTTCTAAAGAATCTGAGGACATTATAGATTTATAGAGAAGGCATCATAACAACAGTTTGCAAATATGAAGTTTGAAATCATCTCTTACAGCTTATAGAAAGGAATACAAAAATCAGTTCAATAGGCATAGATAGCACAGAAGACTTTGTGCTGACCTGAGCTAAAATTTTAGTCTGCAACAGAATTGGAATAAAATTACCAGTTAACTAATGAAGTGCATTTATTTTTAATTTCACTTGAGAACTATTATTAGAATGCCATTAACTTTAGACAGTATGAGATATAGCCAGATGCTTAACCCATGCCATTCACATTATCTGGACAATCAATGACTTAAGATGACAAATCAGTCAACAGTAGTTGACATGTCTTGGTTAAAATTAAACTGAATTAATTAAATTGAGTTTATGGTTTAATTGCCTGAAAAAGAGGTCCCGCAAGTCTTCCTGCTAAAGTGGAGTTTTTTCTTCCTTGATACTGCAAGAAAGTTTGGGGTGGTGTTTTCAGCACAGATTCAGTAACTCTGAGCAGCACAAGTAGCATTTGTTCCCTGCAAAGCAATGTTAAATTTAAAGTCAGTACTTTGTTGTATTTCTGTATATACCAAGCTACTTCTAAAGATAATATCTGAGCTTGATTTTCTCAAATACACTGCAAACAGCCTAACTTGATTATTGTAGAAGAAATTAATGAAATCGTAAGATAATGGTCTTTTTTTCTGTATAAATGACAGGTTTGGGCAATGTAACATTATCATAAATAAAGCTTCATTCGTTATTTTGTGTGACACAGAATCTCTGTCATCACAGTCTAGAGTCACTTCTTTAAAATGATACTGAGAAAGAAAATAGCAACTCAGTGGGATCTGTTTTCTGTTGCTTTTCCTAATTCCCCATTGGTGATTACTTGTTTCCTCACAAGGGGAGACAAATTTTACGTGATGTACAGGGTACTTACCCAGGAGATACTAGTGAGAGACTGAATGCAAGTCAAGTTAAAATGGAATAAATCAGCCATTTGACATCCCCTTGTTACTGCCTCCTTGCAATAGAGAATGGTGACAATATATTACCTCAATAGAGACAGTTATTTAAAAGAGAGGAGGAAATAACGTAGATGACTTGTAAGAGGGTCCCTTGCTCCTGCTATGCAACTTAAACACTGGAATGGAACAACACTGTTAAACAGTAAATGGACTCTAGCACAAACTTCTTCATTAGCAATTAATTTCAGCTTTAGAGCAACCCACATCTCATTATAATAATTATCCAGACTTAACTGAGTATTTTTGTCTACTTTCAAATCAGACTGTGAAGCTTCATACATGACTTCATACTTAGTACTCTCATACACGAGAAAAGCTTCCTGCAAAAAACAAGCCATCACTAGCTACTTAATAGTAGTCCATGTACACCAGCTTATTTCTTTTTTCATTGAGGCTAAGCCGTCTCAAACTAGCCAGCAATAACTATTGGTTTTAGCAGAGAAGCTCACCAATTTCTCTATGGAAAGTTGCTGGAGATTGTTAAAGTTCATGCATTTACTGATTTAGAGAATCTGATTCACACAGTCACTACCGTCCTATTGTGTTTACCGCCAAGAACACTTTCACATGTATCTTATGAAATAATAATTTAAGATAAAAACAACAGCGTTTTACCAGGTCTTCTTGTCCATAGTAACTTGAACTACCATGTGACGGTAGATATTAAGAATCCGTTTACACATATCAGTATGTTCATCCAACAGAGTTTTAATTTCATTTGCAGGCTCAAGAAAGAATATGTTTGAAGAATTTATTATAAAAACCTGCAGGTTAAAAAAAAGTGTAATGAGCTTGAAGCACTCTGATATTTTCAACAACTCTGCTAATAGTAATCGAGAAAGACAAAATCCATGATTAACAATATCGGCTGCATATACATTCAGAAGTATATATTTAAATACATGTAAGTTTGATTTGATAATAAAATAAGATATTAATTTTAATGATTTTTTCTATTAAAACATTAATATATCTTTGTTCTCCTAGATACGTGGTACAGTAAATTACTCAATCAGATTATTTAATATAATGGACAAAATGTGCCAGTAAAGAAGTCTACTGCTTCTTTAAGCATAAAAGCTCCCCTGCAAGCCAGTAACGGACTGGTATAACACATGCTAAACTACTTGAAATAGTCCCATATAAACAATAAATGCTACCATGATTAACTGCTGTCAAGATTGACTGTTCACAAACACCACTTCCTAGATATTTACATTAGGAAGCTTGCCAAAATACATACTGGAGTTCACAGAATCACAGAATCACAGAATTGTAGGGGTTGGAAGGGACCTCCAGAGATCATCGAGTCCAACCCCCAGAATTCAAGTCTGTACGCTCAGAGCCAAAAGGATATAATTCTCATAATATGCAGAAGTAAATGAAAAACAGTCAATGACATTAAGAATTGCTTTGACTATGTTTTGCTCCGTGTGTAGTGGAATGATATGTGAGCATTAAGCATCAACAAGATAAAAAAAGAGATATATTTATTATTAGGCCTTAAATATATGTTTTAACTTTTTTTCCAGGTTGGCTTTGTTTTCGTTTTTTTTTGTTTGTTTGTTTTGTTTTTTTCTTTTTCTTTTTAAATCAACTTGGGTTAAGATATTGAGGAGGTTGGGCCCAAATACATTTGTATTTTTCATAGAAGCCAATAATTACTGGTCAAAACACTAATCACTAATTGTTAAGATGGAAAATAATTCTGTCCTCTCAAGTGCTCTTTAGTGTATTATTGCTTAACATAACAACATTCTTGGGATGAAAAATGGTAATAATGTATATTTACAAAAAGAAAAAAAAAGTCTAGCAAAGACTTTTGCAGCTCAGACACTAGTGATCCAGCCTTCTTAAGGCTGAATGATTCAACGTTTTTAAAAGTCAGTGACAGTTTTGCACTGATGTCAATGGACAGTGAATTAAGGCTTTCAGAATGAAAGTCTCTAAGGGCCTAGAAATAAGCCTAGAAACAGGAAGAAAATTCAATAGACAAGTCTTTGATAACTGATTCAGAAAACGCAAACATGGTTCCAGGTCTGGAAACCTCTCAAATTCAGACACTGTACTGAGGTAGTATGCCTCGAGTCTGGCATCTTATAAATCTTTGAAGCTAAAAAAGATATTTGCTGTTCGAATGATCCTTTGTCTAAAAAACATCAATATGGAGAACCTCCCAACCATTCACAGATATGTAAACTTAAATATTAATTCAAATTGAGAGAGACGCTTCTTTCTTCCCTTAGAAGCATTTCATACATATTCCGCATGTTGCATGCATACTTATGTATGCAAAGATTAAGAAGGTTAAATTGTTATGTTTGAATATAAAATCTGTTTTCAGTTACAAAGTTTATTTTTGTATTTAACAGCATTATAGGAAATCCTTTTTTAGGAAATCCTTCAAGCTGCAGAAATCTTAATTAAGATGGTCATTTATGTTGTAATTGGAAACAACAGAGTAGCAACAGATGTTTTGTTTAGAATCAATTTTCTTCCAGATAGAAGAATATTATGAAGGTTGAAGTCATGCACACACTTCTGTGAGTCTGTACACGTACATATTATACATAAAATGCACATATTTTACATGATCATAAATGCATTTCAAAAACCCTAAAAACTCCTGATTGTATTTAAAATAATTAGAAAAACTGAGAGATGCTTTGAAAGAGCATGGGAATCCTTTGTAGGAATACTTTATTCCATTCTTTATGTGCTGACATCATGAGTTTTACTTTTAGGATGAAAATTAAATATCAAGCCTATTTCATACCTGTAATACTGACTGCATTCCAGCTCGTACATTTTGCTCTTCTGTATCAATCTCAGATAGTTTATGCAAAGTCTCTTGGTAACAGCCATTTCTTGCCCAGTTTGAGTTCCTAACATGACTGCAGTTCATAGCTTTTTCCTGAAAAATATTTTGCCCTTAAAGTTCACATTGATTTTTTGATAGGTATTTTTGTTTTACAGTAAAGAAAAATTATGCCATAATAAATAGTAGACAGAAGTTTAATACGTATCTTAAAGATAACATCATGTTTTAAAAGGCTTGTAGGAATTATTTTCAAGTACCTGGTTAAATACTTGCTATTTTCATCACTCATTTATTTGTATATAACTTGTATTCAGCTGAAAGCTTGAATATTTCATTATTATACAAACCATATCTTGAAACCAGATTATAAAACTATGTTTTTTTTAAATTGAACTAAACACATTAAAAAATTACAGATAATAGAGCAAACTGGTACCTCACATACACACTGTTTAATTATCATTGCTTCATTCCCCCAACAGATGCTTCAACATTAAGCCAACCACATATAATCTGTTGAATAAGCCCACTTGGTCTCAGCCTCTGCCCACTATGCAAAAGGTGCAGAAAGAGCAGTCAACAATATCTTACCTCTTCTCTTTCTTTTGCTTTCTCTGATGAATTGCGGTCTACAACATTTTCATCACAATCTACAGTTGCACACTGCATTATTTCTTCATATTCTTTCATAAATAAAGGCTTATCTTCTTGCTGAATCCATTCCTGATATACCTTTACCACTTTCCTCATGGCAGCTGCTTCGCATATTGGCAACAGAAATGCCTGGGAGTAGAAAAAGAAAACAATAAAACCCAGTTACAATACTTGAAAAATGGCTAAAAAGGTGTGGCTTCAAGCTATATCTAGAGCTGAACGTTTTTAGGTGTAAAGTGCATAAAGTAAAGAAGCATCAGGATAAACTTCAAACTCACTTAAGCACTGCTTTATAATAGGCAAGCTCTAAGGGATAAGAGAAAATAAAGTACAACCATTGTAGGATATTGACTAGGAAATTTCTCACAAACCTAAATGTTTGCTCACTTTCTTCATCTGTAATGTGAGAGTGTGCAGACAGATGGTAAAGAAAATGCTTTATCAAGAAAACTTGAAAGCTTCTCTGCAAAAAAGATAGACATGAGAATCTACACAGGTGGATCTATTCAGTGTCTGGACTGCTGAAATTAAAGCCTAAATACTCATCAAAAGCATGCAAAACAAATGGTAGAAGTTTCTTCTACAATACCTTCCGTTTAAAGCACTTGGAAGAGTAGCATTAAATCAGTTCTAAACTGCTAATAAAAATGGAAGCAACATTCATTACTCATAGTCATTTATTTTACTTTTACCTAAAAGAGATTCAGAGTAGTAGCCTTAAAACTAATGATTCACTGAAAAGACTTCAGAATTATTGTTTTAAAAAATCATGTTTTTGAGTCAGTGTGACGGCTGATTTCTGCCCTCTCCAGGATGTTTTATGTAACTGCTATGCCTGTAATGAATAGTCAGAGATCAGGAACTGTTAATATTAGTCAGGCTTCAACTAACTGCATTTATCAAAGACTATAATGACCAAGTAGTATTAAAAAAAACCAAACAGATAAACTACACTAGCACATAGTTTTATGGAGTCTATAGTGTGAATGTTGAAAACTCACTGACCATGCCTTCAAGGCATACCCACATGACAAAAACAAGATATTCTCTCTCCAGAAATGGATGTGTCATATGAATACCACACTAAAAATAAGTGTGGGGAAAAAAAAAAAAGAAGGGAAGAGTTCTAATAGTTCTGTTAATTTAGAATCTCCGTTCAGTGTCTCAGACTGTCAACCCGGGAGTTTCCACAAGGTAACTGCTGTTTTCTTCATTAACGTGTCCAAACTCTTCAACACACTAGATATTGTTAAGCTTCTGACATTCACCTCATTTAAGAACATCAATTTTAACCAGAAATACTGGAGTTTTAATGTTTGGTTTCCTGTTCTTTAAAGAAATCTATTTGCATTTCAACTGAAAGCTAGAAATTTTTCTTTATTATTATTAGGAAAAACCTTTTCACCTTTAAGTCCTTATGCCATAGGGCATAAAGAAAGTCTACCTTCCATTAATTGTCTTGGTTTGAACTCAAAGCTATGTATCTTCGTATTACAAAGAAAGACTTGATATTCTGGTATATATTCTTAGTTTAAATTTGTTCAGTAAAATTTCCAGCTATAAAAACCTATCTTGAGTATGTTCAGCTTATGTGTCTGGTTGCAGTAGAGTTACAAGCAGAATCTGTTACCTTCTGTAGCCATCTGTCTCACTTTTCTGGTGAATACTGACAAGGTAAGGTCATTTCACTGCCGCTAAAACAGATCTGCAGAACAGCTGCAGACTCCTAAAGCAGGCTTATATTTAAGTTTGGTTGTGAGTTATAACAGCTATGGGGCTGAAGAGATAAAACATTCCTGTCAAATTGTAAAGTCCGAGCTAAATTCTCTCAAGCTGGTTATCAAAGAAATAGAATTAGAAAAGGAAGGGTCCAGACACATTCTACACAAGAAGTAAAGATTCTGAAGTATCTTCTAATTTTAAAAGCATTTTAAAGGCAAAATGACAAAAAAATGTACAGTTTAATAATGTCCTAGTTAGCAAATACACTTGAAAAAATATGACATAATGATCACTTCTAGTGTAATTTTATTGCTCTTGTATTCGAAGGAAGATTTTTTTACCTGTCGAAAAATCTCAGTTAGAAAATTAACATTACTTCTTTTAGAAGAAAAGACTTTGCGGACGATTTCAATATCAGTTAAATGTTCTTCATCAATACTGCAGAGGCTAGAAGAACTTGGTTCTCTCTCTGTTAGAGTACTTGTATTAGAATGCGATTGTTCTGGCTCTGCATTTCTATCCTGCTTGTCAGTATTGTCATTTTTGCTGTCTTCTCTTGAAGCCATGCTAGCAGCTGCTCTCTGAAAGAAAAATTAAGAGAGTATTTCATAGCAGATTTTAGTAATACAATTTGAATGGCACAATTTAAATCACACAGAAGTACTCTTTAAAACAGTACAGAGAATCCATGAAAAAGAACAAATATAAAATTTACAGTACTCCAAAGCTTTACTTGTTTAAAACACAAATATTTAGCAGATTTAAAAAAAAAAAAGAAAAAGGACCATAATGACTTCTTCTAAACTGAATTCATAAGCAGAAGTTTTTTTTAGAAATTTTCTTTTTTAATTCTGCATTAATTATAATGATCAAAAGATTGTATGCTGCTGGCAATACTAGTAAGCAAAAAACATAAAAACAAGAAAATGTTGTTTATTTAGCTTTACCTGAATATTCTTTGGCACATTTTCACCTTCAATCCCAGGAATATGAGGTCCCGTATGGGGTTTTGGCTCAAGCCAGAAAGACACCAACCACCGAATGACAATAACACGAGCCTTAATAAAAGGTTCCTTTGTGCAATATATTGCCTCATTGGTTTCAGCATCTTTCTTAACCATTACGTAGTGTGGCTTTGGTCTCATCTGTGGTATATCTGTAAGGAAAAACAACATTTAAAAATACATCAAAGAGAAAGCTCTGTTCAACTGAAGCCACTCTATGATTCTATATGTAAGAAATCTTAAAACTATGACCAATACACATGAACGTTCAGAGATGCTGTTTCTTCACATTCACCACTGAACATCACATTCCAAGCCGTGCTGAAACGGCCACAACATAGATAGTTCCAAAACTAAACAATAAGGATTCAAAAGACTGTAATTTTCTCCTGGAGTGAAAACGTATTTATAATCCAACAAACAGTAACAAGCTTTTACTATTCTAAAACATTTAACTTTCATCTAGAAGGCATTTGTTGTATGGCTTACAGCCTTGTTTAAATTTTAAAAACTTCTACATCCTTTTCATGCTTTCAGCCTTATTTTTAATTTACATGCTATATTTACATTTAAAGAGAAACCTCAGTAAACTCATCCAAGAGCATAACTACTTCACACTTGCATTGCACAATGAGCTTTAAATAGGAAAATAACCATTAACGAGACCAAAATGCATCCTATACAAGAAAATAATGTTCATATATAATGACAGTGCTGTCATTTAAAAAAAAACTTTTTAAGAAGTGTTTATAGCTAAGTTACAAAGCAACAATTTATCTGTGACTCATACCAAATTTACAGACATTTAAGAGCCTTGTAAGCCACTGAGCTCCCTACTACCAAATTTACTAGGTGAACAAATACAGTTCAGATGCAGTTCAGAAGCAATGCGTCGTCATATTTTCTAATGAATCCCCAGAAATATCTGTTTGTCTGCAGCAAGCCAAAGTTAAGCAATATAGTTAGCAATAAAGGTCAACAGTTGTTTACTGATGCTGGCCCTAACATCTAATCATGGCTGTTACAGGAGAGCCTTAATTCCAAATTATATTTTATAAGCAGCTGCAGTAAAAGTGGACTGTTGGTCCTGGAATAGGTGAAAGATGAACAATACAACAGGGAGAACACTTTAAGTCTCACAGCTCCATCTAAGACCACATTTCTATCACATAATTTTGCTGGACTTTGCTGCCAGAGCAACGGCACATGCACCTTCATATGACTTAGTTGAAAGCTGATTCTAGAAGTACTAACTCCCCCACTAGCTTGTAAGGAATGCAATGAATGATGCCCCATGGGATTACAGTTCTGCTCTTTGATTAATTCAGGGTTTATAACCTAAAATTCCCATGTTCAGCACAGTGACTCAGAATATTTTATATCCCCTCGTTCTCAACTCTTGCAGTGACAAAGATGCTGGCAGTGCAATTGGAATCATGAATCTAATTGGAAAACAAAAAAAGAAAAAAGAAAGGTAGTACTGTTTCTTGCTAACTCATCTTAGATGCTATCTACAACTACAGTAAAAATGTTACAAAAATCTAAAAATGTGTTTGGGGGGTGCAGGAAGGGAGAACAGTTTGTTTGTTTTTAAATGGTGCATAACATACCCTCCTGCAAGCACATGTATCAACAGGCCAGTTAAATTCCAGACATATATATAGTTAGCTCAACACTGCAAAATGTGATGTCTAGGTTTCACAACCCAATACTGCTATATAAAAATCAACAGTCAAAAGCGACTACAAGACTTCTGGATGTGAGTGGCCATTTCGGTGGGAGTAGTGTGCCAAGTTTATTTCCAGTTCTTCAGTGTAGAAAAGCAAGTAGAAGATCTGCTCTAATACAGAGTCAATGAAAATGCAGCTAAGGACTAAAGACATTGGGTGCCATCCGAGCACATCTTACTGCTGGTATTTCAGTATAACAGTTTTATCTGGAGATACCATGCAATCCCAAACCATGCCCAGAAGAGAGAAAACAGAAAATGATGATCCTACTCAGATAAGGAGAGAGATGCACTGGAAACTTAAGATGCATTCCATAGTTTTACAATCTTTAGTTGGCAGTTCAAAAATACTAGTACTAGGATTCAAAGATGTAAAGTAGCCATGTTAGAAAATGTAAAGTTGTTCCCCATCTGTGTCTTCCTAATGTTAGGCCAACAACTTTTCAGGGATACAGTATTACTTCTTTTGGGCTATATATGGTGCCATTAATCCAGGAAGAATAAATGTAGACAGCAGCAATGTAATAATTGCCTAGATAATAGCTGATTATCTTACAATAGAAATATAAACTTTCAGATGTTTGAAGTTTACAGCCACCCTATGACAAAGGTTTCCCTGTTAATATTACAAATACACAAGACAACATCCAGCACCACCACTGAGAATATCCAAGTCGATGCATCTGTTTCCTTCCAAGAGACATGCACAAAACCAGTGATAATCTCAACACAACACTGCTTAACTGAGGAATGTTTACAAAACGTACTTTAAAATTTAATCCAGTACTTTCAATGGAGGCATTATTTTTAGAGGAAACTGCATTACTCTTGTATACCATCCATGTAAGAATAACTTACAAATGCACAGAACGCTTTTAAACAGCTTAGAAATTTTTATTTAGTACAAGTACAGAAAAGTACACCATTTCCATTTTGTAGAAAGCAGCAACTTAAGAAAAACATCTAAAAAAATTATACATCTTAAACTGCAGCATGTGTTACTGCACAGCCTGTGAAAAAATGATGTGCCTGGTAGTGCAAGGCAGAAAAATCAGTCCTCTGACATCTACTGCATTCAGTAGAAGGTGAAGGCTACAATCCTAGCTATGCAGTAACAGCACTTGGACAGTTGTTTCACCCCTTTCGAAAAAAATAGTACACAAGCTGTAAACACAGCTTTGCAGTGCACTGTCTCCTGTAATTTCACAGCATCTTCCCAGAAAAGCCTCTCTCTAGGTATTCTTAACTATATCATGTAATGCAGCTGTTTCTCAAATGCATCCTCCATCAATTATTTCTTGTGTTTTCACACTTCTGCCAGTCTTCAAAGTATTTGTGAGGGCTTCATGGAAGGGCACAGACCTAAAACCGGAGCAAATCAGAAACTTACTAAATTGACTAAAATAACACAAGAAAATATTCCTTTCCCCAAGTTTTCATTTTTCCTTTATTTTGTTTAGTTTTTCCCTCAACTCTGGGAACGTAGTGTGAACTTATTCAAAGAGGACAAGTTTTATATGGAACAGACAATGAAAAGACCAGGGAAAAACAGATATAATGGTGGTCCTTACAGTTTTGATCATGCTTACAGTTTAAGGCAGTAAGGAGCACAGAGAACTATGGGACAGACTACTTTCTGGTTTACTTGTAAACAAATAAGCTCTTCTAAATGGCTTGGAAATGCAACAGATAGGTAGGATGGAAGTAAAAATGACCCTGAAATCCATACTCCAGAGAACATCTTACAGAATATGAATAGATGTTAAAAGACATTTGAAACAATTCTACTCTTGTACTGCACTGCTCTTCTAAGCCTAAGAGACTCCAAGGATTTCAGAGGAGGCATATTAGCTTCTCGTAACTGAATATGCATTACTGTAACTGATACACATCTGAAAATCTTGCTTAAGAAAATCATTACTCAATTACCATCTTCAATAAATGACTAACGCTTGCTTAGTAAAACTACTGTTTCCATTTGTAACCTCATGATTTTTTCTAAATTAAACATAAAGCTAGTAGGACAAAAGCAAGTTTTTAATCAGCATGCTCAGTGTCCAAGCTTTTGCTGTTTTCTGCCTAAACGACTTGTTAATTTTGTTCAGAACTGGCAAGTAGAAGATGGTTTTCAATTAGAGGGAGGGGAGGAATGCCAGAGAAGAATTTCAGAAAGGAAAATCTCTATTCCGCTTACCAGTGTTTCTGCTGTCTCTGCTACTGTACTCTTCCTCAGACTGCTTCTGACTTTGCACAACTTAAGGCACTGACAGTAGTTTTGGAGATCTGTGTTAATTTTTTTCTTCTTTCCCATTGTCCTAAGGCCTTGCAAGTTTCCTGTTTATGGTTCACAGGAAAAGAAAGAACTATAGTAGTACTTCCGTGGAAGAGTCAATCAAGACCTTCATAGAAAGAAATAAGGTTTCCACATTTCTTCTTCCAAGACCTCAAAGAAGTAGCACTTGCAGCTATTTCATCAATGAAGCTCTTCAGTATCTTCACACAATTCTTGCTCCACAATTGCTTACGACTGGATTTATACTGTTCCTCTTCCCCTGTATGAGAAGGTCCACTGTTTGTAGGAACACCTGTCCCAGATTTTAAACACACATCTCTGCAGAAAGCCATAATCCACACATAGACTAGTAGCAAGAAAGACCTTTTCAGCATCCTTTTCCCATAGCTTGATTTTAGAATATGGAATTATGGCTGGAGAGATTACTATTAATCCTTATGAGATGCTGCATCAACAGCCAAAAGAAGTGGTGCTGTGTACATATTATTCGAGCAATGAAATATATCTAAAAGCCTGAATAGATCATATTGCTTTGTTTGTTGTGTGGGTGAATATAAACCTGAGTAGCAAAGTCAGGATACGCAAACAACATTCCAGTTAAGAATGAGCTAAAAACTTCTAAACAAAATTCTGGTTGGGTTTGCTAAGTAAACACCTAGAATTCCAGATTTATATAGAAAGATACATTTTAGCAATGTCTTTTTTAAAGATTGTTAAAACCTACCTTCCTCCTCCTAATGCAAGCACATGACGAAAATACAGCTGATGTAAAAATATAGCTAACTTTGCCCTGATTGAACTCTTGAACAAGCACAGTATGATCCCATATGTTTCTTTATCTGTACATATTCTGTATGGATAAAATCAGCATTCCCAAAGAGCAGAACTTCTCTTAACATAATTAATTTATCTTCTGAGCCTAACAACAGAGGTCACATAAAGAATTGTTTTACATTTAGTTTAGCTGAATTGTGTTAATACGTTAAGATTGACAGAAATTAATAAAGGGATCAAGTGCTTCCACAGATAATAGAAAGCCATGAAACAGAAGCCATGTTTCCTTTCATAAGAAATACTGAGCATAAAGAACATTCTCCTTAGTATACCTTAAGCAAGAAACTGCTTTGCCACGTTCTTTGTTACAGGAAATATAATGATCATTTACTTTATCAGTTGTATAGACTTACCAAGTATAGGGTTATATAAGCTGGTCTCCTTACAGATGTTTGGGAAGATAGAAGGTAAGTAATATTTCTTAAAATTTGAGAATAAAAATGAAAATCCCTTTTCCTGGTTTTCTTTGTTCTTCCATTCTAAACTCTTAACCTTAAAAACAAGAAAATATTTTAAATTAAGTAAATCTAGAAGAGAAAGATAACAGATGAAACTGTCTCTTTATACATTATTTCCCTGAAACAATATCATTTTTATATACATTTGCAATATAGAGTGCTAACTGTTTTTTTCCCCTTTCCACTGGACAAACAGATGTTAGTTACTTCATGTTTATTTGCTTGAAAGCTACAGAACATACCTGAATTACTATGTATTTCAGAAGCGCTTCCAAGAAATAGCTTGTTAAGTCTTCTTGTCCTTTATCCCCAGATTGAGGTGGAACAAGTGGAGTGATTTCCTCTATAGTCACTTGAGCTATCAAAGAATATTAATAATGATTTTTAAGAAAATCAGATCTACACTTATATGACTTCCGTATAAACACCTACCAGGTCATGAAGGTAGAAATGTACTGCTATAAACAGAGAGGTACAGGCAAAACAAAGTAAACACACATTAAAGAAATTCAGTAAGCTTTAGCTAATAAATCAACATACAAATAATTTCTTATGTTACTAAAAATACAGAGAAGAATTAAATTCTCTTTATGCACCTTGAAATTTATCTGCTAAGACCAAATTTTTCTGAAGGACATAATCAATATTTCTAAATTTATGCAAATAATGAAGAGCATAGTGTTTGTGTTTCACAAACGCCAACGCTTTATTTACATCTACATTTTCTTCATTTAGCAATTCATCAGTTACATCAAATAAAGATTTAGTTTTATACATCCTTTGCCTCTAAAGTGAAACTAGATAGGTGCTATTTTTCTCTTGGTCCTGCAGTAAGATGCTTGCATTTAACTATTTGTACTCTGCAATTCTATGCTGCCAAGACAGTTGGATTTTTTCCTTCTTTCTTGTGTTTGCATACGAGATAACTTCAAAACACGGCTTAAAGTAACTTATATCTCCAGAGATAACCTGTCAAGAAATTCAGCAGCTGGAGTCAGCTTTCTTTCTGTAAATTTAACTACCAACCAACAAGACACTGTTTCCTCTATATATGATGCTTGTGTCAGCTCTAAAGCATTAGATGGAGGTGGGGAGAAAGGCAACAGCACTTTCTGCTCAGAGGAATAAAGTGCTTAGCTTCTCATTCATATTTGTCTGAATACACAGTTTGCAAGCAAAATATACAGTTTGCAAGCAACACCACTCAATTCCAATTCATGGATAAATCTGAATTCCTACAAAAGGTATATGCATTGAATCACAAAGTAAGAATTTTCCCCAAAGCTACAATTAGCTGATATTTACTGCTGGAGTGAACAGCTGAAGATAAATTTGCCATGAAAACGATCATAAGAAAAAGTTATCTCTACACTCCATCAATTAGGAAGATATGAAATTTTTAAAGCTATGATCATTATCACATCAATTATGCAGAGGAAAAAAAAAAAAAAAGAGTAATTTTACCAAATTACTTACTTTCTTGAACATTGAGAGGAGGGTTAATAAGATTATCTAGTGTTCGGGGACCATATTCAGATTGTGGTGATGAAAATCCAGGAATTAAGCAAGAAAACATCCATAGTTGTTCTTTACTACAGTTATTCTGAAGTGCTTGCAGCCACAGCAGAAAGAGACGCACACCCTCTCGACGTATCTGAAATAAGAAAACAGAACAAGGGAACAAGTTAACTTGGACCAAAACAATTCTGTACATCCTGGAGGGAGGAGGAGAAAGACAGGGATGGAAAAGATGAGAACAGATGGCGTAATCACCAGCAAAGACAAGCTAGCAGTGTGCAGGCCCTCTTGAATTGCAAGCCCAATATGATCTCTTTTACAGTGCTTTCCCTGAAAGAAGAGGAAGAAGACAATACACACCTACTCACTTGCTTGAATAGTGTGAGATACCATCTGAATTTTTAAGAAAATAAGTAATATCGTAAGATCTTGAAATATGTTCGTGAATTGTAGGAGCAGAGCGAGCTTTTTGCTGTAGCAGGACCCACAGAATCACATAATTGTGGGCGTTGGAAGGGACCTCACGAGATCATCTACCCCAATCCCCCTGCTAAAGCAAGTTTCCTTAAGCAGTGTTCAGGCAGGTTTTGAGTATTTCCAGAGAAGCAGACTCCACAACCTCTCTGGGCAACTTGTTCCACTGCTGCCATCCTCAAAGTAAATAACTTTCTTCTCATATTCACATGGAACCTCCTGCATTCCAGTTTTTGCCTGTTGTTCCTCGTCTGTCACTGAGCAGCACTGAAAAGAGCCTGGCCTGTCCTTGTGACATCCAGCCTTTAGATATTTATACTTCATTACTTGAAGAAGGAATGAAAAAGGGTAGAAGAAGTAGAGTCCCAGAATAGTCTTCTCCTGGCTCTTACATTGGAGGACTTCAGGACCAAAAAGCCTGAAGATGGTTCACAGAGAAGTGGCAGAGCTGCTTACTGCTGTACCAAAACCACATGGTCAACCATTGTTATTTTACTACCTACTAGAGAATTACTTAGTTCAAAGACACTAAGACAATCAAAACCTCAGCAACGAACTGATATTCAGTTATTTGCACACATTCTTAAAATAGCTACCCTATAACTACTGTCAATAGTAGTTCCACTGAAATTAAGATCTTGATTAGAAGTGGTTACTTCATGACACTTAAGTCACGACCTGATTCTCACTACTATAATTTTTCCACAAAAATTCACCTTTACGTTCTTATTTTAAAGTAATTAAGACAAAATTAAATAATATGTGACTTTTTCCAATACCTTTAATGAATTTCCAGTATGAAGAAGCTTCTTTAAAATCAACCCTGAAAAGAAAAAAATGTTTTTTTTCTTAATTTCTTTGTTAAGGACGATGTCAGAGTTCTCGGTCAGACTTGCTAGCATCTTTTAAACAAGTCCTTGGCAACCTCCATTTTAATCTTGGTGAGCTTGTTACCTTCAGGCAACTCTCAATGCCAGAAGGAAAAAAAAAGATCACCTCTCACAGCTTCCTTGTAACATAGATCATCTTTCCTAAAGGACTTCTGGGGAGGTATACACTGAACACAAATGATTCTTACATCATTAATACAAGTAAAATCAGAGTTACCCATTTACAAATATAGATCTTCCTCAATTTTTTCCACCTATTACTGGAAAAATTGGAAAATTAGTTTACAGTGCTGCTGTCCACTTGCCTTTGCTCTTTCTCAGCCACCATTACATTTCTGAATTCTCACATAGAAGAGTATCTAATTATGTTGTTGGGTTTTGTTGTTTCATTTCTCTCCACTCTCATCTATTTTTTCCTTTCCTTACCTTAATAATGTTTCAAGACCTTAATCCCTGCTATGGCACTTAAAGTTTCATGAAATCAGTAGCACAAACTCCTAACAGCTAGTGATAAAAAAATAAAAGTTAAAAAAAAAACAGGAAAAAAAAAAGAAAAAGAAAAAGATAAGTAACTTACCAATACTGTGAAATTGCCATCTCTGATGAATCCTTTCTGGAAGGAGTTGCAATATTTTCTACAAAAAAAAAAACAACCAACAAAAAACAAAACCCATCGATCTATGTTGTAGATATCGTATTCACTAAAGACTTAAAAGCACTCTCACAAAAGCCATAGATCAGAAACTGAAAGGTAACTTTAGGAAATTTCCATATTACTTTCCCTGAAAACATTACTGTCCTTTCCATAGAATCCCATTCCGAAAGCTAAAAAGCCCAAAGGCTCTAACACACTGTGTGGCACATCCACATTTCAGATTTCAGATGTCGCTGCAGTTTATCTAGCTTCACTGACTCTTTGCTGGATATTACTATTTACAGCACAGGGAATGAAGTGGGATGAGCATCTGACTCAGTTGCTCTCATTCACAACAGCTGCATTAGGCTTCCAAAGCACAGCTCACCTAATAGCCTTTTCGCAACAACCAATGAACAAATCAAACAGCTCTTTTCAGATTCACCCTCTCCTATACAGCTAAACCTAAGCTTTCAAGCAGCAATATACCTCACAATCAAACAAGAAACCCAACAACAGAAAACCTCCTGAATCTGTGTTCATCCACATAATCAGCATTCAGCTACTTTCTATTTAAAATATCCTTAAAAAGAAAAATCCTGATTACATATTCAGAAATTTTGATCAAAACAAAAAAAGACAAAAACTTGACATTAAGTTATTTTTTAAACTATGATCTCTCATCAGAACCAGTCTGATTTAATTCAGATAGGTTCTAAGACATCTTAAGTAAGTGAAGCAATGATATTGTGAAATGCTACTTTGAAAACCAAAATATAAAAGAAATCTATGTAAAGTGGTTCTGCAGCTGTAATAACCATCACCACCAAAAACTTGGGAACATACACATAAAATGTTTCTTCCAGTTATGATGCCTTCCTGTAAAAATTCAAGTCAACTATAAGCAAGCGGAAAAGGGAATGCAGTTCAGCATAAAGCATATTTGCAGGGGACTGAAGGATAGCTACCGTTACTATTCAACAGAACTTAATTCAAAGCCAAGAATTTACTAAGGAAACTGAAGTTATCTTACCTCAAAAATAAAAAGAATAGAATCTAATTCTTCTCTCTGAGACTTGTGACCTAGATGCAATTAAGAAGATACCAAAGCAGAATTTAAGCAACGCTGAAGATTCTTAGATGCACAAAACAAAACATGCACTTCTACAATCAGTAATTATTTTGCAATCCTTCTGCAAATAAAAAGGACATTTTCTTTTGTTATAGTTTATAACAGCTACATTTCATATACCTTTCTATTATGACAACAACAGCTGGCAGAGATTAAGTTACACACCATATTATGAAGTAAAGCTTCCAATGATTCCACAGCACACAAAAAGCCTAACATCTGAAGAATTCCCATTTTTCAAAATTGCAAAACCAGCCATTAGAGAATAAATTCTACTTCCCCAATCCCCACTCAGGTGTATTTAATTACTCCGCCTTTATTCGCCATGTTAGTGTTTATGCATATTTCTGCATCCCTACTACATGTGATCACAGAAGCACATATACAAAAAAAAACATTCTATTTGAAACACTCACCTTTTTGTTTCAGACCTACTTCAATAGTCACAAAGTTTTCAAAGAACACATAATATATATGTGAGAAATGTAGATCAAAAAACTGTTTGAGATCAATCGATTCTGCATTCTCTGAAAAACAAAACAGAAGATTTTTATTTTCTCAAATACTCAGTCACCCCCAGTATACCATTATCCTGCAGTCAGAAAAGGAGAATTAAAATAAAAAAAAATTACTGGTAAAGAAGTTCTTGAAGTTTCCATTCTTTTAAAGTAAAGCTAATGAAATTAAATACCCGGTGCCCACCAAAATTTAAAACAGGAAGCAGCATCTCCTTTCACAATGCTTGTGCGGCAGCAGCATCTGCAAACCCCAGCAGGGAATCAGAATTCCATGAAGGCTAGCCATATATAGATGAATCTTGGTTTAACTGATAATTCACTAGATATAAATCTACCCTACTGCTCCCATTCTGTACAACAGAAAGACCATCTCTGTCATCCACTGCTATCACCAGCAACTACCAGACACAGCTAAGCTTAATGGGAGGACAGTAAGCAAAGCCCACCTCTGCTCTTTAGAGAAACAAGCAAGTGGCGGAGGAAGCAAGCGGCAGCTCTTGATTCCTACTGTTGCTCCCCCTCCTTCCCTACCAAGCTTCAGACTTGCCCGCCTCATTCATTGCCCCAGGCTCCTTTGATTGTGGTGTCTCTGGAGATGAGATGCTGCTAACTGATATCTCTGAGGCTACCCTTGGGGTGAGGGTAGAAAGTGTGTGCTTTCCTCCCTTCCCCTGTGTAAACAGGAAAGTTTCTGAGCTCTCTTCCAAAATCCCCCCAGACAATTTTGTGCAAATCTTCCTTCAAAACAATATGAAGATTCATCTAGTTTAGGTTTAAACTAGTTGGTATAATTATTTTAAATATCAACAAATACACTGAAGAAAAGGCACTCCCTGCTCAGACGTTTAACAAAAGATTAGAAAAACTAAGTGCACAGAAGAATAGTCAGGAAGCATGTGGCAACAGAAAGGCAGAGTTTTAAAAGGTAAAATGCTTTCTCTTTAAAATAGTGATGTGGAGCTACAACAATAGAACAATAGAGAGTGAATAGAATGGAAATAAGGCAAATCAAAATGTATGCAGATGTTTTATAGCCATTAAGATTTACCAGTTCTACACACTAAGGCAGCATTACTAACTGTTGCTCTTCTAAGTACCTTTCTAATTTTCTATGGAATGTTTTTAAAACCCCTTTCAAATGACATCAATCTTAATCTGCATGACAGGATATATAAACCCCTCCGCCACCCCCCCCAAAAAGCAAGGATGGCCAAAAGCACAGTGTATTTTAAATTCTATTTCTGCAGTACTGCCAATTCAATTTTGTCACAACTCCTGCCGTGAAATTTTCTATTACATGTTGAATTTCTGCAGTATCTTAAGAAAGACGTTCTACCTACGTCTTCCATAACCAGTGTGGTGGAGTCAGTGCTCTCAGAGAAGATAGTGCTGTACTAAAGACTAAGACTGACTCTTCAAGCAGAGTAGCTCACGTAGCAATAACCTTACCAGTCCAGGTAGATAAAGCATGTACCTGATCTTCTACAGGATTAGCAAACCTTCAGTTTTACAGATCACATCAGCATTTATTGATCAGCAGCATAACTGCTATCACGTAGTCTGAAATATTGCAGGTCAGCAAAAAATACTTCCATTTTAAATAAAGTGGACCTTGATTCAAGGAAGGTCAGGGCAATGTGCCAAGAAACTGAGCTATGAGTTCAGTACAATCATTATATCCACTTCTACTGATGAGGCAGAATTCCAGAGTTTTGGACTACAGGCATGAAAACACATCAGGAATGAATTCAACAAGTTTTGAGACAGAAGGAGAGAAGTAGAAATGAAAAGAATGATTGACACATTCAGAAAAGAGGGTATGGTGGTAGAAGATACTCTTTTCATCTTATTTTACCATTGCACAGGAAATACACAAAGAAACGAGGGAAACGGTTGGCTTAATGTGAACGAATGGAAGAAGATTCTAAAAACAGATGAGAAACAGTTAACCAGCTGTGTTTTTGTATGCATACTAAGTGTTTCATCTGTAAAATAAGCAGTCTTTATCCAGATGTAGGTAAATTCAGACGAAAAACTCTTCTTTCAAATTCAATCTTAGCACAACAGTTCATAGTTTTAGTAGCTCCCTTGACTCATCAGGAGAAGAACTAAAGACTTGCCTACGTAACCAAATGAACAGTCAGTCTTTATTACCCCAGTAACTGCAGTGATGCTCAGATAGCTGAGCGTCACTGGCACTATGGTAAAGCTCTTTCCCATTACTCTATTCTCCGAAGAAATACAGATGACACTCCATTCTACTTATTTAGTATTTATCTCTTTAATTACAATGTAAGTAGGTGTCAGTCACCTCAGAAAAAAACAACAGGAGCACTGCTTGACCTGCATTGTTACTATTAACACCTGAACATTAACGCCAGAAGTTTACCTCCCAAATACTCCCATACCTTGGAAGAAGATAATGTAAGTCAAAAGCCCCTGAAGGTTGCAACTTTTCTACCAAACGTATTTCACTCTCATTTCTTTTTAAGATCACATTCAACAGCATAGACAAAATAAGTTTTTGGAATTCATACAGTTAGTAAGCAGTGAGCGCTTGCAGTAAGTGCTTTTGCTTTAGGACACAAGAAAACAAAGATACAACATTTCATTTAATAAGAATTTTGTTCAGTCATTACCTGACCCTAATGCACACACACAAAATTTCTTTTAAGGCCGAAAACTTTAAAGGAAGGAAAAACATGCTTGTACAGCTGAAAGGTCACTGTTTGCCACATACAATAAAAGGCAGCTTCTGCTCATCACCAAACAGCACATTCCATGACTTAATACATTACTGATCCAGAAATCTGGGACTTGCTATTAGTGAAAGAAATCTGGAATGTATTATGCACAGCTGCACAATCCCAAGAATCCCAGCAAGGAGGAATAAGAAAAGAATAATCAGGTACATGATCCTTGAGGTCCCTTCCAACCCGGGTGATTCTGTGGTTCTGTGAAATAGTGATGCAGATTTCAGAAGATTTTTATCTTGTCTGGTGACCTGTTATCGCCCCATTCACAGCTGCCCCTGTACCAGTCTGTAAAGCTACACCATACATCAAGAGACAAGACTCTCCCTGATTACCAGAAAAAAATGCTTTGCATGCACATCATTTGAATTTATCCAACTTCCAGAGATACTCTGCTATGCTCTCCTTCATTTAGAAACTGATCATTTTTCTGAACAAAAGTGTTTCTAAAACATTCAGTTCACCATTATCTTCGGGATCAATTAAAGGTACAGATTTTCAGTCCCATGACATTAAACCATTTTCTTCAGTTCTAAGCAATTTATTTGTTTTTCTCCATGATCTCCCAAGGTATCTTGAATGCTTTACAAAGAGGTAAAAAACCACTTCCTCTACAGGAGACATATGCACGCCGTTTTCATGCAGCCTTGAACTGGGAATTAGCAGGAAGCTGCTTGTCTGCTTTAGCTACTTAAAACTTACCTGCCTTTCTAAGAGAAATGTAACCTTGTGGGACTACACAGAAACAAGCTTCCTTTTCCATCTAAAATTAAGATATTTTTAAACAAAAGAACTTTGCACTTTCTCACCACAGCTTCATGCAACTAACACAAAGTACTGCATTCCTTCCTTGCGTTCTCATGCCCAGATGGGGGAAACAAAAAAAAAAAAAAAAAAAAAGAACTCAAAAATAGATCTGGCGCCATTTAAAGTAGAAAAGTTTCCCAGAACAGGAAAGGGAAAACAGGACAACAGCTATTTCCATATTCCAAGAACGTAAGAACCAAAGCTTAGACTGTACAGTTGGATTAGGTATCTTAGAGGTCTTTTCCAACCTTAATGATTCTAGGATTCTATGATTTACAAAAAATAGTTTTAATACACTGAAATCCAGATTTGCATCTTCATTCAAAGAAGCTCTGACAAGAAAATGCTGTTTTCTTCATACATCACAGTTAGAGTAAACATGGATTTTTTGTGATTGCTGAGTTTTCCTCACTATGTCTCTGTGACCTAAAAATTGATACAAATCTGATCTCTGCATTAACTGCATTCTGTGGTTCCTTTTTATTTGAGTGTTGTGTTTTTGTTTTTGGTTTTTTTTTTTTTCAGGGAGAAAGTTGCATTTCAGTACAGAAGTGACACCTCCTCTGTCCTTCCTTCCCCTCCCTCCTACTAAACTTTTATGAAAGTGGCTTTTGTTTTCTCTACCCCCAGCATTAAGAAGGTAAGTTAGTTTTCCTGGCTGAAATTGCAGAAGTTGTATTCCATTCATGGATTTTTGTTCAATTTTGATGCATGACAGAGAACCAAACTTAAAATGGAAGATTATATCCGAGATAATTGTATGAACCTCATTACAAGAACAGTTAAGTACCCAATAAACTGGAATTTGTATTTCCATTAAATTTATTGAAACTTAAAGTTCTGCTACTCCCCATCTTATAGACTACAGCTGCAGCACTGAAGGACTAAATAAAAAAAAAAAAACACTAAAACAAAATACTATCAAAAACCTCCTCCATCTCTGCTATCAAATTCCACGCGTACATGCGATGATACTTTTAGGAACTCTTTTCACTCATTTTCTGTCAGTTCTTCAAGGAACTTGTTTTTGTGTCTTTTCAAATGGCCAACTCTTCTGCAAGCTACTTGTTCAAAACTTTGCAAAAGGTTACAATCTTCTCAAGAACCCCAGTAAGGCATGGAAATCTTCACTGAAGAAAAATCAGATTCCAAGCCTAATTCTACTCAAACTCTGCTTTAGAGGTTGCTCCAGGGCTTTACTCATGGTTTAATTGTCAGGACACCCCTTTGTAACCAGGAATAATTTGCAGTCACATAAGCAATCCAGTATTTTAATTAAAACATCCATTAATACTACACATTTGAGGAAGGATTCTATTTCAACAGCACATCATACTTAGAAATACAGTGCAGAAGAGTTTAAAAAAAAAACAACAAAAAAAACCACGAAACACAACAAGCCATCATTTTGTCAGATGTAAAATATGAAACAGAAAAAAGCAGTAGATTTTTACTATACATTTCAATTTGTACAGGCTCACCTAAGCACAATTCTGGAAAGTTTCCAAGTTTACATATATAATGCCCCAGTCCATCCCACCCCAGAGGGCAACCTCTGTGAGCTTTAATTTACAATATAAACAACTATCTTTCCCCATATTACAGTAAAAATTATTACAAAGTAGTCCACAGTATGTGTTATAAGTTTATGAGTGAATTTGCAAGAGAAATGCATACTAGTGTTTAGAAGATTGACTCTGCATGAGATTAAAAGTATCAAGTACGTAAATCTTCATTTTCTGCAAAGGACAACTTCAACAGTAAACAATCAGAGCACTGGACGTAAGGCTAGAACAACAGAAAACCCATGCAGATCTTAGAAAGACATGAACTTTTGCTGAAGAGAATATGAACATTCACCACTTACACACAGCACAGAAATTTACCAGAGCAGTTCATGGGATAATCGACACCATTACTGACCAAAATGTCGTTAGCTTTATGTTTGATTAGAAGTGTTTCAGGATTTAACAGCATGTATACAGCAGATAATATATCAAAAGCATTACCCAGAGACTCAGTGGCTTCTTACTCACTTCCCCTCATCCTCACCCAAAAATCTAATAGCACTACAACTGCAACCAACAATGACCAAGAGGATGGCCAGACTTATAGCTCCTTTCTGTAAATCCAGGGTCCACCACCAGCTGAAATTGTGTGTATTGATTCTCATAACGAATTGGTGGCTTTAGAAAACAAGATGTTCTGAAGTTTCCTAAAATTCAGCATACAAGCAGAACAGCAAACAGAAATTATTCCTAATTCCTCAGGGTAGAAAATCTAACCGCTGCTTTTTAGTAAAGCAGTACAGAGAATCAGTTTATATATGGACAGTCTATTGAATATGAAATCACATCATTTAAAAAGTTTAAGTAGGAAACATCCAGAACTAACCAATAGTTCTGGGATATTTAACAGACTGACAAAAAGTGAAAAAACAGGGGATATAGTAAGCCACACTGTTTCCAACAGCGTGCTACAAGTGTACTTCTATTAAACAAAGTTTTTACCTTAGCTTTATTGTTTTGGATCACTAATAACTAGCCAAGACAATTATTATTGTTATTTTTATGTAATGCTGTCAAAGAAAACATCTCCGAGGTTCCTGGTACTGAAATAATAAAAATGCACTTCAGGAATTTTTTAATCAACTTCAATTTTACACTGGAGAAAATTGAACTTCAGATCATTAGCACCTTTTAGAGAAAAAGGAACAAATAAATGTGAATGATTAAGCATGTCAACAGCATGACCTTCATATACATACAAACTGCTACCAAATATCACCATTAGTTAACTACAGGAATGAGCAGAGCAGCTGACAGCTCTCCGGCCTGGCTGTTTCAGCTTGCCAGCAGACTTCAGGAAGGTTACAGCACTGACGAGCCTTATAAAACTACTCCCATAACAACTCACGTGTGTTCCAGAAGTCTTTTATTTAAGCAACTTCAAACACTCCCACAGCAATGCACTTATTTCCATTCTGAACTGCCGCAACTAAACCCACACTGACCTTCCCTTCAAGTCCAAGCAGCTAAAGCCGTCCCTTTGTCTACCCTGGGACTTTGATCCCATTCCAGCCGTAGCCTCACAGGCTAGCAGTACTGACCAGCACTGCTGTCTGCAAGTCACATGGAACACAAGCCAAAATCCTAAAGCAAAATAATTCTTTCCTTCTCTGATGGCCAGAAGAGAATAGAACGGTTCCAGGTTTAAAGTCAGACTGACAGAACACCTACTCAGGCGTCTTACACTGTGCTCAGCCTGCAGCCAAAGCCACAAATACTGCTGGTGACATGTCCTCTGCAGTTAGAGTTACCAGGAGAGTGAAATAAAAAAATACATACAATCTATGCCAAAAATAACACAGCACTGCACATCCGCAGACACTTCTGGAACAGTTATCTCCAGCGGAAATTCCAGGCAGCTATTTCTGCTGCAGCTTTCCAACAGCCCTCCACTGTAACAGCAATCAAACATTTTTCATCTCTTATAGTACAGAAGAGATATTACTATGAATGATGTTGTTGATGTGCAACACCAGTGAATTGTATCCAGCTAAGGCATTAGGACTGACTGCCAGCCAAATACATTTCTTAAATTAAAATCCCTTTAGATAAGTGCAATCTTTAAGCATATTGTTTAATATTAAGCAATATATCAAAATGGATGTTGAACACAGAGTGCTTCATCCTGCACTGTATTGCTTGACTTCTCCCTTTTAACGCTCACTTACACAGGATGTCAAGCACTATCTGACCACTGAGAACAAAAAGAAAACAATTAAAACAAATCCACACTTCAAACACTCTCCTCTCTTAGCATTATGCATTACAAACATTGTTTATATGGATCCAGAGATACAAGTAATGCATTTTTAAGATATCAGATGCAAATAAAATTATTTGTGAAAAACAAAATATTTTTTTTCCTTCATCCTGAGGTAAAGGTTTGATGCTGAGGTCTTATTAAACAGTTCAACACTAATTGTAAGAACAAGGCAATATTATTTCTATAGTACCTCCCCTTAATAATCCTAAAAAATGCAATTAGCCACTAAAACACTGGGGATTTATATAAATACATATTTTCCTGTAAAATTACAAGCTTCATTCTAAAGGCAACGCTTAACTCCTTAAGATGTGCTATGTGCCTTCACTGCCAGCTGCTAGCCACATCCCAATGATCGCATCTGCACCAGCTGCAGCTGGCAGCTGTCCTCAACAGCAGGATCCCACTTCTGACACCGCTCAGCCACATCCACAGATTGGAGGAGAATCCCTGCCTGCATTCCTCCTCAATATTGATATGCACTTACCACCAAAGTAACTCACAGTAAGCACAACTGCTACAGCCTTTCCAGCGTATAGAAAGGAGACAGAATAATAATTCCTGAATGATTTCAAGGTACTTCAAAGAACTGGAGTGGGTTGGGATAAAAAAAAAGCACAAATAGTTCACTATAGGAAGAACTTAATTCACCTTAAAAGAAACAGGTCTCTTAACTGAGATAGTTCCAGCTGTTTCAAGAAATACATTGCAGCTGCGAAAAAGAGAAAAGCAGATTACTCTCACTAATGGACCGATATGTCTCAGGATATGGCTTCAAACTTTTTCCAATATTTCACAGGATTTCTTGGCAATAACAATATTTATTGCTACTTGGAGATCTCCTAAATGACCTTGTGAAATGCATAAGTTGGTCATTTGTTACACTCATTTTAAGAAATAATACAACAGATTATTCAATAATCACCTAAAATTCTCTGAAAAAGTTTGAATTCCAGCAGCAGAATCATACTGCGTCGTGGCAGAGAACCACTCAGAGATATGATGCTAGACTTAAGTGGCAGAGAGCAGATTCTAAAAAAGAGGTTTTATGAAAAATAAATAAATAAATAGGAAGAATACATCTGCCCCAAGTATACCTATACCTGATTGACAGTCCAATACTCAAAGATACCCACACCAAAAATCTCCTATTGGAACTTCAGATTTGGTGGCTCTTATTAGGGTTCACTTCCTTATCTTTTTCATGCATGTTTACATGTTTTTCTCACCTCCAAAAAGGGATACCAAGAATTTCTTTCCATATCCTTTATCCTTATCTGTGTCATTTTCAACTCTAAATTCTCTGTACAGACTACAGCAGTAAATAAAGTTCATATTTTCAGATAATTGCACACTACAGTTTTACAAAAACATTTTCTACATTTTTCCCCACAGGCTAATTTGCATTTTTTTTTTTTTTACTAAATCTAAACTGAATTGTCAATAATGACTAAGTATTTTTTTCTGGACGTGATACAAGTCACTGCATTCTAAGTTACCTTGTAAAACTATTTAAATAATTCCATCTCATGTGCGTTAGTTCTTATTTTTTAAAAATAAAAGTCACTTGCTTTTGTGCTATCCATTCTGAAACTGTTCTGCCTCTTCTGGTCTTAGCTAACAACCACATTATACCAGCTCAAGTATTTTTAGACGATGCCTAGCTTGCAGGATCTGACAGTATTTCACCATAATGAGGTTTTTAGTTTGTTTTTGACTTCTCTTCAGCTAATACACTCATAGAATGACTTAAGTTAGAAGGGATCTTAAAGGTAATCTAATTCCAACCCCTTGTCACGGGAAGAGTTGCCAACAACCAAATCAGCCTGCCCAGTGCCCCATCCAGCCTGGCCTTGAATGCCTCCAGAGATGAAGCATCTGTATCCTATTAATAATCCGTGAGCACTCTGTCTCCTTTCATGCCTATTTCATTACTTGATAAGGTAATTGGAGAATGGATGCTTTAGATAAAAAGATGAACCAACACTCCCTTTCCTCCCAGCAAGTCTTCACCATGAATCCAAAAGCCATATTTCAGTTTATTGCCACTGAACCAAACACTGGAAGAGTACAGCAATAACATTAATTCTAGTCCAATTGACCTTGCAGGCCTACTGAAAAGATTTTAAGCTTATACATAAGAAACACTTATCTCCCTCTACTCCATGTGAAAAAGCAGAGAATTCTCTTCTTAATGGTCTTTTAGCCTCCAGCATGCAGGGCTTAAGAGCAATAACCAAGACAAACCATTTTCATGAATAAAGATGCTGAACAGACTCCACCACCATCTCTCTGAGATACTCTGCTGGCAATAGCTAGCCTGGCTCTACCAAAGTGCATGGATACATACACCCTGATTATTACATAGGGAGGAGTGGTCAGTGGGGAAAAAAAAAAAAAAAAAAAAAAAAAAAACCCACGAAAAAAGACAAACAGGAAAACGTAGCATTACACTGCTCAAGCTGCAGAATGGTATCTGCATGCAAAGCCACCTCAGGCAGTAGTCTGTCCCATGTGGGCACATCGCTTGTTTTTACTGTGGTTCAGCAGACTAGTCACAGAAACAACAGGAAAAGAAATGGCACATGCTTTAAAAGCCAGTTAAGGGAGAGCAGAGATGTAAGGAATAAGGTAAGGATGTGATCAGAGCAGTAGTTGGACTTGAGATAACCTGCACTGTATTTCTTTCACACTAATGTATTACTAAGAAGAGAAGCGCCTCCTTGCTCTTGGTTTCAAACCTTGTGGATCTAGCTCTATCTGTTTAACAACAGAATCTCGTAGGTGGATACAAGAGAAGCTGGAGAGCAGGGCTGCACCTTTCCTTACACACACAGCCATACACATACATAGTATGCTCCCAAACTTAGAGAAATGATATGTGGGTGCTATGCTTCAACAACTGAGATATACGCATGTGCAGTGGAAAAAAGGGAATGGCCACCACACCAGAACATGCCCCAGCAGATTTTGTCTGTCCTACAGTCAGGAAGCAGAAGCCTTAGATTAGATAAGAACATTCGCTTGACACAGAGCTCACAGCCTGACTCTTACCAAATACATGTAAGCATTAACAAAGCTGAATGAAAAATCTTGTAAATAGAAGATGAGAGACAGAAATAGGAGATCCAGAACAGATCAGAAAATATCAGCCAAATACAATGTTCTTAAGAAGAAAGCAAACTAGAAGCGTTCAATGTACTTTAACAGGTGTTCTGCCTTCCTGAGTTAACCAGAAGCAGCCAGGAAAACTAATTCCGAACTGTACTTAGTTTCTTTGTAATAATCTTCCCTCTTAAATTTCTTTGACTAATTAAGCAGATAAAAATAAATATAAATCAACATAAGATAGGCCACAATTGACTGAGCATGGCTAGTGCGGAAAAGTTCCCAGACTTAGGAGCGAAGAGGTACTTCCATCTACAGAAGGGTCAGGAATAGCAAGCTACAAAGTTACTCCCTGTTTCAAAACACAGAATAATTACATTGCAGAAAATAAATCATGCAGCAGCAATTGCCACCATACAGGAACAATTGCTTCAACTGATATAACAAAAGAAAAAGGGCCAAAGAATTGTTTTCCTTTGAAAAGAGAGAACCCACTTTTGGAGGTTGAGCACAAGCTACTTAAAATACTCCCTGACTGTAGGCTGAACCCCAAACAATCTATTCAGTAGTCAGCTCTAAACATGGAATGTGCTGCCCTTGCTCAAGCTCTGCTCATATATTTATTACCTACCAGAAACAATCCATAAGCTTGCTAAGACCCAAAACATGTTGGAGAGCAAACTTCTGTTATCAAGGACTCAGATTTCTACACAGTCATCTGGCAGATGTTTCAGAAAGGAACTCCAGTTCTTCCATTAGGCAACCATTGCATATAACCACATTGCAGAATGCGCCGGTCAGGTGAACCAGCTGCCTGAACAGCACCCTGGTGCTTATATGATCACTCTGCAAACCAAAAACGTCTAAATGCTATATTAACGCCTGTCTACAGGCACGCTGGGCAGCACTTACCGCTGCAGCTCTCACCTCGGGAACACACACGAAGATGAGCAACAAGGAAAATGGCTCAGGAACTCACAGACGTTCCTGGCTGCCACTTCCACACAAACACACCGACCACACGTTAATGCGGCACTGCAGAGCATCACGCTTAAGAAGCCTAGCAGTTTCTCCCCGCCACACGAGTCCCTCCCTCAGACGCGGAGGAGCTGCGGGTCCGCGGTGCGGCGCGGCGCACGGAGCCCCGAAGGCACGCCCCAGAGAGCCGAGGCAGGGCCGGGTCTCCCGGCGCAGCACGGGCCCACGCCGCCTCCCCGCCGCGCCTCGGTTCGGTTCTTCCTCCGCCGGCACCGGGGGCCCGAGCCCCGCGCTGCCCCGCCCGCCCGCTCCCGCTCCCGCTCCCCGCCGGCCGCCTCACCGATGAGGACGCGCAGATGCTTGAGGCGGGTGAGCGGGTCCTTGCGGGTGTCCAGCACCTTCTGCGTGGATTTCCGCACATCCCCGTGCGGCTTCTTGGAGAACATCCCGCCGGGCCCGGCCCCGGCGCCGCGCTCCAGAGGCGGGCAGCGGCCTCCGGATCCGCCCGCACCGGGGCCCTACATAGCCGGCGGCGGCGCCGCCTCCTCCTCCTGCTGCTGCCGCCTCCGGCTGCGGCGGGGCGGAGCGCGGCGGGCGGGGGGACGCAGAGGCAACTCCCCGCAGGCCCGGGGGTGGCCCGGGCCCGACTCCCCCCTTCCTCCTTCCCTCGTTCTCCTCCTGCTGCTTCGCGACAGCCGTCAGGTGCGACCCCAGGCGTCGCTATGGCAACCGCGCCGTGACGTCACGGCGGCTCTGCCCGGCGCACCTCCCGGGGCGCGGCGGGTGGAGGCCGCGGCTGTCTGGAAAACGTGGGGGCGCGGCCCGCCGGGGCTTCTGGCAGGGGGCGCCAGGCGGGGAAGAGGGGGCAGAGAGCGGGAAGCCAGCGGCAGTAACTGGGGCGGGGCGGTGCTCTTTGGCTGTTTAAAAGCGCAGTATAAAGTTATGTGATGAGTCGGGTGCTGGCGACTGTATTATACCGAGAAACTGAAAAGCTGTTTGAGAGGAATCCCGCAGAGGACGCAGAAATAAAATCCAGGCCAGGACCACGTTGGTGGAGGCCGCAGCTCCAAAGCTTTTAACCAAGCTCCAGTTGAGCAATAGTTGGTGATCAGCGAGTGCCTCACAGTTATTTCCACACCCGTGCTCGGAGTGCTGCAACCCCTCGCCCGGCCCTGCCCGCAGCCACTCAGCATTGCCCGTGTTCCTGGCAGCACGACGACACGCACGGCGAGCCACTAGCATCCGGCGTGGTGCTCCGCGGTGTGGTCCCGGCCTCGGCACTGCGCCCCTTGGAACACGTGGATCCACGCTGGTCCTGGAGCAAAACGAGACACGGAGCCCACAGGCCGTGCTTGTCAGGTCACAGTGCGGCCAACAAGCAGTCAGCGCTATGTGCTGCGTGCCATGTAAGCGCTGCTGCTAAGGGCTGAACTCATAATGCTGGAAAGGACTGAAGGTTTTCCTAAAATCCCGATGCTGGTTTACAGTCATCAGATACATAAAACAACAAATTATTGGATTTTTCAATAGAACTATGTTACTTTATTTAACACATGGTTTCTAGTGGCCCTCTGCTCTTTTTTTTTTTTTCCCTTTCTCCCAAGATAAGGAATACTTAACTATTTGAGACATTATAAAGTCATTAGAGTTGGCAACAGTTTGAACAATATATGTGCTACTGAAATAAAATAAGCATTTAAATGCACGGCTGACCCATCAGTGACTATCATGAGCAGTGAGTTTCAGTCAACATTAGGGTGTCATCTGCCGATGTGGCATGCCACAAATCATTTCATGGTTCCATCATCCTGCTAAATGAGATCTGAGGATTAGCGATGTTATCTAACAGCTACAATTACAACATTTTATTTTACCATAGCAGTGAATTTACCTCTGAAAGACTTGATAACTCTGCTATAAATTAAGTGCTTTGTTCTCTACATTTATCAGTTCTGAACACAAGGCTGTATCTTGACAACCTTCAATAACACTTGTGCTTTATAGAATTTACTTACTCTTCTGGTAATTTTTTTAGACTTTGACTCAAGATAGTGCTCAAAAATAATGAACAGAATAAGATTTCACCAAAGCAGTAAATGAAAGGAGGGAGTGGTTTTAACCAAGTTAATAATGGCTTCTACAGAGAACCTCCTCACTGAAAACACACTGGGCAGGAAGAGCATGTTCAATGCACAGTGAAGGCCATGATCTTGCAAAAGCTTGACTTTGAAGCATGTGACTTCGGTGACTTTCATTACGTACGGAGGACAAAGTTAGAAAATACCAGGATTAGTTACGGGGAGGGGTTACGTTGTACTACATTCCAATTGGAATTCTGTTCACCAGCAGAAGCACAAGTACTACATTCCAAGTGGAATTCCACTTTGTCCTGAGTTAACAATTTTTAGTTAACTTGACTGGCAACTATTTACTTTGAGAAAACAAACTTCCAAATCTAAATAATTCAAGTTTGGCTTCTGTACTTCTGAACAATTCTGAACTCTGGAGGTGCTGGCTATGTTGATCAGGATCCTGTAAAACACTTCTAGAATAATTGTAGCACTAGCTATTCCAGCCATGTCTTGTTGATCCACAAACAAAAAAAAAAACAAAAACAAAACCACAGCTTCCCATTTCCACATTATCTTGCAGATAAAATCTCAACACTATGTTCTTTTGTAATTAAGGGAAAGACCTCTTTGTGAGCTTATATTTTGAGTGACCAATTCTTGCTTTATCACCTTATTTGTTAGGAAGGGTATCAGTATCAACACTTGTGCGTTGGCATCTGTTACAAAGCCAAAACACTGCGGTATTCCCACTCACCAAAGATCCCAAGCCGGAATAGTTTTCCCATGAGCTACAAAATTAATAAGACAGATCTCCTATGAATTTGCACACTAGACACTGAATGCCTTCCTCACCTCCTTCCACAGCCATGAACCTTCCTTTACTTAGCCCTTCCCTACCTATTTGAGATGGACAAAAGTCCTAACTGCAAATAAGACTCAACTACAGATGTGAAGTTTGGAGAGCTCACCACTGACATATGAAGAGGTAAAAAATCAAGTTCCACAAAGGCCTCCATAGGATATTAACAGGAGCTCTTTGTTCCAGATGCTGTTTCACAAAACACACAGAAACTGGGCAGCTTTAATGCTTCTACTCTGGGGTACAATTTGATCCAAATTATACAATGTCTTTAGAAGTAGTAGAGAGACACTCCAAGAAAAAAATAAAAATCCTAGTAGATCACCAAAACAAAGCTTAATTCAAGACCATGCTAGCCATGATTAAACAACAGATACATGAGCTATCATGGTCAGAAGCTTTTATATACCTGAAAGTTAATTTTAACAGATAAACCATTATCAGCTCCCACCCAGTAGATGCAAAACTTCAGTCTTTCACTGCAATAAGTCACCTCCAACTCAGAATGTTTGAATTCTTAGGTAAACACTGGCATCCATATCTGATATGAAAGAGGTTTTGAAATATTAATGTACTGATACAGTGGCAGTTACAACAGCTTAAAAAAAAAAAAAAACTGAAAATGTTCAAAACACTCTCTCAACACTAAGATGTTCTCTTTTTCTTTCCCAACTTATGAAATAGTTTTGCAATATTGACATACCCACGAAAGAAATTAAAGAAGAGAAAAATTCTGCGAAAACTCTGCATGCCTTCCAAGCTCTACAAGAAACCAGTTTAGCATTGTTTCCTTCTTATCAAAGAAAATAATTCGCCCCTGTTCTCTCCCCATATCTCACCTGCAGGAGTATGCAAGGTCTTTTAGATATAAGCCATATCTCCTTGCATTAGTATTTTTCAGATTACTTCAGATCACTTGCAGCATATACCAGAATCTCTCCCAGATAATAGGTTAGTGGAGGGAGGAACATGTTCCCGTAGCCTTCCAACACAGCTTGCACACTGTGAAGGATGCTACTTCAACTTACTGCTGACCTTGTCGTGTAAGGAAAACAGTCTTTCCTACATTTGTGAGACTCCCCCCTTCCCTAATACTGGCTTTTGAAATGGAGTGTGAAGAATCAGACTTAATTTGCTAGAGCATCCAATGTATCATTTCCTTCCAAAAAATGAATAAAATTTCCTTTCAAACAACCTGATTTAGTTGCATTCACCAGGCCACTTCTCCAATAAGATTTTGTAATGCATTTCTTAACGTGCAAGGTTTATTCTCCATTTACTCTGCACATCAAGAGCTGGCAATCAGTTTGGTGACCAGAAAGATAATAACTGCTTTTTAGATTCTAGAGTAATACACATTTCCAGTCACTATCTCCAGTCAACAAATAAGATGCAAAATTACAGGTCTGCTTCCCAGCCTTTTCCTGAAGATGCCCGGTGTGATATCCACCAAGATCATGCCAGGTTCAACTTTTCTCTGTTAACCAGATGTTAACCGCTATTTCCCATTAAGTGCAGAACTGAACTACTGAGGATGATGAGGATCACATTTAATGGTTGTTTTCTTCTGATAGGCAAAACTCAATCCAGAAAAAAATTCAGTACTTTGCAGGCACCTGATGCTTCCTTTCACTTATCTCAATAAAATTACCGATTTACAGACTGATCCTTCAGTAACTGGATTCCTAAAAGGCATCTTCACACAGCAAGAACACATTTCTGAAAATTATCTCACAAGCCAGACAGAATGTCTTCTTTCCCTCTCCACCTAGCACATATCTGGGCTCTAGAATCAGAATCACAGAATCACCCGGGTTGGAAGGGACCTCAAGGATCATGTAGTTCCAACCCCCCTGCCTAGCAGGGCCACCAAACAGATGATTGAGTTAGGTGTTGCCACTTCTCACGCTAAACGTGTATGGGTGATCAGGTTGATTATTTCCAGAAACAAATTATCTGTGCACTGTACCAAAACATAGCTCCTGGAATTAGCCTGACCTCTTCTTTGGTCCAGCATCCCACCTGGACAAAGATACTGACTACAGCTGGTACTTTTGTTCCCCTCAAGACAGTAAATGCTTGTATTGCTTTAGCAGGGTAACTCTCCCTTGGCTTCAAAGCAAGAAACATAGTAGAAGAAATATGTAAAAATCACATATCTTAAAATAACATTTAAAAAAAACTGGCTCAATTCTGCATCTCAGTTGTTCATTTCCAGTGTGGCATGGGAACCTTGTTTTGCTCCTTGAATTTATTTTTAGCCCCTTAGACCTAGTTCCAACTGCTTGCATAGGAAACTATAGTCACGGAGCCAAAAGTTCCCTGATTTCCTGCCATTCCATTCCCTGTTGCTTCCAGTAGGCCTTTCCAGGCCATAGTACTCGATTTCCTGTTTTATCTTGCTAGACTGAGACGTAAACCTTAAGACTTTTTTATTATTTCATTTCTGGTTTCTTTTTACTAAATCCACATGGATTCATTACAAAGCATTTCAGACCCAGTCTGTGAAATTTCCTTTCCCTTGAGGACACGCCCAACTCTCATCAGACTATTCCCAACTTCATTTCAGCCACCCAAATACCTGACGCCCCTTCCAAAGCACTCGGGGCACGTCAGATGACACTATCTTCCAGTTCCTTTGGGAACTGCCTCTAGATTTTGATATTGCATCAGCTTCTGGGGTCCCAAAACCTGTTTTTGAACAAGAGAAGCCCGAGAGCATTACCCTCACACCAACCAGCAGGAGCCATCAAGCAGCCAAGACCCGCACTCACACCGGGCCGCGCCACCCCCGCCGCAGAGCATGCGCGTGCCCGGAGCATGCGCAGACAGAGCGGCCGCTGCACGCGGGCTCACGGGGCGCGGCAGGCGGGGAAAGCGGGAATGAGGGTCACCCTCAGCGGCTACAGCGGCCTGGTGCTACCGAGCTGAATCTGTATCTCAATACGAAGAGTTGCTTCCGCCGGGCAGACGGAGCTCTCGCTTCCCGAATCGAAAGCATGGAAACATACAGCCCACGCTGCTGCTCTTTTCCCAAGCTCAAACCTCAGAACCGGCCCGTGTTACACACGCTTCCTCTGAAACCCCAGTGCCTACAGGCCGGGCCACGCCTGCAGGAAACGCAAAGCGCTCCCGGCTACCGCAGCATCCTTCAGGACGGAACGGCAGGCAGCCGTCGTACCGCTCACACCAGCACCCTACTAGCAGCGGACAACTCCCAGCGTGCCCCGCGCTCTATCTCGCTGTACCTGCCGGCTGGGCCAATGGGGGGGCTCGGCCAATGAGAGAGCTCGGCCAATGGAAGGGCTCGGCCAATGGGAGGGCACGGCGGGCGTTGGGCGGGGTTGGTTGCACCGCTGGGCGGGGCAGCGGCGGCGCGGCTGGCAGTGGTAGCGGCGGGAAGGGCCGTTCTGGGGCTGTCCCGGTGCTCTGCAGTGGGCAGGATGCCGGTTCACTCCCGGGAGAAGAAGGAGAACAACCACGATGAGATGGAGGTGGACTACGGGGAGAACGAGGGGAGCACCTCGGAAGAGGAGGAGACCGAGAGCTCGTCCGTGTCCGAGGAGGGGGATAGCTCAGGTATCGCAGTCGCCGTCTCCGCCGTTCTCTCTGCCCCTTCCGGGGGGAACCGGCCCCAGCTCCGGCCGCGGCACTGCCGCTACCCGCCCCCTCCGCGACCCCGCCCCGCGGCCCTCCCGTTGCTGCGGCCCAGCCGGGGGCGGGGACGTGGCGGGGGCACGACGGCACCATTTCGGCTCCCGCCGCAGGTCCTGATGCCGTGCGGGCTGGGCCGCGTGGTGCCGCGGTGTCTGTGTGGGGCCTCGCTGGTGCTTCGGTCCGCGGCCGGAGCCAATGTCTGCCTGTTTCTTAGCAGGCAAAACCGAGCATTTCTGTTGGGTGTTTTGGGGCCTGCCTGGGTGGGAGGGGACCTGTCAGTGCCATTGACCTCTTCTGCGCAGCGTTAAACCCTGCTGTGATAAAGACACCTTTTTTGTGTGTGCCTAACTTGCTCAGGACTGCGCGCTGGGGATGATTGAGCATGTGAAAGGTGAATCTAGCAACTATTCACCTGCCACCCTGCTAGAAGGAAAGTTTTCTGTCCGAGGTTACCTCATCATTCTAAGGGCTAAATTAGAAACTTGTCATTTATTGGGATCCACACTGATCCTTTGGAGAGTGCACTGCAATCTGGGATTATTGGGGCTTCGTAGGTCCTGACCGACATGGGACCTTTGTCACTGCATGCACTGGCTTTTCAGTATCTAAAGGGGAGCTATAGGAAAGAAGGCATAGGACTCTTATAATAGGACAAGGGGACATGTTTTCAAACTAAGGTGAGGGGATTTGGTTTGGGTAGGATGGGGGGAAAAAGGAGTAAGGCTAGTGAGACACTGGAACGGGTTGCTCATCTCTGGAGACAGCCAAAGGCAGGCTGGACCAGGCTCTGAGCACCCTGATCTAGCTGTAGGTGTTCCTGTTCATTGCAGGGGAGTTGGACCAAATGGACTGTTGAAGGTGCCTTCCAACTCAAACAATTCTGTGATTCTTTGAAAAGCTGGAGCTGTGCTCAGTGCTGGCTGTGGTCCTGACGCAAGCTTCTGGTAGTTGGAAAGTACTCCTTGCATTTAGAGTGCGCTGTCCTGGTCCAGGCCCATGCTTGTAGCAGCACAGTTACTAGGGGTGTGAGTACCGGGCTCGTGTGGTTTGGATCCTAGCTCTTCCACCTTTGACATTGCATTTTTACATGCATTGACCTACAATTGGTTTGCCTGA
Source organism: Tetrao urogallus (assembly GCF_951394365.1). NCBI lineage: Eukaryota > Metazoa > Chordata > Aves > Galliformes > Phasianidae > Tetrao > Tetrao urogallus. Next base: position 36,548,392 of record NC_136819.1, read on the forward strand.
ATGTGTTAAAACCCTCAACATACTGTTAATTCATTATTATCTGATATTAGAAGATCTGGGAGATCTTGACTATTAACATCCTTTGGCTTTTGTATTCACACTGACTTCATTCCAGGGAGAGCTCCAATGTGGTGGTTCATGGAAACTCCTCTCATCTGGGCTGTTTTTAGGTAGAAAACTGTGGAAGCCCACAGGTATGATACAGAGTCATCTAAGTTGGCTCTGCAGTAACAGTGTAGAGTGAAGGCTCTGCCAGTACTAGGAAAGCTTTGCTGCTGCCGTGCTGAGAGAGTATAGACATGCCCTTGGGCAAGTATCGCTGATTGAACCCCACTTTACAGCTCTAGGCAGCTGATTGATTATTATCTACTTGGATCCAAGTGTCACCATCCTTCCTCTCATCCTTACTCACCCTTCTTGGTGCAGTGTACTTTCCTGTCCTTGTTTCTTGCTTTGTCTTCAGTGATATTGGGCCTTTGTATGCTAAGCTGTCAGAAAAAGAACCCATTAAAAAGTGAAATAGCAAAAATGGCTGAGTGAAAAATTTGATTTGTGAACAAGAGGTACTGGGGCCTATGTAAACTAACGCTTAGATAGACTGCAGCTCCAGAGCAACAGAAGTCATAAATAACAATTTTGTTAGAATATGTGAAGATCTCCAATTTACATCAGTTAATTCGGCACACATTTTTGTGAATTTAAGACTAATGACTTGCACAGGTTTAGATGGGAGGGTTCCTGAAGCAGAGATTCTGAAGTTCTTGGCAGTTTCCTGATCTGAGGGAACATCTTGCTTCTCTCATCTAATGCAGTGTTACTCAGGAAATATTTTCAGTCCATAAACCGTGGAGCACATTCAGGTATGGGCTTGCAAGAACTAGCAAAATTATTACAAACGTTGTTTCTATTTGTGTCTATAATAGCAACTGGTTTGGTGAAGAGATTCCTAGTTCAGAATAGATAGTGCTGAGGCCCCTATTTCTCCCAAACAATGATGGTTTTCTTTTAGATAATATAGCCTGAACTGAACATGTATGGTTGGGAGCTGCCTGAAGAACAAGTCATTGTTTCAAACTCTTATGCTCTCTGTGGATATTTGACTACATTTGATAAGTGCTCGGTGAAGCTTTGGGCTTAACTTGGTAGTTGAACTTGATTTCTGTTCACTGAAACTGCTGCAAATTTAAAACCAGTGTGTACAGAGCTATTCTGTGGTGAAACATGTATGTGCACTGAACTTTATAAATAGTTGGGCTGTTACAGGTGAACAGTTCGTTTATCCAGGTACAGATCTTTCCTTACCCCCATTCTCTTGAAGTTCACTTGGAAAAGAAAAGAGCCAGAAAGATGTGTTTAACTTGCTTTGGGTAGGCTTGATGAAACTTAATCTGGGCAGCGTCAGTGTGTACTGGTGGTTATGTTGGAAGAAAAGTAAATTTGAGAGAGGATGTCAGGACAAGTAGCTGCAGGTATCACATTTTGAGTGTGAAAAGCATGTCTAACTATGTCCCTGTTTGCACAGCAAACCGCTCCATTCCTTTTTCATGTGACTTAGGAAGGTATGTTTCAATTCTTTTATTATCAGAATTGAATGTGGACTTGAATGTTTGGGAAAATAAATAAATGGAGACAGCTCTTCCCTCCTGAACATGACTGTTTTTCAAAAGAACTGAACAGACACTATTTGTTAAATCTTTCAGAGGGAAAACATAGAGTAGAGGAGGAATACGCAAGCTTGTTGAGTGATATGGAGGTGAGACATGGGGTTGCAAAGGACTCCTTGATGAGGTCCAGGAGCAGTACTGCAACAATAACCCTTACTTAGTCCAGTGGTTCTTCTCGCTTATCTTGAAATAGATTATGCAGTTTATGTAGGTTATTGTTATATAAGCTGCCTTTTCTCTATTTTTCTGTCCAAACAGTATGTCATAAAATTTTTTTGTTTTTTTAATTCTCATTTTTTCCTGTGTGGGAAAGAGAGCTTAATATCACAGAATCACAGAATAGTCAGGGTTGGAAGGGGCCTCAAGAATCATGAATCTCCAACCCCCCGTCACATGCAGGGCCACCAACCTCCCCATTTAATACTAGACCAGGCTGCCCAGGGCCCCATCCAACCTGGCCTTGAACACCTCTAGGGACAGGGCATCCACAACCTGTCTGGGCAGCGTGTTCCAGCACCTCACCACTCTCATAGTAAAGAACTTAAGAACTTAATATGACAATATAAATGTAGCTTTCTCTCCTCCAACTCCCTGGCTCTGGTGAAGGGAGGACTGTCTGTTAGTACCAGCTGCAGGCTTTGAAGCTTCTTCTCTTTCAAAATTTTCCTGTATTCTTGTTTGTAATTTTTGGTAATTGACATTTTTAAAGCAAACTTTGAATTTTGCAAGTCCATTTTGTTGATTTTTTTGTTTTTTTATTATTTTTAAATGAGGGCAAGTAATGCTGTTTCTTTTCCACAGTCTTTAGCGGGGATGAAGGAAGAGCAATGTTTTAAGTGAAAGTAGTGTGTGTTGCTTTTTAAAGCCATACAAGAAACCCTGTGGATAATTTCTGTTGCATTCTATGGAGAAACGCTTTTATGGGAGCACTTTAAAAGTGATGACTATGGAAAATTACATGCTTATCTCAGTGTCTTGACAAATATGAATTTACTCCATGGATGCGTGTTGCTTCTACAGACATAAGATGATTAGCACTGCAGGAAATAAGTATTAATTAAAATTACTGGGGGGAAAAAAAAAGAGATAATCCCTTCAAGTTCTTTCTTATAAATTTGTTATGTGTTTTACTTGCATTTAACTTTTTTTTTTTTTTTTTTTAAATCTCTTCCAGTGGATGCCTGAGAAAATAGAAGGCCTTGAGAGCTGGCACCATTTCTATCCTGGTCCTTTTGTTGATACATATTTAGTAAAGTGTTGTGTTGTTTTTTAATATTGGCAAAGGCCCAGAATAGCATATCAGGGATGAATAGAAAAGCCACAAGTTATGTTCACCATCCAAGATGAGAATTTGGGCATTTTATAGAGCATTTTTTATAGGCCACAGCTTATTGATAAGAGCTGTATTAGGTACTCTTGTGTTTCAAGTACTTTTTTTTGGTCTTTAAACTGAGCTGCCCTGGTTGCTGAGTTGGATTATTTGAATATAGTAGGGAAAGAATGACTGTAATTCTGAAAATGATTTAAAATGCCCCAAATGCTCTGTGTGGAATGAAACCTAATGTGAAGTATTGAGACGGTATGGGGCCATTAGCAAGGATTTTAATATATAATGAGTTGTTTTCCATTTCTAGCAATATAAATTTTCAACAGATAAGCTGTGAGATATAATCTGAAAACTCGTTTACTTTTTCATTACTGAATATTCACTGAACTGTTCTTTAAAGATAGAAGTTTCTGTAATTGAGGAATTGAAGATATTTCAGGAGTCTTAACACTTGAAAATGGTTAATTGGCAAAATGAAACAAGAGAAGATTGTTATTCAGTGTTACAGGTAGAATGTAGACTTCTAGACAGGAAGTCCAACATTTTTTGAGTGTATAGGTAGCTGAGGGGAGATTTAAACAAGCTCTGTTTTATTTCAGTAATACAGAAGTGTCTGCTGTGCCCTCATGCCAGTGTGTTTTCTTGTTTTCTTGCAACAGTGGATAAAAACATAAGATGCAATCCCCTTTCCCTCCAGTGTTGGGGCACTGATCTTCAGAAAAGGCTGCTGTTCTAATGTGTTTTTTTTAATTAGTCTGTTTATTCGTTTTAAATCCACAAGCAATAAAATCCGTGTTGATATAAGGGAAAACTTCTGAATGAATTGCTTGCTGAAACATACGTAGAACCAAAACAATACTTGAAAAAATCTGAAATGCGTGCTTGAAATTAAGAAGAAAGTGGGAAAGGATCTGCATCCCAGTGTTCTCTTGGGCTTGTCTTGTTTCACAGGGCAGATCCTTCAAACTTCAGAGAATTTTTATTTTTATAGCGCATAAAAGCTTCAGGCAACTCTCAAAGTAATGTAACTGCTGCATTTCTTAAATCTGACTGAGCTCTTTAATCTGATTTTCAATCTTATTCTGGGTTTCAAGATCTGCCTTATTTTTGAGAACAGGAGTTTGAAATCACGCCTTTTAAGACATGCCTTTAGGGCTTATTTCTCTCCTCTCTCACTGTTCCCTGTCTGCTAAGCATTTATTAGAAGTTCCAGCTTTAAATTTTCTCTCTCGTCAGGCTAGGTCATCTTCTAAAGCTTTGTCAAAGTTTTGTGCTTGTACTGACTGCAGTTTAAGGAACTGCAGTAAGTCTTTCATTTGGACATACTTTTCTGCTGCCTGTTGGTTTTCATGCACAGGTAGAAGGGGCCGGTGTGGTTTTCAAACTTGAAAGCTGTGTTTATTTCAATGAAAAGGTATGATTTTAGTAAAAAGGAATGCGGAACAGATACATCAAGGGATCTGAGTGGTAGATGTGAGTTAATAGGTTTCTCTGAGTTAGGGAGGTGATATGCAGGCTCCTCTCACTTTTGCAAATCACTGTACTCTTTTGCAAAACAACAAGAATGAAGGCTTGAATGCTGCCTTTTTTTGGCGCTGGCATATGAGACCACATAAAGCAATGAAATGTTGACTGAGGAAGAGGCAAAGGCATTCAGAGTTGTTTGTAGACTAGAGGAGCTGATGCAGAGCATCTCTGCTTGGTTTGAGGCCCTGCTTGGCCTTTTTGTCAGCTGTTTTCTGGAGTGACTGCACTGCTGGGCACGGTTTCCACTTAGTCAAGCTCTCCTCTTGTGCTCTGGCTCCTGGCTATGTGGCTCTCTGCCCTTCTAACACTGGTTAATGGTTAGTTGCTTGTGCCTTAACCAGAGAGCTGTTTCTCTGAGATGCTGCTGAGGTAAAGCAGCTTCAGGACATCTCTGCCCCTGAGTATACCTTAGCAGAGCTTGTTCTCCCTCTCCTTTATTTAAAACACGCTGGGCAGGACTGGTGGAGGTTTGGATCTAGAAATTCAGTTTGTTATCATGGAGAACTATGGTTAATGAAGTTAATGGGTTCAGAAATACCCTGGAAACTGGCGTGTCTTTGATAGGAATAGAGTTTAGAACTTTCCATTTTATTCTTGCTTGCCAAGCACAGCAGAAGATTGCATGTCACTAAAATTCAGCAGTTTTCTGTTCTGTGGTTGCTGCTTGTTACATCCATCTTTTATCCACTTGAGGTGTGCTTTTGCTAAATCTAAAAGGGCAGAGACAGAGATAGGTTTTCTGTGTGAAGGAAAATAGAAACAAGAAATATTATCTTGGGGAAACTCTTCCCAACTTTTAGTTTATCTAAACCATAAAAGCAAGGAAAAAGATAGTTTTCTTTTGTTGAAGAAGGAATTTTCTAAACTGAAACTTTTAGTTCACCTTCTCAAGGCATTTACCTGAAGGTCAATGGGTGCTGCCACTTCATAGTGTTAATGATTTTTCTATTTTGTAGTTTAAGAAATGGGAATGGAGGTAACAACTGATGCTTAGATGTCCCTTTGGCAAGAGCCAAAAATTCTTGTCCAAAAAGTGAGTGTTTATTATACCTTACCATTATGTTTGTTACGTAAATTAGGGAAAAAATCAGAAGTATGAATTAAAACAAAAGCTCTGAAAAGAATTTAATAACTCTTGCTTCATAAAAGCATCTGAAATGAGGTTTCTGTAAAATCCTGCATTTTTTAGGTTTCACTGTTAAAAACTGTTTACAAAGTCTTTTTTAATGGTCATTGAGATGAGCTACCGATATTTCTAAATGAATATTTTAGCTTCAAACAGCTCTTCCAATTAAAGAGGATGAAACCTTGTTTCAAAACCAAGTGTTACATTTTTCTTTTTAATGGATGTTAATGACACAAAACCTTGAATTACATAAGACAGGCACAACATTTGAACTTGTTCACTTGATCTCCAGGGATTTCTTTTGCTCATACTGATGCAGGACACACTGGAATTTTCGGTTATGGCTAATAACTCTTCATGAGTAATGCTGCTTCTCATCTGATGTGCTGTACAAGGATTAATTATTCTGTTTCACACTTTCATCTGCATTTTACATTGTCATTTATGAGATTTAACCACTTGAAATCTTACAATCATGTTGTTTTCTGGTGTGGGAAAGAAAAATAACACTTCATGGGGCTTCTTGAATCAAATTTAAGTTTCTTAATGTGATGAGTGGTTTATTGTAACCTGCTGTAGCATAGTAATATGGTTGATCTGTTTATTGCTTAAATTCAGATTTGCTTCAAGTTTTAGAAGCAAACTATGCAGTCTACTTGGTTACATTGTTCAAAATATATTACCTTTTCTTATTCTTAGAAATGGATGATGAAGACTGCGAGAGGAGAAGGATGGAGTGTTTAGATGAAATGTCCAATCTTGAAAAGCAATTTACAGATCTCAAAGATCAGTAAGTATCTTAAGTGCCTCATTTGAGGGTCTATTCTGTGAGAATATGGTGTGCAACTGGTGTTTCTTGTCTTTCAAATATCTGGATATTACTTTTGGAGAAGAATAATGGTTGAAAGTTTTGATATGGTTTGCAGGCAGCTGCTCTAGAATACTTTCTCTTTGGTGTCTCTGAAAGGGAAGAATATGTACCATGGAGTCACATGCACATAATGTGTACAGTATGTGTAAGCATGTGCGTGTATACATATATAAATATATTTATTTCTGTTTTGCTGTAAGAATAGTTCTGAAGTGTTGTGGTAAAGGGCAGGTGTGGTTCTGTTGCACCAAGGAATGGTGATCTTTGGAGAGGTATGCCAGGATCCTTCTCCTCCTTGTGTATATGCGTGACTTGTAGAAACAGACAAACAAACTCAAGCATTGTGTTTGCTAGACTAGATATGAGGGGTTTTTTTGTAAGACATTGTAGCACTTTTTATTGCTGTCATTGATGAAAATTTCTTGTGATTACTGCAAACCAGATACCAATACTGAAAGTGAAACCAGTGTTAGATCTGTCGGTAGTTTACCATAATATCTGTATCACTCAGTGAAGACCTAGTAAGCAGAAGAGAGGAAATGAATAGCCATGTGTACTCAAAAGTGGATGTGACATTTTTGATAGCATTCCATATGTGGGTTTTCACCAGAGATGGAATGAGGGCTGCTTCAGTAAGAGCCTGTGTATCTTTTTCCTTCGTTTGTGCTTCTGTAGGAGCAGATACGTGGACAAGAAAATGAATGCAAGTTTTTATCTAAAAATCTTTTTCTTCCTCCTGTATTGCAAGCATGGAATCTTTAATTTACTTCTGTAGGTGCACCATTAACAGAGACATTAAGAAAGAGTCAGATTAGCTCTTCTTAAAATTTCTTCCACGTTGTATTTACTTTAAATATATGTATATTTTTAAATGTTTATTGTTTTCAGACTTTACAAAGAAAGATTAAGCCAAGTGGATGCAAAACTGCAAGAGGTCATAGCTGGAAAAGCACCTGAATATTTAGAACCATTGGCAGCATTACAAGAAAATATGCAAATCAGAACCAAGGTGGCAGGTAGGCATATAAAACGAATGTTTCTTTTTCAACCATATGATGTTGCTATTCATTTAAACATCAATTTTTATCAATTGTTATGATTTTTCACTTTAAAATTGCTACAAGAGTGTGTTTTAAAGTTAGAAACGCTGTCGTGGTTTTAAACTTAAAATATTTTTCAGGTCAAATTGAATAGGTTGCTTGCTTCTTCTTTATTTGCCTGATAGCATCATGCTGAAAATATGGCTTATTTACGTTTCATTGAATATCTGTCTTTGTGTAGAGAGCACGAAGTTTCTGAATTAGAAACAGTAAACTTTGATGCTTCAATTGTTACTTTTGACTCCAGGCTGTGAAGAGAAATTGAAATCTTCTGGTCTATAGCATTTTTCTCTCTTTTGATCATCTTCATAATGCTTCATAATGATGGTGACCTGGAATTTCTGGGTTTTGAGATCTTTATCCAAAATTTACTTGATTAATTCTGAGCAGTACTTTTGCCTACTGCAGAAGATGAAGATTGCAAGTTGAACTTCCCAGGAGCTGTGACATGAAACCACCCGTAGCTTTTTAGTTTTAAATGTGATTTTCTGTCAGTGCTTTGATGTAGGTGGGTGTGAATAGGCAGAATATTAAGGATTCTCCTGATTCAAGTCTTCGACAGCAGTAAAGTCAGTGTTCCAATGTAGTGTTTTTCCTGAGCTCTTTCTACAACTTTCCTGAAGTCTAGAAATCAGATATTTTAATTTTTTTTTTCTTTTTTCATTTTGTCTTCAACAAAGATTCCGAAAGTCATTTCAGAGGATGCCAGAAATAGCAGAAAGATTTTGCTCTTACTGTTTCGTAGCCTTGACAGAAGTGGGTAGTATGAGAGTTTGAGCTCTATCAAGTAACCCTTAAGGACTGCAAATAAGCAGTGACTGGGAATTGACAGGTGCAAGAAATAGACCTAATACTCAGAAATACTCTTATTTATATCACAAGAAGTCTATTTCATTGAGTGGAATAGTCTTGTTAAATGATGTGATTTATTAGCGTCATGCTGTGTAAAGCAAGCCTTGTTCCACATATTCATTTGTAAAAGCTTGTTCTTTCATTCTGTTTTCCAGCTATTTGAAACTCTCAAAGTATTATTTAAAATAGTAATTAGAAAATAGAATAGGTGAATACTTATGTATTTGAAATTTGAAGATATCCAGGGTAATTTGGTAGGCCATGTGAAATAGACCTATTTTGTAAGGTTAGCATGGTAACTAATGTAACTGTTGACAGATAGGGCAAAAAGTGAAAATAGCATTTATTTTTCTTCAGATATTTAGATTCAATGAATTAAAAGGGATTAATTGCCTAACAAAAATATTTATTAATTGCCTATCAAAATAGATATATATTTTTTTCCCTTTTGTACATATTTTGGGGCTTGAAGGCAATCTTAAAAGAGAATTTTGAAATCAGATATTAGCTAAAGAAAGTAACGTTGTCATTTGTTTGATGACAGGTATCTATAGAGAGCTTTGTCTGGAATCTGTGAAGAACAAGTATGAATGTGAAATTCAAGCCTCTCGACAGCACTGTGAGGTTGTGCCAGCTATTCTGTATTGAACATTTTCCTTTACTGTGTGTCATGCTTTCCAAATTCAGTGCATATTTTTATGTTTTAATTTTTTATGTTCTAATTTTTCTATTGCTGTTACTTGCTATTTTAACGCAAACCTTCTGTGACATTAAAATCCACGTAAAAGCTTGTTCAAAGCATATCAAAGTTAGGTTTCTAATAGGTTTGCTTTCATGTAAGTGTAATTTTCTTATTTAGAATAATGAGATTGGTAAAAATCATTTTGGTACCATGTTTACCAAGACCAGTAACTATAATATCTACCATAATTTTAGCAAAAAGCACCTTACATTTTTGTGATTACAATAGTCTTACTCAGTTTTTAAGGTATCTTGGTCAGCTAGTGATAGAGTTACCGTTCCTGTGACTGCTTTTGAAAAAATGTGTTTCTCTGCTTGAACATAAACATTTCCACTGAAGCATTTACATAGCATTTACTGTACTGTACTGTAGTGCAAATAATCAGGTACCTGTATGTCTGACCCTGTGGTGTAGCTGCTTAGATCCTGATGCGTGTATTGTAGTCCTCCTCAGCATACTTTACAGTGGCTTAAATGTGTGTTCTTCGAGGTGGCTAACTGTATTCCTGAAATCCCTGGTTCTTATTTTGCCAATAAATAAAGAGTGTACACACATACTATTTAAAAATGCCATTTTCTGGTTGCCTTACAAAAGAAAAGGTACAACATAAGACAGACTGTTCATTACTGGCTCTCCTCATTCCTGTGAATACAATCCTGAGGTTGGTCAGAATGCTATAAGACTTGCAGGGTTTCTTATCCACAATTGAATGATTTTCTTTGGCTGTGTATTATTCATCTTTAAGGTTGTCCTTGTTGCTTGTTTTGCTGCTATTCTTTTACACTGGAACGTTCAGGATTCAAACATGCAACATCCAAGAAGGGTCCCTGGGGAAAAGCTGTCCAAAATCAGTAATGCTGCTTTTAGGATCGTTGCTCTGAGTATAGCTATTCAGCAAGAATGCCTCTGTTGCCCATAACATCATCTCACACCTTATTTGTTACCAAGACTAGCAGCAAAACAGGTGTCTAAACACAAACAGTATTTCATTTTAAAAAGGAAATTTTAAAATGGTATCAGAACAAATAGTACTAACTTGACATTTCAGGTATATATAAGAATGCTTTTGCATTCTCAGTTCAATTGAGGATTATTTTTTATTTAGTAGTAACGGCTTGAGAAATATATAAACAGGGGATCTGTGGAACACAAGTACTTTGTGACTTGAAGGGAATGTTAACCACACAGATGTCTATTGGAGTAGGACTATTTGGTTGTTTTTATTCCTGAGCTGATTTGCTTCATTTTGCTTTAGTGTTCAGTTTGAACATTGGTGTTGTTTCTGTTGGTATGCTGCGCTGTGGGCAGAAGCAGTTGAGATACAGAGATCTTCTGAATTGGCTCTAGGTCTGCAGCCTCTAGCATCAGAGAGAGAGACATGGTGGCAAATGACTAGATGCAGTGACTTGTGCTACTTAAGCTGGTTGTTTGTTTGTTGTTGTTTTTTCCTTGAGTGATTAAGTCCAAGTCTCTGTTTCCTTGAGTTGTTAGCGGTGTTGGTCAGTGAAGATGAGCTTAAGAATGTAACAGTCAGCTGCGCTTCCTACTTGTGTTTTAGGAAGTGTGCAAGTGAAATTCAGCTTAATTTCTTTCTTTTAATTAAAGTTCTAGTTTTAGGAAGTTAAGTGTGTTTAGAAACTGCCTTTAAAAGGGTAACTATTCGGTACAGATATTGAGCTGATAAGAAAGTTATACAATATAGGGTGTTATAATTGAGAGCAGCTGTACGAAAAGTTGATTTTTCTTTCGGAAATACCTGTAGGTAGAAAAGAGGTTAGACTACAACATGCTGTAGAAAGCTTGCATCAGAGTGTATTTCCATTTGTGCGTTACTAGCACTTTTTATATAAAAGCATTGGAGGCATTTTGTTAAACTATGTGAATCAGAGATAATCTTTTAAATTGATGAACTAGCTAACCTTTCTAAAGCAGTTTTAAGAATGTTTCTCGCAGCTTTAAGGTACGCAGTTTTGCTTTCACAACTGTCTAGAGTATTTTATGTGCACTGTAGATTCTTTCTACTGTGAGTGGATATATCAGTGATATGAGTAGATACATCAGTTCTGTGGGAAAAGGTAATTGTAAATAGTATAGTAGTAGATGATAATTCTCTATAAATTAATAAAATCTCATTAACATTGGAGACTTAATGTTTTCACTCAAAGTGTTTTATTAACTTTTAAGAAAGCTGGAGTAGAACTTAATGTTTTACAGTTACTCACTGTGAATAAATCTTTGCTATCCGAAAGGAAAATATTGAGTGCTATTCTGGAGGTCTGGGTGTGTGCTCTGTATACTTGGTTATTCTTGGTACTGATATGACCATATATATGCTGATGCTAAGTGAATGTGCCATCTTTGAGGAGCTAGAATCTCATGATAAGGAAATGAGTACAGGGATATATTGCATGCTTTACAGCTCTGTAAAGTGTTAACCTCAAATCTGTTCTTCTGCTGAGCCTTTAAATTACTGTAATACTGGACTTAGTCATGTTTCATTTCTTGTTATTTTAGAGTGAAAAGCTTCTGTTGTATGATACTGTACAAAGTGAACTAGAAGAGAAGATTAGAAGACTTGAAGAAGACAGACATAGCATTGACATTACATCAGGTGAGTGAAAATTTTTAAATTTTGTTGTTAAAAATTCAAGTAGCTATACTATTTCTGGTTTCAAGTTACTCAGTAGAATGCTTTTCTGAACAACAGCGTAAGATTTGTGGGATGAGTTTGAATTTAAGCTTAAAACAAACTTTGGTCCGGTAATTATCAGTATCTGTTGTCTGTTTAGAGAACATTCATCTATGACTGCATGATCTTGTGACACTTTCGTTCTATTCAGAATCAACATTTCACCTGATTGTCCAGAAATAAAAACAAACACTTTTCAGATTTTCTTTTCTGTGAGAACAACTGGGTGTACACATTTCTGATTCATTCATTCTTATTATTTCTTTTCAGAATTATGGAATGATGAGCTACAGTCAAGGAAAAAAAGGAAGGATCCATTTAGTCCAGATAAAAAAAAGCCTGTTGTTGTATCAGATATCCTTTCATTGAAATCACTGATCATTCTGGTAATATTCACTACTATTTTATGGCTAGTCATATTACGTATGTCATTAACAAGTTGAGGTGATAATACATTCTCAAAATGTATTTTTGAATGGCAGCTGGTATTCTAATTCAGATTAGAGAAGCCTAGTTAACACATCCTGTTGTGAAGATTAAAATTAGGGATCTGTAATTACTAGCTATGTACAGAGTCTGTTTTTAAAAATATCTCTCTCTTAAAAAAAAAAATAGAAGCTATTTGGCTCATCTTTTGAGTATTTGGTGTAGGTACTTGACATCATTTTTGCAGTATACTTGGAAGGAAAGGAAGTGCTCCTGAACTGGGCCCTGTGTATATTAAGGAATGCACTGCGCGTAATGAAGATTGTATCTTGAAGTATTCTTGGTCCTGTTTTTGTGAAGAGCAAGGAATATGGGAGAAGAGATTTAGAAGAAAAGGGCTTAGATAGTTAGGCAAGTTAGGAAAAGCTTTTTTTCTTAGGTGGAGACATAAAAAGGTGATAGCTCTGAAAATAAACACTCTTTTTGAATATAAATGAGTAATCAGTAACTTTTCATTATTACAGCCACTTTAAAGGGTTAATTGGATGCAGGACAATATATGAGGTAAAGTATTGGCTCTCAGTGTAATGGGATTCAGCCTGATGAACAGTTAGCTACAAAATGAAAGCAGAAACAGGCATTATGTCTGCAGAGTGCAACTTGACTTGTGTTACTTCTACTTCATAGATTTGCTTCTTTTACTGGAGCATCTTCAACTTAATTTATGACTTCTTAACAGTTTCCAAGTCTTTAGAACCCTCTTTGATTAATTGTATCAACTCTTAGAATTTTTAATTTTTATAGGCATTTTTTGAGCTTGAGGTTCCTGTAGAATGGGTATAGTATTTAAGGATTTTGTATCAGTATCTTCCATAAAGCTGTAATGAGCATATAGTGCAGCTGAAATTTCTAAAGTTATGGCACTTTGAAGAAAGATTCTTGTCTCCTAAGAAAGAAACTGAGTATTCCATGTCCCTCCTGTCCCTAATCCATGCTATTATTGCTTATGATTTTAAGGTAGTTGTGAACTTGTCACTTTGCAGAGATCTGTGTAAAGCAAGTACCTAGGAATTCTACAGTGTTCTTCATTTGTAATTCTCTCCTGATTAGAGAAAATTAAAACAAATATGAAAATGGTGAAGGATTCTTGAAGTTTCAAATAGAATGTAGAATACGATAAAAATGATAACTTTAGAAGAGATTATACTAGTGCAAATGCTTTTTTGTAGTGGCATTGAAATTGCAGGAAGTTTTAACTGTAATTTATAACATTGCAAGTAGAATGATTTTTGGAACAGGGATGGTATGGTTGTATGACAATCGTTAATTTTATGTTGAATTCAAATAGTATGAATATATACGTGCTATTACTTTTAGTAACTTCAAAAGTATACTTCTAAGTTGCCTAATTCAAAAATGCATTTATTTTTACTGAGCTTCAACTTCACTCAGGTGTTTTTTCTGTGAGAGAAGTATCTTAATATCTTTGGACAATTTTTAAAATATTTGTATTATCACTGTTTAGAAGAGTTTTCCCTAACTTTTTCACGCCCCTATATAGTTTATATGTTACAAGACCTTGATATACTTGAAGACTGGACGACAATAAGGAAGGTAAGATGAAAGCATGAATGCCTGTAGCTTTGGGTCTCTTTGGGTTCTTGTCTATTCCTTTTCTCTACTAGAAATACATAAATGCATTTCTAATACCATCAAGACTTAAGTACAGGTATGTATTTATTCAGTGGTCTGTTAATGATTCTAGTTTGAGCCATGCTGTTGCAGCTTTTTCTGACTCTATGCAAATCATGCAAAGGAATCTGAAAAGGAGATGGCAGAAGTTCTCTCTTAATATTTGTCGTCTCTGGTGTCTGTGGTGCAGTGAACTTGAAGCCTGTATCTAGGCCATCTGATTTCTCATTGTCTCTACCAAAGTCTGTCATACTATGATAGTTTGATAGGGTTTTGTTTTAAATAAAGATTTCTAAATATATATAATATGTTTTGTTTTCTGATAGTAAATGTATCATTTTATGATGATGCATGTTCTTCAGCCTCTCACTACACCTTTTTTTTTTTTTTCTTTTGGCTTAAAGTACAGTGCTGTGTTTTTTCCAACTGTAAGAGGATCGGGATTTACAGGAAGATAAATTCGTTTGACTAATCAACATATTTGGAAAAAAATAAATCCAAATTTTGAGTACAGAGTGTCTTACCAGATCTTTGCCATAGTGTTAGTGTAACTTGATGTAATCAAATGCTATTCTTGCCTTGCATCTGCAGTTGGAAAACTTTCCCCTGTATTCTGGCAAAAATCAGTGCTTTCCAACTTGTGGAGCAGGAAATTACGTTGTAAGAATTTGGAAGCTTTCTGGGAAATGGTGTTGAGTTTATTTCCATCTGTCTTGTGGTGCTGATGTGAAAACCTGTCTGTTTTCCTGTCTCATCAGATGCACAGATAAAAAATAGCTTCTGCTCAGTTTCTTTGCTGTAGTATAATGTGATTTAAAGCAATAGAAACAACAACAAAAATTAAAAATCTATTTTGCTGCTGCACATGATTGACAGATTTTCACTCGCATGAATTGTCTGCCTGTGGGTATAATTTAATAATCCAGAGAATGGGTTCTTCACATAGCACTTAGTTTTTCCGTATCATTTTGTATTTTTTTAATAGAATTACATAATGGCCATTTTGAGGATTTTATTTAGAAAACTTGAGATATGTAAAGTCAAAACTCATTAGAGGAGGTCATTTTTCCTTCCCAAACACTTAAAAGCAAATGTAACTAAACAGTTCATA
This sequence comes from Tetrao urogallus, assembly GCF_951394365.1. NCBI lineage: Eukaryota > Metazoa > Chordata > Aves > Galliformes > Phasianidae > Tetrao > Tetrao urogallus. The sequence goes on from NC_136819.1 coordinate 36,563,519, forward strand.
AAGTATGAAAAGTATGAAAAAGTACTTAAGGTTTATATTCATTTCATAGTATCATCAGTATCACATAACATTAATGCTGCACATAAAAACAAATGTTTTGAGCTATGCTGCACAACACCATTTGAGCTGGCAGTTTAAGAAAAAAATTCTGCTTACTGCCTTCATTTTCTTTTGTTTCAAGGCAATGGCTACTTTGGGGCCACACAGAGTAAAGCCAGAACGTAAGTAAACACTGTTTGATTTCATAAGACAGAACTTGCAATATATAATGATGCAAACTGCATCAAAGCAGACTATATTTGTTTTAGCCTTGTTTTACTGAACGCAGAGTGGGGTGAGCTGACTGGCAGATGTGGATTTTGTCTATCCCTGCTCTGAGTTGCTGATACTTGCAGCTTGATTGGTGATTATGTAATTGATGCATGAATTGTAAAAATTATTTTAAAAATTAAGACTCCTAAGAGTGGGCTTTACTAATGAATATTGGTACATTATGCCAATATTTTCATAAAATGAGGCAGGAAAATGAAATTGCCTGAATTTGAAAGGGGCATTCTAAACATGATTTGTGTTCACTGCAAGCTGCAGCTCTGAAAATACAGGTGTGGGAAAGGAGTGGTAAATGATAACTTGGTCTGAGGTAAGAAGCATATTAACTTTGTTAAAATCAAATGCTTGGAGGTAGTGAGTAATGAAGAAAAAGGGGAGAAGACAAGCGAGTGGGTTCTTCAGTGGTGAATCACTGCTTGCAGTCTGAGATAATGCACTGATAAAGAGATTTCATATTCTGTGTCTTGTTGCATTATTCTAATTGTGAACATTGACATCGTAGATAGCAGAGTTGTATGGAAGAGAACTTCTTTAAAATGGAAATACAGCTTTTAATTTATCTGACTGGAAATAAATATCTTCTAATTTTCTTGCATTTGGAGTTAATTATCTAGAGAGAGACTATTTCTGACAACGGAAAAACTGCATATTTTGTGTATAAATAATTTACTGAATGTTTATTTCTAAATCTTACCAACTTCTGCCAGTTGATATTAAATTTGATCGTTCTAGCACCTGTCAAATTAGAGAAACACCTACATAGTGCTAGGTCTGAAGAAGGAAGACTGTATTATGATGGAGAGTGGTATGGACGCGGACAGACGATATACATTGATAAGAAAGATGAATGTCCTACAAGGTGAATATTATTCATTTTATACAGCTCTGTATATTCCTGATAAGCAAAAGGCAACATGGTGGCCTTGAAGAATAAGGCTTAATTGGAGATAACCTTCAACCTTTACAAGGTTGAATTTCACTGAAGGTAATGTGTTTCTCAGGATGGGATTTTATTGAAGGATTGAAGCTCTTAACCAATTTCTGGCCAGCCTGTGACTTAAGGGTTGTGTTCGGGGGTTTTGTTGCTTTGAGGCTTTGACTTGTTGGCCAGATGTAGAATAGTATGGAAAATTTTGGAGCTTTGTTTTTGCTCTACACCTTGGGGTTTTGTATGTTTAAGCATTTTCTGGATATGCTTTCTAGCATACTGTGGGTTTACTGTGGGTAGTCTGCTCATTACTATGAGTAACAATTATTTGTAGATGTTGTGAGGATTTTCTCGTGTAAGGAGAAAAAATAGCTGGCTGAAAATTCAACTACCTACTAGAGACTTATGCAGTTACTGAAAAATTGTGTCAAAACTGTCCTTGCAATAGAGCTGGTACCCTCTGACCCTAGTGTCTATACCTACTGCATATTTTCATTTACAGTACAGTTGGAGTTTTTGAGGGTTTTTTTTCACTTTTAACTTTTCTAAATGCTTCTTATTTTTCTTTCCCTGACCCTTCTTCCCTCATTTTCTGTAGTGCCATAATTACAACAATTAACCATGATGAAGTTTGGTTCAAAAGACCAGATGGAAGCAAGTCCAAGCTATATATTTCTCAGCTACAGAAAGGAAAATATTCAATAAAGCATAACCACAACTGACTATTGCTAAGCCATGCTTGATGTGCCATGGGATGAAAGTTGTATTTAATAGCATTTTGTATTCCTTATAAATTTACAGCAGTATCTGATGTGTATTTGTAGTGCTGTATGTAAACTTTATACAGATGGCTTTCAGAAACCTGAGGATGTTAAATCATGCTGACAGACATTTTACCTCTAAATTGGGTACAGTGCCTAGATATGAAGTATGCTCTTCAAATGTAATGGCTCAGAATTTCTCATTAAAAGTTAATCTTTTAAAATGGAAAAAATAAAAATAAAAAAATTATTTTTCATTGGTGACCAGTTTGTTTGATAAAAACGATACCCACGATTACCAGCAACTCATTTTGTTTTTCAGTGAACGTCATGCTTCTCTTGTGGATATAAATTTAGCTTGTTTAGCTATTGCTTTTAAATAGATTGTAACATGCATAAAGCATTCTTTTATCCGAAGTGGATTGATTTATTAAAATTGTTGCCCTCGACAGCTCTGCTAGTTCTGACTGTGTTATATTTTGTGAGGTTTTCTACATTGTTTGTAATGAGACAAAGCTAATATTTTGAGTTAATTTTTTTCAGGAGCACTTTTCTAACTTAGGATTATACAGAAAACATATTATTGGTAATTTTTTTCTTCTTCCCCAGATTATCATCAAGATTAATGTGTAAAGTAAATAGTGTTCCTCCAACACGTGTTATATGCAGCCCACAGAGGGTGGCTGCTGGGATGATTATGTAAATACTGTTGCATGCTTTGATTATTTGATCCATAGTTGTATGGAATGTGGTGAGTTTTTTTCAAAAGGGAAATATTTCCCCAGAAATCGTGTAACTGGGCAAATTTTCACTGTCTTCTTCACCAAACATCGTTTTCCAAATTTCTGTAACCCATTTCATCTTTCGTCACCATTGTATACCATTATTTTATGCAGCTTAGAAAGCTGAATTTCTCTTGTATCTTACTGTTTAAGCCACCAAGAAAAATCCTTAATCCTTAATGTTACTGTGATGTGCTTGAAGCATCTAGACTGTTAGATGGGATTGTTGAAGAATTTTTAACGTATTGGTTATGTGCACTTTAATCTCCACTTATGATGACTCTGTGGAGCAAGAAAGCATCCATTTGGTTTAAAGGATCACAGCAAATAAGTATTTTTATTGTAACATATACACTGTTTATTCCTATATTAATTGTCTCTTTTGGTGCAGGTAACTACTTTCCAAATGCCAGATCAGTTTCTTCTGAGCGATGCTTTTCTACAAGCGTATGACGTGAATAATGTATATAAAGTATCAGTTGACATTGGCTTTTAACAAGATGAACTGTATGTATACAGTTGTTTGATAAACTTTTTGTAATAAAATATTCGTATTTTTTAACTTAGTATATAAATAAATGATTGGTGTTAGTGGACATCCTGAACGTTGTGCTTATTTGTTTTCTAGTCTTGGTGTTGCTGATGTAACAACTCTGTAAGCAAAGTATATTTAAGTTTGCAAAAAGCATAAATCATTTCAAAGCTCCTTGAGTTGTGTTTCTTTCTCTTGAATATTGAGAGTGTGCACACTTATTTTTTTCATCTTACATTTTTTCTTTAGTATGCTATGAAAGCACTGCTCTGCACATTTAAAAATCACATTTTAAGCACTCTTAAAAATGTCTTGGCTCCTGAATGGCTTAAAATCATTTGTACTTAGGGGCCTCAGCACACTCTTAAGCTGTTCAGTGGTTCACCTGTTTTCTCCCTGTATTCTGCACCACACTGGTTGCAATCAGTTGTTTCTAGAGTTGTTCCTAATCTGGTATCTTTGGGTGCAGAGCTGTGCTTTGTACTACTGTGCTGCTTAGGTTGACACCTGGTGAGTGTGGCTTCTCTATTCAGAGTAACTGCACATATGAACTTGGCAGTTAGTAAGCGTAGCGTTACGTCTTAGTGGTCAAACAACTGAGATCAAACTGTTCCATTTCTGTAATTGCAAGAATGTGAGCTATGGCTTTCTTTTTTACAAGAAATCACATGTGCATGTGATAGGAAAGGAATTAGAGTGTTTCTTATAATTGGTTTTGTCCTTTTTTTATTTCTTGAAAATATGATTTGTAATTGTTTTGTTTCTGTACGAGCCATGTTTGGTTCAGGTTACGTATTTTTGTATTATTTTGTCAGTTAATGGTTTGCCTACTGTCATAAATTATAAGAGATGTCTTGAGGAGATTTTAGTCCTTTGGAGTACAGACACTGTTAGCCTCTTGTTCATCTGTCATTTGCACTGCTGCAGGAAAGCTTTTCAAGGTTCAGTAGCTTTGCTTTAACCTGCAAATATGATTAAATTCAATGAAGCACTGAAAGGAATAAGGTGTTGGGCATACTATTTATTTCTTGATCTACACACTTTGTGAAAGGGTAATAAATAAAGAGTAATAGGCACTGACAAAAATAACTTTGTTATACTTCAGAGGAGATGCTACTTTTGCCAAGCAAGGTGACCTGTTCATCTTTCCCATAACAAAACTGTGGGTATATTTAGCTGAAATGCAATTCACGTGACCCAGAAGCATTCAGTGTGGTATCTTGTAACAGCAAGCTCTTAAGCTTTCCAAATGCACTTGAATGTTGACACTTTATCTCACAGTGTGTTTTAAAACTGAAAATCAGCTATTTATTTATTTATATTCCATGGAACATCTTGTTTAAGATTTGGAAGCCAAGGCCTGCATAGCCAGCTCACCATCCCCACCAAGTGGCAAGGGATGATTAAGTGCTACAATTTTCACACTCTCAAAACCTGTGTAGCCTTCCATTAACAGGTTACATTTGTTTGTTTGTTTTTCTTCCTTTTGTGGAGGAGCTGTGGGTATTTTTCGTTGTTTTGTTTTGTGTGGGGGTTTTTTTGAGGGCAAGGGAAAGTGGTAGAGAAGAAAGCATGTGGTCTATAGACCGCACATTTAAGTAGCTAAAATCTTCGGTGCTTTTGTGCATCTCAGGTTGGTTCAGCCTGTCACTGTTCCTGGTGTTAGCTAAATGGCTTTCTTCAAACAAGTTCTGCATGTGACAGCTCTGTCCAAGCACACCCTTTTACAGGCAGCTTAGTAAGCTCTATGGTAGGGGTACAAAATCCTTCTGATAGAAGTTGATCATAAACAAGGCCAGCCACCATTGGATAGGACACGTAGGCAGTGATATGCCTCTGGCATGAAAGGTACCTCGGGGTTCTTGCAGCCAGGTGCTCTGGGTGACTTGTGCATGCTGGTGGTGCTGTTGGGAACTGCCTGGGTTCTGGAACTGCTTCAGTGGCTCTGTGGCATATGTGTAGCTCAGCTGCATAGTGCATCTGCAGTAAATCAGCATGGAGTTTGCAGCCTACGATTTAATCAAAAGCACAGCATGTGTTCCCTAAGCCTGCTATTTCCTGGAAATGCCAACCTAACTGTCCTTGTATTATGTATGCTTTTATTTTCTCTGTACAGAGAACCTGGTCTCGGTGAAACAGAGGTGACCCTCAATCAATGTTTAAGATTTTTTTCAGTGTTTACCGTTCCAGTTAGGTGCTTCCAGAAAATGATGTGCTGAACTGCTGCTTCAGCATGCTGGCTCACACAGGCCTCATTTCTCAAAGTCTGACTTTCCCAGGTGTTGTACAATGAGTTGGAATGCTTGAGGTGAGTGGAGGGTTTCACCAGCTGGCAAGGGACCCAAAGTTAGGTGTGGGCTGAAGGAAACGTTGAAAGGAAGACATTCTAACTACAAAATAAAGATTGAAGGGTAAGTGGACCAACTGAAGTGTATGTCAAACATCAGCTTTTCAAAAAATTGTGAAATGAGTAACATAGCCCTAGTTACTAATGAGCAGAAGCATGCTGGAATAGGGCAATGCAAAGGAAAATAGACTGCTTGATTTATTTGAACAGAGCACATCAGGCATCACAGAATTGCAGGGGTTGGAGGGGACCTTAAGAGATCAATAAATCCAACCCCCCTGCTAAACCAGGTTTCCTAGAGCAGGTTGGACAGGTAGACATCCTTAGGTCTTGAATATCTCCATAGGAGGAGATTCTGCATGCTTTCTGGGCAACCTGTTCCAGTGCTTTGTCACCCTTTCTGCATGTCTGTGTGGAACTTCTGATGTTCAAGTTTTAGGCCATTACTCCTTGGCCTATTACTGTACACCACCGAGGAGAGCCTGGCCTCATCCATTTGCCTTCCACCTCCCTTTAAATATTTATAAATGTTAATCAGGTCCAGCCTCAGACTTCTTTTCCCCAGGCTGAACAGTCCCAGGTTGCTCAGCCTTTCATCATAAAGGAAATGCTCCAGGCCCTTTTTCCTGTGAGCAAAATGAGTCAGAAACAGCTGGCACAAACAGGAATTTTCTTGAACCTGCCTTTCCTCTGTGACCTGGGGTCTGGGGGTATCCTGCTTCTATGCTGCAGAGAGGTGTTGTGCTGAGTGCCTGCAGGTGGCAGTAGGTTTATGTCCAAATTCCTCACTGGTAGACTACAAATTTTCTGTCAAGATCCAGCTTGGTTTTTGTTGTTGTTGTTGTTGGGTTTTGGTTTTCTGATTTTTTTTTTTTTTACTCTGTTTCCTTCAGTTGTAGCGCTACTGCAATTGGTTTTAATCCTAATGCATACTAATTAAGGGATATTTAGAAAGAGCAGATAGTACATGGAGCTCTAAAGAAGGATTATCTCTAGCTACTGTATCATGGAGAAAATTGGCGTGTAAAGGCTTAGGAAGCAATAGAAAAGGATTAGATGCTTTCTAGTTGCTATAGAAACAAAATATGTAATTAAGCAAAATGAAATATATTACAACTCTTACACTGATGAAAGTACTTAGGAAAGGTTGGACAATAAATGAGTGTTTTTTGCTGCAGTACCAACCCAAGAAATAAACAGAGCTCTGGGATTATTTTTCAGATAAAATGTTCTTCTGCTGCCTTTTGATGCTCAGTTAATTCAAGCCAAAAATATTTTGTTTCCTAAACTGAAGCTATGAAAAGGAGTCTTAATAATAACCAGTAAGTAATGCGGTGAGGTCTTGCATCGGTACTGCTGCAAATTTGTACAATTAATGTGAATATCAGTAACATAATGCTGACCATACTGTAAAATTAATAAAAAGTTGAAGTGCATTTATTCTGGGGGAAAAAGAAAACATGTTATTTTCTGAATATTAACTGTTTGATTATACTTGCTTTAAAATAACAGGTCCCTTCCTTTCCTTTCTTATTCCAAAAGAGTATGTTAATGGATGAATACCCCTGCTCTGTAGGGGTTACGCTCAGCATTTATGAGGCCAGTTTTGCATGTCACAGTCACTCCTTTTGACATTTTTGAACTGTGTGTATTTCTGGATTAGTTTATCTGCAAGGCAAACGAAGGTAAGACAATTTTGAATAGACAATATGTCAGATCAGAAAGTGAATAGTGTGGATTTAGTACGCGCTGCAGATGAACTAGCAGTTAGTGCCACCTGCCAAAAGAGGGCACTTTGGGGTTTCTTATCAAGTGCCATTTACTTGGAAAGTTTCACCTGCGTTCTCAGAACGTTTTTACTTTTTTGTATCTTGAAATTTGATTGTTGACAATTCAGAAAGGTTGCAGTGGTTGCTACTTCTTTGTTAGCTTAATTTTAAGGTCACCGCATCTGCTCTTAGTAAATAAAGAGGGCACGTTTGTATAGAAGATTTTATTTAGCATATGGCCTGAAATGTGGCCATGGAAGGAAGACCACAGGCTTCTGATTTCGTGGAAAAGAAAAGAGAGCTAGAATGCCAGTATATGATTCTTCATCTTTATTCGTCAGAGTGCAGCTCTGACAGTCCCCAGGCTGTGTTTTGAGCCTAGCATGATGAACAAGTTATTTTACATTTAAGGCTATGAATTGGGCTCTAATTTTTATTATCCAAGCACTATTTTGTTGGATCAATTATTGGATTGAAGTACATGAATAACTTGAATGAGATAAAGTCTGTGCACAGGAAGTAACCAAAAGATGACTGTTTAGTTTTGGTTTACTATTGCACCACATTAGCAGCAGGAGTCAAGTCACAAATCAGTGTAAATGCATCACCATTGTTCTACAAACTCACCTGTGCTGAACAGCCCAAAACCCAACCAGCACCTGTGAAAAAGCTGTGAGATGTTCTGATAAAATGTACTTATTAGCAATTACTAAATTCACATACTTGCCCAGGTTCTTTCATTCTTTTATTGTATGGTCTTGCTGCTTCTGTAACTGGAGTACTCAGTAAATCTCTAAATAGAAAGCAAGAGAAGGCTTTTGGGGGGTGAAATGTATGGTTCTTCATTTCATTTTAAATTCTTTCTTGCAATTTTTCCCTTCTAAATAGTCCAAGATCCATATATAAATACTGCTAATGATTAGGCAGCCGTCAGCCAATTCCAACATGCCTACAAATGAACCATTTTTAATCAGCCTTCCTCTGAATTGGGCTCTATCATAAAAATTTCATGTGCAACTTACAAAAAGCTGTTTCTTATTTAAGTAATGCTTTTTTTTTTTTTCTTTTCTTTTTTTCTTTTTTTTCCTTTGTGGGGTATAAATAGCCCAGTATTTTTTTTTAAATAGTACAGACTAAAAATGTTTTCCTAGCCATGGCTCAGGATGTGGGTTGCTTTATTATTGTATTTCATAATGTAATAATTTTTTTTATTGTAGAAGAACTAATCCTCATGGACTTGTATTTGTTTTATGAGGGAGGCCATCTCCACAATGGTCATCTCCTGAGACATAATACTATTAAAATCATCATCCCTGGTTTTAACTTGAGAAGCATGCCTGCCAAGACTTGTTGGCACCTTCATTTGGTGGTACCCATTCAACAGCATGGGGAAATTTGGCACCCCTCCCTTGGCAGGAGCAACAGCAGTGTGAATAGGCTCTGCATCCCGGCTGTGTTTGCTGTTACCAGGTGAAGTGGAGCAGCAATTCCACAGGGTTCATGTGTGGTGTCACCGTGGGTCTTCTCTGAAACCTCTCCCTGCATCATCAATGGGATTACAGCTTATGTTCAGCAGTTTTAGCTGGGGGACCAACAGGAGGACAGATGAACAACTGATAATGTACTGGAATAAATCTCATTTCCTTGCAAAACTGAGCTAGAAAAGTGTATTTAATATCAAAAACTGTGAACAAGCAAAACACAGCCAAGATGTGTCTGAGATCACAAAACCCAAAGCCCTGAGCATAGCACCAGCTGTGATGACAAGTACTGGACAAGATCTGCAATAATCCCCTTTTCTGTGCCTTGAATATTCATACAAAGGCCTTGTGATGTTAAATTAATTACAACACAGCTCAGAAACCAGATCTTCAGTGGATAAAACTGCAGTATTTTTGAACAGGTAGAACTACATTAAACGTTGGGCTCCTTTGTATGAGATTTCCTGAAAGACCTGAAATGTCATTGTGTAGTGGATTCTCTGGAACAAGATGTCTTGCTAGAAATCTTGTTGTGGGTTTCTACGTTGTAGTAGGATTTGTTTTTAAAAATTTGAGCTGCTAACAAGGTTAAATAAAATAAAAAACCTGTTATAGATTAAGTCACTTTGTAAGATGTACTTAGAGAATGTATTTCTGTGTTTTCAGGGTCATGTCTGCTTCTTTTCTCATTCGATTTCCATAGAAAATGAATATATGCCAATTATATAAGTTAACAATTAAATTCAAGGTTTTCTATTATTGTGAAAAGAAAAGATTCCAGAAGCTGTATAGAAAAAAAGTCACAAGTATTGAGCATCCTTATTACTCCATTCTGACTTGTGTACACTGTTGTTTATGAATGGCTTCCCTCTAATTAGGTTTGCCATATAAAACAAGTCCCACTGATAAGGTTTGAAAAGTATGAGCATAGGCATTAACTACTTAGACTTTGACAAAATCTTCCAGTTTGTGTAACTGACTTAATACTACGTAAAAGATTTTAAAATATTTTATATGATTGTTAAGTCTGTTTTATGGGAAACGGCCTCAGTCACTAAATGAAAACCCACGTTCTGGTCCCAAATATTCTTTTCCACTGTGGAAACTATGGAAAGTTTAGTTTTGTTCCATGCTGGCAAAAATAAGCAAAACACAGCAGTATGGCTTTTTGCAGGACAGAGGGAATGTTTTGTATTCGTCAGGACAGCTGAGACCTAATGTAGAACATGGAAGATCTGCTATACCCAACTACTACAAAAACAAAAAGACTCCAGTGTGTTTTGTCAAGTAGGCATTTTCTGCTTCAAAATACTTCTTAAACTTAAGTTCCTGTTTCCCATCTGAAGAGTGGCCAAAAATAATGTGATGGCCAAGCCATATTAAGGCAAACATAAGCATAATGTGCCAGCATAATTTACAATTAAGCTTACAACACAGCCCTCTGTGTGTATTTGTCAGCGTTCATGTAGATAAATGTGCATGTATGTACAAACATGCACCAGTCTCTCCAAAGCCTGCTGTGAACTGTGTGTTTAAGTAATGCACACTAAATTGACGCTCTAAACAATGTGTCTTCTCAGACTGATCAAAGCTCAGAAAGAGACTTATTTCAAGAAATGAAGTGCTTTGAAGTGCCCACGGAAGCTCAATGCATAGCTTATGATATAAACATTCTTTTAAGGGCTATAAGTATATAGGAATGGTGTACAACTATGAAATACTGTCTGGTTGGTTGTTGACTTTATATTTATTACTGTAGTATTGACCTCTCATTCCATAATTACATGAATCAATCATAACAAAAAATGAGCTTGCATTGAAGAAAACCATATTTACAGGAAGTAATAATTTGATTTCTTCGTTCTATGTCAGCAAAATGGAGACTTCAGTAGAGGAGAGAAATTACTCAGGGAAGTAGAAAATTCCTACATTAACACAGTATTTGAGATTGATCTGTGCATCTTTTAACAGATCTTATGATCTCTCTTCAGGTGTTTTTATTTACTGATCAAAGTTGATGACTCTGAGATTTGAAAGGTGGAGCAACCTATAGGCTCAACAGCACAAGGCTTGTGAATAGCTTGCTGGAATAATGTTAGCTGTATATATTTGCTGGAAGATGGACTCCAAAGGTGACATTGTCTGGAAAATCTGCCTCTCTTGTGCTACCTGGAATATGGTGAGATTTAAGGAGCATACTTAGGTCATCTAATCCTGGATTTTTAGTGCAATTTCTCAGAAATACATGTCTCATAAAGCTCTGTGTGTGCTTTTACTCTTTGACACATTCTTGTCCTTTTTATAGCTTTCATGTTCACAACTAGTGCACGTGTCGTTGCTCAGCTACAAAACACTTGGAAGAGTTGTGTTGTGCAGGTACTCTGCTGTAAGACTTTTGCAACGATTCATTTATTTGATGCTGCATTTTCATTTAAATTTTCATTAGAGCTGTGTATTACAATAGCTACATTTAAATAGTCAAACAGAGAGCAGTTATGAGTATGAGGAAGATTAAAATGTGCTCTTCCAAATCTTAACGTTGTGACGTGGATGAGCAAAGCCCATAGTCTTTCTTTTGCCTTGGTCTCTTACTAATTTTCACTCTCATTTGCTGCAGAACAAATGCTTTCCTGCCAGTCCAGTGCACTGCTTAAAATATATATATATATATATATATATATAATAATCTATTTTTATATACAAATGCAATTTCAATGGGCTTAGCAAGAGAAACTACTTTTCAATGTATCTCTCCTTCTCATAAGAATTTTCTTAAGCAGCTGTGTCTACAAGCCATATCAGATGTAGTGCTGCATCCTGGGGTGTACATTGGTGTGATTCCTGATTTAGGGACAGACAGGAATTACGCATGATTTAAAAAAAAAAAAAACAATAAAACAAAGGACTGTGAGGCAGCTGATTAGTTGCTGAAGTAGACAGATAGTATTAACATCAGCAAAGATGCACCCTGCTGAGTTTAGACAATCTCTTGACATCTATTTCAGCCCTGACTTTTATACAGATTTCATGACTGATGTCTCAGTATTTTGGCTCATGCTCAAGGTCCTGTTCTCCTTCCTTTCTCTGCTCTATGTTCTCGAGTAAGTAGGAGGAGAAAAAAAAAAAAAAAAAAAAAAAAGAGAAGTTAGATTCCAGTTCTTTCTCCTGAAAGCACAGGGTACTGCTGCACTCAGTGAGCAGAGAGAAGTGGGAGTGTGTCTGCATTCCTGGCTGCTTCACCGACCTGAGAAAAAGTGGCAGTGATTGCTTTCTTCCAGCACCGGTGGGAAAGCTGCTGGTCACTCCCAGCAGCACAAGTTGTGCAGGGCAGAGTGGATGGAGGTAAACATCGGTGCTATGTCCCAAAATGCCAACATTTCTCACTCTTATCTAAAAAAACTTGTGTATGAAATAGTTGACCAGTACAGAATTTGTAAGGCACCAGTACACAGTAATAAATATCACACTATGGAGAACTGAAGCTGCTACTTTCCATCAGATATGAAGCCATTTTTTAAGCCAGTTTTAATGTTTAAGATACAGATATTCTTTCCTCCTTATTTAGAATAGAAACAAATCAATTTTTTTGTTTGTTTGTTTGTTGTTTTTTGTTTTTATCATGCATTAATTCATATTTCAGAAAATCATCCATAATTTGGATCCTTCAATCCACCAGCAACCTGAAAATGTGCAAGAAAGATTTGTTCTCGCCAAAGTCTGCTTTACTTAAATGAATTATCCTTCTGAGTGTTAAACAAACAGATACATAGGATCATTGTATCATCAAGGCCGGAAAAGACTTCTAAGATCACCTAGCACAATCATCAACCCATCCCTACCCACTAGCCATGTCCCTCAGTGCCACATCTACACAGTTCTTAAACACCTCCAGGGATGGCAATTCTACCACCTCCCTGGGCAGCCCATTCCTGTGTGTTTCAGAAGAATTTTTTCCTAGTATCCAACCTAATATTAAGTATGTTTTAGGCATGAGGCCTTACATGGATGAACATCCAATCCTCAATTTATGTTCTGTGACTAGAAAGCATCTTGAGAGCACCTGGCTGTAACAGGAAGAATGATCACCATTGTAAATTTCCAACATTTGGAAAAGCAAATAAGAGCTATTGACTCATATTTATAAGAAGATTTAAACAATTATTATTACTATCATTTTTAATACTGAATACGAATATATAAAACACTTTTCTCTGTCCTTCAAGAACAACTGTTGTACAAAAAGAACTGCTGTGCCAGCTGGGAGCTGCAACCTATGGTTGTTGCACTGGGAGAGCACCAGGTGCCTGAGAGATACTGCTTTAGGACATGGAAAATTTGAGCTGTGGAAGGAGAGGACTTGCTGCAGAATTGCTGCAAATTTGTGTTTCAGCCTTTTGTTTATGTGCACATTTACAAAGGCAGCAAAGGTGAAGTTGTGTAAAGCAGCAGGAGTTTCTTTACCACTTCACAATTTAAAGGTCCACAGGAATCTGCTGAGCCTTCAAGGTCATAGGTGTACAGAATAATGGAAGAGAAAATAATGAAAAGCAGGTGGTTCTCTGCTAACTAATAGTAAATTACCTCGAATTGTTTTTAAGGAGGAATTAATTTACTGGCATTTACAGTGAAAACATGAAAAGCTGCGTTGCCTTTTATGAAATAGAAATCTCTGATCAGTTCCAATAATGGACATTACAACAAAATACAGAATGAAGGTAAATACAGTTCACAGTGTTCCTGAAGGCTGCAGGTTAGCCCTATAGAGCAAAGTTTTTGCATGCTTCATGTGATGTGGAAACCAACTGGCAACAATTAGTAACTAGCTAGGTACTAGGGGAAAAGGGTATTTTATCTGGATATTCTTTTTGGTTTTGTCTTTCAGAGGCTGATGAATCACTACTCCGCAGACTGTCATGAAAAGGATCATGGAAAACTTGATGCAGATGAATAGATGTCTACACAGGGCTCATTTCTCTCTTATGGTCACTTACCTAAGTTTCTGTGGGGTTTATAGCAAAAATCCTTGTTTCCTGTTGTTCTTAATGAGCAATTATATATACCAGAGTTGGTTGATTTAATGATTATATGGAAATGTTACAACAATTCTTCATATTATCCAATTGAATTTGGAGTAGGTTAATTATGTATAAATTAAGAAGCTACCAATAAATAGAGCAAGTCATATCCTGAGAATTGAGCAAACATCTGAAATCTTTCTTCAGTGTTTGTATTGACATAATGTATTCTGTAGGGAAAATAACAGATTTTAAAGGAGCTAAAGCAAGTAAACCAACTCTTTTTGACATAAATCTATGTCCAGGTGATGGCAATGAAAAAAAAGGACAAAACTCTTTGTTAATTCTATTTATCGTTAAAATGGGTATTTTTTGTATTGAAGTGGAGGAATGTTAAATGTGTCACTTGTGCTGGCGGTTACTGCTAGCTCGTGCTTCCGGCCCCTGCTTTCTCTCCCGTCTATCTGAGGCAGAAGCTGCCCCCTGCTGGTACACAGGGGATTCAAACAACAGCCGAAGTTGGAATCATTTTTGTCTCCCATTTATACCGCTAGAAACCACAGGGAAATTTTCTTCTCTGCTTTGTAGCATGGGGCTTAGTTCTCTCCCTAAGATCATCTCTGAATTTAACCAATGCTTTGTCATAGAGATCTAGAACATCAACATAGCTCTGTATCTTTGCAGTACTCACTCCAGCTGTGTTTTTCAGCTTCAGGTTAGGTGCAGAATTCAAGAAAACTTTCTGACAGGGATCTGTGTGCCTGACCTGGGGTCTCTCCTGAGTACTGCCTGCAGCTGTGGGAACCTCTTCTGTAAGGACCCTGTCCCAGCCTGCTGGAGTGCTGGGACTTGTTCTGGCAGGGGAATTTCCCTTATGTATATATATATATATTTTTTTCTTCCTCTTTTGTCTTAGTAATGTGAAAACAAATGCAAGTTGTCAAACCTAGCAGAGAAGGCTGTCCACCTTGTTCAGAAGTAACAGCTTGTGGAGATGGGTACTTCCCTTCTGCTGAATATTTACCACCTACTACAAGAACAGTAATTGAAATCCATTACAAAAATTGTGATTTGTTAATTAGAACCAGAAACTGTGGCAGCTCTTTGCCTCAAATGCACTTTGCAAATTCACTTTGTATAGATGTTGCATACAGAATTGTTCGAAGTCCTGTTTTCCCCAAGATATCCGTGGTAAACATTGTACTGAAGAGAGAAGAAAAGGCACTCATGTTCATGATTTGAGTTCAAATGTATTTTGATTTAAAGTAAAATAATGAGTGTGCTCTTAAAGAATTAATAAAATAGTGTAAGAATATGGTGGGTATTGTGCATACTGGAACAGTTCCCTTTCTTGATTGTGATGCTCTTTCATACAGCTGACTAAAAGTAAATAAAATTATTTCTGCATATCCTAAAACCAATTTTTCTGGTTTACACAAAATGAGACTCTATCATTGCCTACAGTCGAAGTGAATAGTAAAAGAAACAGGAAACAAAAAAGTCCTTTGGAGCGCAGTTCAAGGGGGTCTGACACGCTACAAGAGAGCCACATGACATCTGCACATTTTTCTGTACATTCGCACTGGAAAGAGGATAGAATTACCAGGAAATGTTGCCCTGTGATTTCTGTATTGAAGTGGCTGCATCTGTGCCACCTGTTGATGACATGATTGGAGCATTAGTTCTCCCTCTGCCTTTGCACTATTGATAACTCTGCTTAACATCGCCACAGGGGAGGCTTTGTTGGAGGCTGCAGTCACTTCGCCTGAGCAATGGTGTACATTGGCTCCGCCATTCAGCCCTTTTTTCCGACATTAGTGCATTTGAATGGGCCACCAGTGAAGCCCATTCAGTGAGAACATGCACCGGGGCTCCTGGGTGGCCCGGGCCGCGCTGAGAACCCTCGTTAATGGACTGCGAGCCGCAGCCTATTGAGCTCCATGAACTCGGTGACCAAAGAAAAGTGAGACAAAGATGTCCCTCGGCGGAACATGTAGGTCAGCGCCGGACAAAGGCGGACATCGACCAGTCAAACCTACTTGATTACTGAGCTGAAAAGGGGCACCTACTGCCATGGGAGCGACCCTCCCGCCGGATGGCCTGCCCTCACCTGCATGCCAGCCCGCCTCACGGAAGACGATTTGCACTGCAGTTTGCCCGACTGCAAAACATTTGTCTCCTTTTTTTTTGTTTGTTTGTTTGTTTTGTTTTGCTTCTAACTTACACCTGCTGGAATGCACAGCTCTTGTTTGTGATCATTGGTACTATCCTGTTAAGCCAGACAGCAGGTAGTGAGATCTTCTGCTCTCACAATTAAGGAAAAGGGCAGGAGGACATGGCTGTGTATAAGCTCTTTACTGGGCTGAAGCTAAGATGGTCTCACGTGGGTCAGTGTCTTGAAAGCCCTTGGTTGGCTTTGAATAGCGACAGTATGCAAGACTGTGCCTGTCCTGGTATCTCTATGTGCTCTCCCTGGGGTCCTTTGGGTAAGGGATTATGTTGTTTTTCCATGCAGATTAACAGCAGCACTGTGAGAAGCATTCTGAGCCCAAATACACATTATAAACTCAGGTATCAAATTTTCTCATTCGGTTTTCTGATGGCAGTATGCCTCTGCTACTTATCTGCATGGATCTTTGCCTTCAGCCTCATGAATAAATCAAGTAAAAAGTTGTATATGTGCTAAATGGTCCTGCAGCAAAAGGTAATAATGTATGTGCTCCCTTTACTATTATTTCCTGCTCCTCGTTCAACCACCTGCTTTGGGGAAATCTGCTGGGCCTGAGCAGTGTATACCCAAAAGATGTATACTTGCTTCATAATCAGTCTCCCACAAATCTAATTCTGTCTTTTCTAGATTGCTTCTCATGCCTTCAAAATGCAGAGGACAACGTGATACGCTCTCACATTGTTGTAAATAACAAATTTGCATTTTGATTGAAGATGAAGGACAGATGAGAAATGAGTCATTTTCTTTCACTGTCAAGGACTAATACCATACAGCAAATCCTGTCTACCTGTGCTCTTTATTTTTGTATGTTATATAAAAATTAAGACATGGTGACTTAGCATCAGAGACCCTCTTAGATGAAGGTCTAAACCTTAGAGAAAACAAAAAATATGTGGATGTAAATAAAAATATGTGTGTGGGGAGGATGCTGACGCAATAAGAAACAGTTGAATTTGACTATTAGTTGTTGCCTGAAGTACAGGCAATTGAACTCCACACTTTCATTAATTTTAAAGACAGACTGTGTTTTTAGAAATGAAAAACATACAGTTAAAGATGACAATACAAGTAGATAATTTTACAAAAGCACAGAAGAAGCAGAAAGAAGTTGTCTGCAAATGCTCAGGTTGATTAAAAAGATGAAGAGGAAAGCTAGCCAAAATAAAGAAAAAGATGCATTCAGTAAAGAGAAGAACTGGAAAGAAGGAGACAACTGAGACCTGTTTTTAATGGCCACTGAGCAGATCAAATGAAGGAAGATGCAATCATCTCTCTTGTGTTAATTTCTTAAATGCAAACACAAAGAAGCAGTAGGTTGGGATATGAGATTCTATGCAAGCGAATTGTGCACATACAAATTAATTCTGGTGACTGTATGCATTTTGGAAACTTCAGAAGCACAGTAACAGAAAACACAAGGCACCACACCTGTCGATTGCATTTAGAATCAGGCCTCTGCTGCACCTGTAGATGAAATTGTTAGTTTCCCTAACACAGCTGGCGAAGCCTATCATGGCTCTAAACTGACTTGGTGAGAGTAGTTTAGGTGCAGGGCAGAGCACGGACACGAGATTTTTCTGCCGACGCTGCCAATGAGGCTGTGGCCGCAGGAGCAGTCCGTGCAGTCTCTGGGGGGCAGCACACCACCACCTCCTGGGCCCGGAAGCAGCAGACACAGCTTCACACATCGCCTTACAGAAAGAACTGCTTCTTATTTGAAGTCTTCAGAAAACTTGGTTTTGATTTCAGGAGGCTTCCTGCATTGATTTTTTTTACAGGATTATGTTCCTTAACATTTTTGTGACTCTGCAAACATTCCTAGCTTTACACTTGCTCAGCAGTATTGTTTTAATTCCTCTGTTAAGCTTTTCCAGTACGTTTCTGTGGTTACTCTCTGGTATTAAATTTCATAAAATTGCCCTGATCAAAAATGTTCTGGTCATTTTGCCCTGCTTCTTTCCACACAGTTTCCATTACTGCACAGGGTCCTGACTTATGGAAAAGCAGTCCTTCAGAAAAAAATTCTTGTTCTTATATTCTTGCCAAGTGGTTTCTGTTCTGGATGCTATGAGATCTCTTGTTCATCCACAACTGGACACCAAGACAGGCAGCTCATGTGCTCAATGCTTTAGGTAAGTGCCTGTAAATCCAGTCAGAATCAAATGGATCTATGTCGTTCTTCACATATAATTTATTCTGTGGTTTTATCAGTAACTGAGAACTGTGCAAAGAGTAAAGGAGATCTGGAGACTAACTGAAGTCAGAATTTTCTTTAATTAATAACTACCTTCAAACATATGCTATAATGAAGGTAAGAACAGGAGGCAAAAGAACAGAAATTCTTTTTATCCCTAAAAAGGTTTTAAGGTAAAACATCCTGCTACAAAGTAGGATAAAGCAGTACTCTTTTTGTAACTAGTAGATATTAGTACTTTTTTATGTGCTTTACTGTGCATGTCCCCATTTATGATTGGTAATTTTTATACATAGTAGTACAGTTAGTATAGTTCAGTACTGTATTTTTTTTTTTTCCCTCCTCTGGGGAAGTTTCAAAAGAATGAAAACACCTTGCAAATTCCAGTGCAATTTTATGAATTAGTTTTGGCTTAATTTGTTGTGATTTCAAGGCGATAGGTAGCATTCACCGAAGCATCAATGAGAAACCCCCCTCATCTGTTTGCAGTCAGTAACCTGGACTCCCAACAAGAATGTATAAAACTACATTCAGTTGTTCCTGTTGTTTGGTTTGTGGAAGAGGTTGTAACCCAGGTCATTCGCATCCCAGTAGAAGACTTCAACAAGCAGGACGAAAATGTGCTTTTTAGAGGGAAAAGTGTGTTCTGCCTGAAATTAATTTCCTATGCATGTTACAAAGTATTTTATATACCAATTGAACAGAAGTCATCAGAGAGATCATCAGTTAAATTACAGTTCTGGGAAACCTGGGTTTCAGTCTCTGTTTCTAGATACTGAACTTCTAACTTTTTATATGAAGGACAACGTCTGTGGCTGGAAGGACCAGACCATCTAATGGGCTCTTTGAGGGTTCCTCTTCTGGGTCTTGTTTTGTGAGATGAGTTTTGGGGTTGTGCTCTGAATCATATAGAGAGAGGCTGAAATCTGAGTGTGACTGTGCTGGTCACAGTTGAAGCAGTGTGGGAGCACTGTCATCGTCTCCTTTTCAGGCTTCTGGAATATTTTGAAATGTTTTAATTCAGAGCATATACAAATTTAAAAGTAGAAGAATAAAGTGATAGGTAAGCAAATAAATACTCAATATTTCCAATTGATACTAAATGAAATATTTGGTTTAAATTGCATCTATCTGTCTGTCTATGCCTGCCTGTCTATTTGTCTATCTGAAGAAAATACAGAACAGAAAATGCTGGGTTTGTCATTTCTAGGTGCAGAAGGCTGCTGTGAATTTCCTTTGAAATTTAGATTAGTTTTGTAAGCTTGTGAAGGGCATGCTGCTGCTCGTTGATCATTGTTAGAAAGTGAGAAAGGAGAGCGAGACATGTGAGGCTTATTCTTATATTCTAAACAAAATAATAATGTTTTGTGTAACATTAAACGTTTGGAAGTCAGAAGAACAGTTTCTAATTAGCATAGTGTTACGTGGTTGAGTGAGATCATTTAAGTTTTATGCTCCTTTCTACAAGCGTTCAAACAACACTGAAGGAGTTAGTTTGCAATTGGTACTCCGGGAAAAGAAACAATGAATCATGCTAATTAACAGTTAAGATAAATGGAAAGACTATTAGTGCTAGTAGTAAGATAGCCTCTGAATAATACTCTGCCCTTCTACTAGTCACTGCCCCAAATCCTGATATTATTTCTTCAGAATTTTGAATTCTGCCACTTTCAATGGAGAAGTCATCCTCTTTTAAAAAACACAAAACCATTTAATACACTGCACTGAACATGGAGTTGCAGAAAAGTCTCTTTTTAGTATCTGAAAGCTGCAGTGTTTCTCTTCAAAACCTGTGATGGGCTCAGCTGTCATTTTCTAAAGAAACCCTGCATTTCAATGCAATAAAATTAATTTGAATATAATTAAAAATTGGGTTGTGCACATGGTTTCCCATCTTTTATTTTGCTCTGAATGGCTACAGGAATAGATTTCCTGCTGTGAGGGCAAGAAAGTATAAAAAATGAAGTATGGTTTAAACACAGACTTTGCTTAGGACTACAGTCCCAAATTCAAGAGCCCTTAAAACTTTGACAGTTAGGGAAATTTTCTTATGGTCTGCTATGACAATCACTGTTAGACTTGTAAGAAAAAATACTTGAAAGCTATGAAAAATCTCTAAGCTTCAATATAGTTCCACAAAACAGCTTCAGGTCTCTGAGCTTAGCCTTGATGGCCAAATTTGCCTAATCAGAATCTAAAGTTTATAAACTGATGTTATTCCAGGTCAGTGCAAGTCTCTTGAATAGGGAAGGAAAACCCCATCCTACGAACAGTATCCTAAGTATCTTCATATATTTATCTTAAGTGTGACTTACATCCTGATTTTTAAAGGTTTATAAAGCCTAATTTTGTGGATGATTACAATTCAGCCTTGTAATGGTTTTATCACAAGTCATTGCTGCCTACGTTAATTGCCTATGTCCATTTTCCAGTAGTATTTATCTGAAAATAAACGCAGATCTTTGTTGCTGAGTTTCTGAGGAAGGTTCACTGCAAATAGTTTCCTTTCAGTTTGCAACATAAAACTCTACATAGCAGCCAACTAGAAATTAACATGATAGAAATGGAGCCTTTGTAAGTGTAAACAGTGGCATTTGTTTCTCTGCACTGATCTTGGGTATAAAACTCTTCTTATCCAGAAGACATTTTTATATGTGGCCATAAACCAGGACTCCATCTGTGAGAACGTGGTAAGTGTGGGATTTATTCTTGTGAGAACACACATACAGTAAAGAAAATACTTGCAGAACACATCAGAAAACAGAAGAATGTACAAGGGATCAGAAGCCAGGCAGCAGTATGAAGGAAGCAGGGAAATAGGACTAGAGAGATCTGGGGACAAGGGACACACAGCTGAGAAGGTGGGAGAGACAGACAGTAATCAGTACTGCAGCTGATTCAGTTGGGGGGGGTGGGTAGCTTTCTTGGGAAAGCATTTGTGATGCCAGGTTCAGTGGAAAACAAAAGTAAATCAGAAGTAGTAATCTCAGTTGGAATAGAATAGCAACAAATAAATTTCTTACTGGATTAACAGCTTTCCAGACATAAAGTATATGACATTCTGGGTGCTAGGCAGCTGTTAAAGACATCTATTTCATATAGGCAATGTATTTTCAAGCTAAAGTCTAAAGACGAGCAAGTCTCGTTTCATCGGTACCTGCAAGCTTACACTTCATGAACAACATTAAATTCATCTGGTACCAGGTGTATAAAATCACAGTATCATTCGGGCTGGAAAAGACCTCTAAGATCATGTAGTCCAACTGCTGACCCATCCCCACCTTGCCCACTAACCATGTTCCTTAGTGCCGCATTCATACAGTTCTGGTGGTGACTCCACCACCTCCCTGGGCAGCCCATTCCAGTTCCCTACCACTCTTTCGGATAAGACATTTTTCCTAATATTCTGCCTGAATCTCCTCTGGTGCAAGTTGAGGCCTTTAAGCCCAAAGTCTGTCACAAGCTCCCATGGAGCTAACAAGCCCGATGAATAGAGCTTTAAGTGAACACTCCTACTTATTCCTTATAATTATTGCTTCAAAGTAAAGAAGTTTTACCCTCAAGGACCCAGAAGGTCCAGGTCAGATGAATATTTCCTCATTCCTTCTTTCGCGCTCTGCTCCTGCCCTTGTTTTATCAACTGTTTGTGGGTTTGTAAACCTGGTGAGGTGTGGGAACTAACACAAGGGCTCACAGCCTGCTTTTGCGTTTGAGTGGCAGGAGAACTGCCTTTGTGAACTGTTCTCAAATTGCTGTGGCAGGACCGACATGAGGGAGGTGTGGGCTGGATTGAGCTCAAGGTGCAGGGAATGCTCCATGTGGCACGGCTGGCAGAAGTTGAGCAGTGGTGTTTGTGTGCAAGGTTTCTGCAGAAGAGAGAGTAGAACGTGAAATGGAATCATTTCATTGGCACACCTCTTGAGGTTGCTTTGCTTCTCCAGTGAGCACAACAGGAGAGAGGCTTTCAGTACCCTGAGGGATGTATTTGTTCTGCCTGACACTCAGAGCAGAAAATTCTGTATTTCCTCTCTGATTCACTCATCTGAAGAAGTGACAGAAAATGCTTTTCCTCTATTACTCTCTGTGATCTGAGTCACTGGGTGCTGCCTGCTGAATCATCAGTATACAATTCCTTTTTTACAACCATAACCCTAATTTTTTCTAACTCTTTATTTGATTTAACTTGCTGAACCGTTATTGAATTTGTACTTTGTAAACATCTATCTGTGGGACTCAAATCTGACAGAAATCAATTAGGGTAGGAACAAAAACCGTACTTGAGAAATCTTAAAGGACACTCAAGTATATTTAATATCCATTGTGGGCAGGGAAGCTCCTATAAGGTGACTGTTCCCTGACACTGGGTGTATATTTACCATTAAATCATAATTGGAATACGAGATTGTGTTTTATTATCCAGAACAGTTAAAACAGTAGAGAGGTTTTATTTCTACAATAGGTCAGAAAGGTGGAAGAGTATGTTGTATATATTTGAACGTTTGTATCTTGAGAACAGGAGATAGCAGGACTGTATTTTAAATACTTGTCTTCTGAATTATATATTGAAGCCAAACAGTGTTATCCCAGGTTCATCTGCATTCACAAAAGGGCTATGTGTTTACTTGAATCTTTGAATTTACATGGCAGATATGCTGTGCAGCCTTATAGAAGAAATATTTCCATTTTAGAATTCAACTTTTGTAACCTTTGGCAACACGTAGTATCAATGGCTCTTTGTTGTTTAAAAAAAGTGAAACTATAAGCTATCCACAAGGATATGCAGGGCATTGCTATAGCAACACAGCCTCCCTTGCAGCACCAAGAGAGAGTCATGAATAAAAGATGGGGTTCTAAAGACAACAAAATAGAAAAGGTTGTTTCAACCCTTCTAATACCTGACATTTGCTGTTATTTTGTTAAATGCAAACTAAAAGAAATGTTGGGAAAGGGCATGCCTTGGCTGAAAGTATGCATTCATATACTGGGAAGGTCACCAAGCAGAGAGCCACTTCTTGCATTTATCAGCTGAAAAAAAAGGATAGAAATCAAAAGTAGAAGCCGACAGCATGCAATTTCTTAAAATGTATATATACATATATATAAATATATATATACATAAAAGAAACAATCATATTAACTATCCATCTGATTTGAAAAACAGTGCATGCTCACCATCTGAATTAGCATAAAGAAAGCATAATGTTGGAAAAACACTACCCATTTTCTGGTTTACACTTGAATTTAAAAAAAGGAAAAAAAGAAAAAAAAAAAAAGGAAAATTTCCATTAAAGTAGGAAAGATTATCAGCCTCAACAAATTCAATTTTTTCCTTTAGCCATACAGAGATTATAATAAAAGTGGAGCACGATCTCATTTTTCTCTGTGCCTTACTCCACTTTCAGACTCTTAGTATTTTTAATGGAAATGTTTTAATTAATGAATTATTAATTAATGAGAGGCATAAGGACAGAGGCATAGTTTGAAAGGTTCTTTTTAAAAATGCATGTTATTTGTTACTTCATTTCAACTCAGATTAAAAGCCAGGGAAGGCTACAAAATCCTTCCCCGTCTACAGTCTTGCTCAGTAAAAACTGTCTTAAAAATACTGTTGTTTAAAAAAAAGTATTACTCATAAAGTGCTGCATTTGAGGACCAGAAGAGCATGTATCTATGATAAACGTATTTTGCTTATTCTTTGGAATAATTTGATGTGTGTATCTGCACTTGGATTTATTCAATTTGAAACAAAAACATCATGAGAGATGGATAGATATCTGTCAATTATGTTGGTAAATTTTCACTGTTGCTGTAAATGTTATGTAGGAAGCAATATGAATCAGTAGTGGTGTTATAAAAAATGGCCTACCTGTCCTACAACTTGGCTTTAGAGCTATGAAACCCACTTCCTTCAGATGATAAGTTTTGTTTATTTGCCCGCACTGAGCTGTGTCTTTGTCTCCACTGAGCTGTACAAGTATGAAGAAAAACGCAGACCAGCATTGCTCTTCAACGTGAGAAAAAGAAATTAACTGCTGCTCTCCCTTTTTCTTCTCTTTTTTCTTCATCTAAATCAGTCTGTTTTCTGCACTTTGAGTTATAGCAAGCAGATTACATTTCATCCCAGAGAATGTTGAGATATGCTTCCGTCAATTGTATAGACTTTAGGCTGTAAATGCGTTGTGAATTGTCCTTGGACTTGCCATGATGATGCTTTTTTCGGGAGACCTCATTGTTTTGGCCAGATAAGACCACTTTTGCACTTTTGTCACATGGAACACTGAAAGCCTTTCTCTAGGGAAGGCTTTGGCTCCTTTACAGCCCCCCCAACACAGGAGGAGAACCAAAGATTTATTGAAGCCTTGCAACTTAGGGGCGGTGAGCAATGGAGTTAGGCAGTTCAGGTGAGGTTCTGAGAGGCATGGTTCTCCTTGCTGACATCAGCAGCGTAATCAGTAGAGCGACACTGCTTACATAAATGCATTAGTCAACTGTCTCTACATAGGCACTCACCTCACTGAATTTTGTCTATATATTTGGTGACTGTAGTCACTGTGTGAGGTTTTTGGTTCACTTGTCAATGTCTGCAAGAAATTGATAGCACAAGCCAAATTTATTTCTCTGTTTCCCTACAGAACTCTGGTTTGGAAAAGAGATTTGTTGCAGTACAAACTCAAATGGAAAAGAATATAACTGTATTTAATTATTTAGAAATATTCATCAAATAAATTTGCTTGATTAAGACATCTGAAAATGTTCTCTAATTTGATGACACTTCTTGAAGACGTGTTTTATCCAAGAGAATATCTGACCATTGTCTGCCCTTCAAGTACACTGTTGACTTTTTTTTTTTAGAAGAGGGGAGGTACATCCTGACCAGCTTTATTCAGGAATATTCTTATGTGACACTGATCCTTTGCCATGCCAGGGGAAGGAGGAAGGCAGCATAGGGTAGGGGCTGTGGCTTCCTTGCCATGGCACATGACTTCATTTGAAAAGCTTCCACACAGAAAAATGCAATAGCAAATAACAGAGCAGTCAAAAATACCATATTTGGCATTACATCTAGTGTGGAGAATGAAGTGTAAAGTGAACTGTAGCAAAAATGAATATGACAAAGCTAAATGTTGTGTGAGGAAGGCAGTTCTTTAGCAGAACTATTCCAACATAACTAAAAAAACATTATACCAGCATGTAGAAAAATAAAATCAACCTATCTTTTGACAACATAACAAGAGCTCTCAAAAGAAACATATTCTGATTATACAAACAATTAGTAAAACTTTAATTTATGCTCTGTAAGTAATAGTTACTAAAGACTATGTGTTAATTCCTAAAGACATTGAGATTACAGTCTGAACAGATTGAATAAATGTGCAGAGAGGAGCAAAGAGAGAACTTCCTTAGGCACAAGAGAACATAAGTTATTGGGAAGGAAATCAGTGGCAATCTAATACTTCAGCCAAGAAATACACATAAAAGAGGAGGAAATGTGTTCCACAGAGGCAGTCAAACTTATCTCCTAATTGTCTAAGGACAAATCTCGTTGAGGCATTTGCCATAAAAGAATTTCATTCTCTTTCCTTTAAATTAAAATTATATAAACTGACAACTGTACTGCTCTATTAAATTTCAGAAGGAAGATGTAAAGAATATTTTTCACCTTCTTGGCTAAGAGAAGGCCAAGATTGCCCAAATGCAATGACTAAATGTAAACAATTGTCAGTATCTGAAGCACTTCTAGGATTTAGGATTTGTAACAAGCTCAGGCAGAAACTCTTCACAAGATCCTCTTGTTAAAAATATTGACAGAGTATGATTGAGAAAGCTTCATTAATGCCCTCCTCCACATTCAGTAAAATAACTTCCTTCTCTCATCAGATTTTAATATAATTTAAATTTGAACATAAATAAATTTCAAAAACTGCAGCATCTAACTATTATGTTCTGTGAATAGCTGCATATTCAACAACAAAAACTCTCATTCTAATGTTTTAAAGCCAGCTAACATCTCTCCAGGACTTCTCAGCTCATTATGCTGTGAGTTACTTACATATGAGAATAAATGAGAGTGTGGTTCTTGAAAACTGGGATGCTGGCAAGACAGAACATGCAGATGATTGTCTGATACCTGGGGAATTTATCTGGTTCTTTTTTCAATTGAAACATGGGTTAGTTTTTGTGCCAAATACTTTGAGGATTGTGTTTTCAAGCATTTCAGTGTCATTAATATGGTTTAATATTCATTGGAGTAAGACAGCTTTTTATAAATTGCTCCATGAGTTACAAGAAACTACAGGCAAAGTTCAGTGGTAAAATTTTAAAGCAATTCTGCATACCCTCGTCCTTTGCGGGCCATTTTTCCATGGTTGCTTCAGGTGGTAAGTAACTGTTATGGATGGGTGGTCCAATGTGGCAGAGATGGCAGGAGGAGTCAAGAAGCACCATTTGGAGAAAAAAGACACCTATTTTTACAATATTTTTTTCAAAGAATATGTTGATCGAAATAAGTGAAAACAAATAACAAAGCAAGCACATAATGCGCCTACTGTTTTCTCTGAATCACAAACAGGCTCAGGGGTCCCTAAGCCAACAAGTTTTTTATCCTTATTTTTAGACCACACCATGAAAAAACTGTGCTTTGATGCAATGAACACTGAGGTACTGGGGAAAAAGGCATTTATGCTCGAGTACCATCCCTAATCTGTGGGTGTTAACTGGCTTCCACTGGCTTTGCAAGAGGCAGACAGCTATTCGGATACAGGGCAATAAATCAAGAGGGGAGAGAAAGAGAAGGGGAATAGGCAGGTGAATAAAAGAATACACACGTAAATGGAAAAAGAGTGAAAAGAATGTAACACTGACAGGAAAAAAAATAGGGTGAAGCGCAGAGGAAAGGAGAAAAAAGTATGGATTTTGAAAAAGGCAAGGTGACAAAGAAAACATTTTTTTTCTTTTACTAAAATTTATTGCAAAAACATGCGTAGTTTAGATGATTTTCACCGTAGTGTGTGCTTAGATTTGTGTGTTCTTGACTATACCCTACATTGTCTAAATTGTATTTCTTTAGAGTACTTGCATGAGGTGTTTGTGTGCAGTATTTTATTATACTTAAATTGTATTTGAAATAAAAATATTGCTTTTCCTGTTTTAAGTGCACAGAAGGGTGGTTTTGGTTGCAGTCTGTGTAATTACAGGATGGAAAGTTCCTCCCTGTTTTGGTGTTATCATTATTCAACTCCTATCCTGCAAATTTCAGGTGGTCCTGAAAATTGTCTGTACTTTCATACTCACATACTCACTAGAGTCTTTAGTCACCTCTATTCATCCTTGACTTCTGTTCAAAATTTGCTTTATGGCTCAGATCTGTTTTTTAGCTTATTATTAGAACACTCAGTGCATCTTTACTAACATGAAGATCCTCCCCACTATGCTAGCTATTTTTCACTGTGATGGGGCAGCTCTTGCAGCCTTATCTCTGACTAAAATAAGCATGCCTTGTCATCGTTCTGTTTTTATTTTGAGGGAAAGGCTTTGGGTAGCAGGGTAGAGGAGACATTATGAAGAAATATCTGTATGTACCTGAACCAATTTAGTCATGGTGCAGGTGACTGGAAGATAACTGACTCTTTCTGTTTGCGCAGAGCTGAGTCATTTGCTGACATTGATTGTTGTTGCAGCAACTCTCCATAATAAAAAATGTCAAAAAATCCTAGTCAGTGTTTATATAAAATAGGTGTTTATTAACCTTTGATCCTCTTTCAGTTAAAAGCAAACATGCAAAACACTGATTTTGAATTGGTTTCCACCTGTAGCCCTTTTTCGTCTCTGTTTAAAAAAACTGAAATTTGTTGATCATGATCAGTGTTTCAAATGTCTTGCAGTCTGCCACAGCCACTGGTAAAATTCAGAGAACATTGATGCTGTTTAACATTTAAAATAAATAAAAATTTAGCATCAACCAAACATAAACTTTCATTGACTATCACTGTGGGCAGTCCAATATGGTCCAATTGATGTCACACAGACAAAAATGTTTAGTAAAAATTGGTATAGTAGTTTGGTCAAGAATTGGAACAGGCTGCCCAGGGAGGTGGTGGAGTGAGCATCTCTGGAGGTGTTCCAGAACCATGTAGATGTGGCACTGAGGGACACGGTTAGTGGGCATTGTGGGGGTGGGTCAGCAGTTACGCTAGATGATCTTAGAGATCTTTTCAAACCTTAATGATTCTATGATTCTATAATTCAAGTTCATTTTCAGTTATTTTGCCTTTTGTTATGCTGCAAAATGAGAATGTGAAGTTATTTTTGACAAAAATTTTTCTGAATTTTTCATGGTACGGGCAAAGAATGAAAAAAAACTGCTGACAGATTGGAATAATTTCTTTGAGGTCACTCATGTCAATAGTAATATGCAGAAATTCTTGTTTTTATAAGAATTATCTTTAAGTTATTTACTTAACAATTATCATGTTTGTTTTTCTCATCTCTAGTGGCAGAAATTTCAATGAATCCTTTTGCTCTTTTTCCATTTGAATTATCTCTAAATAAAAATTGCTTAAATTATAACAAGCTTTATTTTCCTTGTAATTTAGGTAGGTTTTACATTATATGATGAAGTGCCGTGTCTAATCTTTATCCCAGGTGAAAAGTTCTACACATTCATGAGAAAGGCAGGCTTAGTCAGGTAAATGAACTAAATCAATTTTAAAACAACAAGAGAAAGGTCCTCATCATTGTAATAATTTAATATCTCATAAATAATCCAGGATAGCACATATTTTATCTTGATTTCTCACTTGGAAATGATTTAAACAACATTTTGATGTTAATTACATGCTACACATTGCACATACCTGTGAGCATATTCCTAAGGCAGTAATTTTAATCCAACAATTAATGATTACAAATCGATATTGAAAATATTGTTCTTTTATTTATTGAAATTCTTTCCTGAAATCAAATCAATCATCTGCCCTGCAGTGCTGGCCCCAGCATTCTCAAATTCAATATCACACATTCTCTGCGCATCTTCCCATCATAATATAATCTCAAACAGGAAAGTGCGCACACACAAAGAGACTTTCTAAAAAAAAGAGGCAAGCACAAGGGTAAAACTCATGCAGGAGGCTGCTGAAGGTATCAGGGACAACTTCAACTGTGGCAAAAATTTTGTCCAAAGTAGAATATAGAAAATCCTGGAAGCTTCAATTTGAAACTAATGAAACAAGACAAAATTTTGTTGAGTCTTGACATGCATGATAAAAACACAAGCACAAATAGTGGCATCATTTAAATTAGAAAAGGAGAAATTACTGTAGCTCAGACAAAACATAGAAGAAGCATACTAGAAAAGTAAGATTGTAGTAAATCCATACAAAATCCTCAAATTTACATGAATTATTTCTATTGTTCATGTATTAAGGTTTATGAATGTTCTTAGTATCGTAGTAACTTGATGGAACAAAGAGAAGTGTTTGTATGGTTTGTTTTTCCTTTTTTTTTTTTTTTTTTTTTTTTTGGTGCTATTATTATTATATTTTCTGTGGAACCTTTCTATGTGGAGAACAAAGTAGAATTTTCCTGTTCTGAAAATCTTGATATATGTATAGCAATAAACCAATAGAAATAGATTGTGTTTATCTAAGAACCTGAAAAAAATCACAAGTAAAACTTCTAAACTGCTAACTGCGGGGGATAGTGACAGCTTTTATCAGCACTGATACCTGAAGAGTGGAAAGGGCCATTTGTGATGCTTGTTTGTTGTTTTTTTTTCAGAGCCTGTAGAGTGTGAAATTCATTAGAGATCAAAATTCATTAGTGTATCTGAATTCTGCAATGAGCAGATTAGCTGAAACTGTAATAGAGGCCAGAACTAATACGTGACAGTGTTTTAATGTATTGTAATGGAGAAAATTCAGCGAAACTTGATGTTATGTACTTAGATATTTAATTGGCATCTTACCAAAGGTTAACAGAAATTGGCTATTATGGAGTAAGAAATAAATTTCTTCCTGATTTAGTAATGGATTAAAGAAAAGGGGAGAAATGATAGATGATCATTTCCCAAATGGTTTAGAAGGGAAATGAATAGAGCTGTCTGCTATTCAACGTATCTTTGACTGATCTAGAAAAGGAGGGGTAAGGAGATAATTTTTGACTGATACAAAATTTCTCAGGATAGCTCAAGCTTTCTCTTTAGGATTATAGAAGCATTTTACTGCATTTAATGATTGGGTAAGAAAATACCAAATTAATGCAAAGTAACACGCCTGGGGGAAAAACAATTGTAATTATGAAGCTCACAGTGGTGGACTCAAAATTAGCAAAAATGATCTTGGAGTTATTCTGATTAATTCCTTAAAAACATCAGCCCAGCTCTCAGCAGCCATCAGAAGACAAACAATACTGAGAAGTATCTGAAAAAGAACGAAAAAAGAAACTGAAATCTTGATTATGTCACTGCATACATTGATGAGACAGCAACACAGTGACTGATTTGGGGAGCTAACAGAGGATATACAGACCTAGAAAGGGAATGGCTCTTTATGAGAATTATACTCATACTCTTCAGCTTGGAAAGAGACAACAAAAGGTGGGTGTGAGAGAGGAATAGAAAATCATGAATGACATGAAGAATCTGAATAGGGAATGATTACTCACTGCAGGGCACCCAGGGAAACTTTTTGGCAGCAGGTTTAAAACAAACATAAGAAAAATCTTTCCTGCTTAAGAATATTGTATTTTAAAATTTATTTTCATCGGGTGCCAAAATTACAAAATGTTTAAAAGCAATAAAACATTTTTATAAAAGAAGAAATAATTAAGAGCTATTAAATACAAGATGGATGACTTTTTTTTAGAGTGCAACTAGCACTCTACTTTTCCTCTTTTGCATGCTCCTTTTCCTAAGTATCACCTTCTGGCCACTGGCTGAGAAAAATCTGTTAGTTTGATACAGCATGTCTGTTTTTATGGAAAACAGCATAGAAAATATGGTTTATTCAATACTAAATATGCAAGCACTGATTCTGCTATCCTTTCCACTGGCCTGTGCTTAGCACGAAAGCTAGCCAGGTTTTTGTTGAGATTGCTTGATTAAATTTGGTGTAACTTAACAATCACCAAACTCTCAATAATAACCTAACAAAATCCAATATTTCTTTCTGTACATTGATCAGATATCTAATATCATACAGATGTTTTCAATGTTGATAAGAATGAGTAGTAATATAGAATACTTAGACTGAGACTCAGAACAGTAAGTACAATGTGAATTACAGATGAGAGACATATCTCTATGATCAAGTGAAAGGTGTTAATTCATTCTCTGTACAGTCTTGCTTTAGTAAAGCAAAAACAGAGAAGGAAGGGATGGTTATGTATTTTCAGTGTCTTTGTATTCATGAAATAGTACTGGAAGAACAGTAACCCATTACTGTATTACTGTATGAATGCTGAGGCTTCCATTATTTCAACGGCTGCCCCACTAAACGTTGTTTCTGTGGGAACAGACAACAGTGTGGTTGGAGAACGTGGGTGTCTTTGTGGGTCTACAGAGCTAGTGCAACAATAGCCCTTTCTCTGTCAAGGCCCAGTATGAACAGAAACATAACTATACAATCAGCTATGTGTTAGAGGGCTTCTCCTCCTCTCTTTCTGGGCAGAGAAAATTAGATTCTTCTGAGTCAAAAGCAGAACGTGTTGAGAATACTGTGCCGAAAAAAAAAAAAAAAACCAAAAAAAAACCAAACACCCTAAATATCTGAGGCAGAATCTTACCTCTAGTGATCTTGAGATGGGGGTAGTGACAGAAAATGGTAAGACTGGAAACTAATATTGTAATCAGCCACTGAAATATTGAGATGAGCTGTCAAGAATCAAGTGTTCTGCTATTTAAAATTTATAGGCAGGTACTACTATATTGCCTGGAATATACATACATATTTTTGGAAGCTGAAAAACATAAGATCTTGTCTGACAGGCACCCTGCTACTCATGTGGCCTCCTAACAGAGGTGGGACCACTAGTGCTATCACTGGTTAGATGTAGGGCTGCCAAGAAGGCTATATAGAACTGCATCCAGCACTGTCTATATTGCATAGTGGCAAATGACCAAACAGTCCTTCAGATTATAGACCTGTGGGTTAAGACAGCACAGTCTTGAGCATCACAATGACATCCTGGCCCATAAAACTCAGGCACTAAGAAGCCTTTCCATGTATCTCCTTTGATATATTTTTGCTGCTGGTTGAACCAAGTAGTTACTTGCAGAAATGTTCTGAACTCATTTCTTGAACTCCTGGAATTTGTGAAACCAGTGAAATAGGAATAGTTCAATGAAACCAGAATAGAAATGGTGTATGAGAACTGCTGAATCATGGTCTGGACCTGTGATTGATCACCTGAGGTGAGCAATGAGTCAGCCACAGGAGCACAGGTGAAGCCTGGCTCCACTTCTGCTAGACCATTTAAGAGCTGACTACCAGTGGGGAAGGATCTCTTCTACAGATCTACTCTGCTGGAGTTTCACAAGTAAGCCCAGGATACAGGTAAGTGTCCTATCTTTTTTGCTTTGGTGTAATAACTATGTAACCAAGCTCTCTGGTATACCTCATAGCTATAACATCTGTACCTTCATTGATTGTACAAATGGGATTTGCGTTTATGCTCAAGTAGGAATACTCAAAATGAAAACTTCATAGATAATGGCTTAGATGACTTAATGCAAGTGTAGGCTTGTTTCTACTGCCTAGTGGATGTAAAAATATCGGGTGAAAAGAACAAATCTGAACTTCTGTTGTTACTCCATAATTCTTAATAAATCTTTTACAGCTCTATTTCTTCACACTATCTGCATCTTAAGTCTAAAGCCTAGCCATATCTGTAAATAATTTTGTAAGTAATGTAGGTAACGCTATTTAGGAATTGTGTATATATGTGTTCATATATATATATATATATATATATATGCACACACACACAAAACTTTTAAAAAGAAATCCATGTTTTTACCATTATTTCTGAAATTTGTTTTGAAATCCAGAAATGAGTGTGCTTTCTGGGTTGTACCAGATAAGGCGAGTCTGATATGAGTAAGGTGTGAATGATGGTTCCTTTCATCTCCCAAATATATGATGTTGATAGTGTTGTTAACAGTGATTCTAAGTGTATGCAGATTGTAATCTGTGAAAATACTTGTTCCACTTTCTCTTAACAACGTAGGTTCTGCTATTGGAATTAATGATGTCAAATAAGAAGAGTTGATTTTTTTCAAAAAAGTACACATCTAAAATTAATGTGCTAAACAATACACTTGTGCTTTATGTTTATTTGTAAAACCTAATTCAGTAATTTAGTATAAATGCAAGATTCAGAGCTACTGTACTACTTGCATGCAATTGTATTGGTGGTAAGTAATGCACGAAGAGACTACAGTGGAGCAGGCATATTTCCTTTCACTTGCTAGAATAACAACTATGGAAATAAGTTGCAAAATATTCTTCACACAAGTATTAGTTGTATTTTCCTAAACTTGTGTGTGTGTGTGTGGACTGCAATTTAACTTGGATTGTCTCCTATCATTTGCATGACTTTTATTTGGGAAAGTAGAGCAATAAGAGTGCTGGAAAATGTGGCAAGGTGTGGTGCTCTTTTTTTTATTATTATTATTATTATTCTCCAGCACTGGCTGGCAAGGTGTCACTGTTTGAATGGATTGTCTGTTTATAACCTTTTCTATCTCACAAATAAGAGCTTTTCTGCTGCAGTTCTCAAAAATTACTAAGAAATCCAGGTAAAAAAATCAAGATTTGAACACTGTCGTAGAATCATAGAATCACAAGGTTGGAAACAACCTGTACGATCATCTAGTCCAACTGTCTTCTCATTACTATTGCTGCCACAAGATACTAAACCATATCTTGCAGCTCCTCATCCAGATGCCTCTTGAACACTGCCAGGGATGGCAACTCCACTACCTCCCTCGGCAACCATTCCAGTGCCGGACCACACTCTGAGAGAAACTTTTTCCTCATGTCTAAACTAAACCTCCTCTGGTACAACTTGTGGCCATTTCCCCGTTCATTGCCAAACCCCTCTTCACCACAACCTCCCTTCAGGAAATTGTACAGTGCAATGTGGTCTCTCCTGAGCTTCCTCTTCTCCAGACTGAACAATCCCAGTTCCCTTAGCAGCTCCTCATAAAATTTGTGCTTCAGACCCCTCACCAGTTTCATTGCCCTTCTCTGGACGCGTTCCAGGGCCTCAATGTCTTTCTTGTACTGATGGGCCCAAAACAACACAGTACTCGAGGTGCGTCCTCACCAGTGCTGAGTGCAGGGGGATGATCAGCTCCCTGCTCCTGCTGGCCACACTATTTCTAATGCAGGCCAGGGTGCTGTTTGCCCTCTTGGCCAACTGGGCACACTGTTGGCTCATGTTCAGTCAAGCATCAACCAACACCCCCCAGGTCCCTTTCCTCTTCATGGTCATCCAGCCACTCATCCCCAAGCCTATAACGCTGCATGGGGTTGTTGCAGCCGAAGTGCAGGACCTGACACTTAGCTTTGTTGAACCTCATCACATTCACCTCAGCCCAGTGATCCAGCTTATCTAAATCCCTCTGAAGGGCCCCCCTACCCTCAGGCAGATCCATACCACCTCCTCGCTTGGTGTCATCTGCAAACTTACTGAGGGTGCACTCAATTCCCTCATCTAGGTCATCAATAAAGATATTAAACAAGATGGGCCCCAGTACCAACCCTTGGGGGACAACACTTGAAACGGGCTGCCAGCTGGACTTCACTCCATTCACCAAGACCTGCTGGGTACGGCCCAGATGAGGTTGAGTAAGCAGGGCCTGCCTTTCATGAACCCATGCTGTCTGGGCCTGATCCCCTGGACACCACGCACGTGCTGTGTGATCTCACCCAAGATGATTTGCTCCATTACTTTCCCTGGTACCAAGGTCAGGCTAACAGGCCTATAGTTCCCTGGATCCTCCTTATGGACCTTCTTGAAGATGGGAGTCACATCAGCAAGCCTCCAATCCTCGGGGACCTCTCCAGTTAACCAGGAGCGCTGATAGATGGCCGAGAGTGGCTCGGCAATCACCCCCACCAGCTCCCTCAGCACCAGAGGGTGTAGCCTATCTGGTCCCATGGACTTGTGACAGTCCAGATGGAGGAGGAGCTCTCTGACTGTCTCCACCTGAATCACTGGGGGTATATTCCGAGCAGCATCCCAAACTTCCAGATCAGGGCATAAAATGCCCAGAGGATAACTGGTCTGGCTATTAAAGGCAGATGTAAAGAAGGCATTGAGGACCACAGCCTTCTCCTTGTCTTCAGTGGCCACGTTCCCTGCTGCATCAAGTATAGGATGGAAATTATCCTTGGTTCTTCTTTTGCCATTGATATATTTATAAAAGGTTTCTTCATTGTCTTTTACTGCAGTGGCCAATTTGAGATCAAGGTGGTAAACCTGACTTCAAGTTGTCTTGTGGGTTTCCTTATATACTAGTATTTGTGACAACTTTCTTGATTTGAAAACGTGTTTTCAGATGTATTTGCTGTCTGGTTGCATGTGGTAGTGTTACATTTTCCTGAAGCCACTGTTATTTGTGATGAATAGGAACTATTGGAATAATCTGTAGTGATGTTAATTCGCATTCACTTGTAGTGCTGCTGCCTCGATACACAGTAATTGTTCCAGGATATTCCACTCTGATATGGACAAATATTTGTGATGAAGACATTGCTGATTTTTAACTCATTTCTTCTGTGAGCTCAGAAGTAGCTGTTTTTAAGTGAGACAAAGCAAAAGGATAGGAATACAGATAGAGTTTTTTTTAAGATGTATTAATAATTCATACTTTATTTATTAATTGTACTGGAATTTGATTATTTGGTTACTTGATTGATTTTCCTCTTCATAAACAATTTCATGTCTTCTCCTCTTCAGCCTTCTTGCTCTAATTGACAATTGTTACTTTGAAACAGACTGAGAAAATGTTTGAAAACGCTGGAGATCATCTATAGCAATGGGGAAGCTAGTTCATCTGACTTTGTCCACAGAGAAAATGGCAAATTGGCCCTCAGAACAGCTCCTCTTTGTTCTATTTATAGTGCTCTTAAAGGCCTTTCGAAAATGGTGATTGTGAATTACCATATATAAAGTACAGAGAATCCATGTGGAAGAAAGGAATGTAAGGGACAGTAAAATTGCATTCCGTAAATAATAGTATAGGGCAAAATTGGAAACCAGAAAGATCTGTTGTTCTTTCCATCTTCTACGACAGAATTTTATAATATTTTACCTGTTTTTTTTCTCCTAGATGTTATCCAGGGAGTTAATATTACTGGTGAAGATCAATCAAGGTCAAATTAAATTTACATTTATAGCTAATATCAATTTTGGAGAGATAAATTATATGTGTGATAATTTAATATAATGCATTTATTTATAGATTTTTGGAATCTTAATTATTTTTAAAAAGAAGAACTTAAATTATTTCTCAATTTAAAAAAAAAAAACAACAAAAAAACACAAAAAAACAGCTTTCCTGTTGCATCAGCAATCATGGACTGACTATTTATTTTTAGAACTCATTTGAACTATTTCTTTTTATTGATACTTTTCTATTAGAAATTTAATTTTAAAAATCTATTTCTCTAAGAAGGATTCCCTTGGGGAAATGGTCCAAGTGACCATTCCTGCAATTTTTATAGTGATTCTGAATGCTCTGCATCTGTCCTCTCGAACAGTATCTCTGAATGCTGTCAATGGAAAGATGAATTTGATGACATTTTCTAGGCCAGTTCATCACGAACCCGTCTCTCTACTCAAGTCTTCAGTTACTTTGCTCAAACTAAAATCTTGGACCAACTCTCTTGTATGGCTGTAACCTCAGGCAGAGAAAGTTCCTCATTTTTGACTCTAAGTCCAGCCCAATTTTTTTTTTGTATGACTCTGTGTACTGCTATACTTGTCTGGCATACAATTTGGCTTTGCCCTGTAAGTTGTTTCTCCCATTTGGTCTATTTTGATTATTCTCACTGCAGTATTTAAAATCTTTCATGTGTTTCCTTCCAGCTTGAAGTTGGCATTATCAGTTACATGCTTTTTTGTCTTTTATTTTAATTTGGTCTTTGGACAATTCTTCATATGGCTGCAAGACTCTTTCTTCCTATATTTCTCTCACCTATAATTCCTTTGCTTTGCAAAAATCCACTTCTCCTCACTAACTGACTCATTCTCAAAGCTTTTGAAAACCTTTCTCCTTGTCCTCCAGATTAAGGGTTAGTTACAACTTCCAGTCACCCACGAGCCCAGCTTCTTCATCTACTTGTTGAAGTTCTAGGCAGAGACTTTTCTGTTTTCTCCATGTTATTCTTATACCTCCCACTAAGCTGGGGAAAGAGAATATTTCTATAAACAGCTTCAAACTATTTCATTTATCCTCCTTAATATTTTTCTTAACTAGGACTGGGGCAGCAATAGCAGTCAAGTGAGATCAAGCTGAGCAACTCTTAGCCTTATTTCCCCCACTGACACATTTGCATTACTTGCATTTGGACTTAGAATGTTCTTCTGAGGCAGAGAGAGCAATATAAACAGCTTAAAAGTACTGCAGCAAGTCAGTTTATAAGCATGGTTTTGGAATACTTGCTAGAGGACTTAGAAGTGGTGGACAGTAGTGGATGAATGCCTCCAGCTAAAGGTTTTAAGAGATTTACTTTCCACTTCCTTACTTCTCTGACAGATTTATTGTATTTGATGAAACCTTTACTGTTTCCCAATTAAGTTATTTGTATGTTAATGATATCTGTGGATTGCGCAGGATGATAAATATTAAAATAGGATGTGGAAGTGATTCATATTTTGTGAACTCTGGTCCTGAGGTTTTTACAATTATCAGAAAAAATTACATTAATTGCACCAAATTACATGATGAGTGGGGGAAGTTTTCATTAGTATCCATTTCATAAAGCAACATAGAAATTTCCTTTTTTCTATGACTATAAATATGTTCAATCTTACATAATAGCAATGCATATATAATGGGTGATGTTTATTGCTTTGTGGAATTCTAGGACTTCTAATAACTTACAGATTTGGGTTAATTATGACTGCATGAGAAGGAAATTAGACGAGAGGGAAATATTTTGGTCACACAAACCTTGTTTCCTTAGGTAAAAAATATTCTGTATGAAGATCAGCATCTTAAAATGTGAACCTGAGAGCAGTCTTGCAGCATCAGACTGTATGGGCCACGTGGCTGGCTGCCAAAACATAAGACTCCACTAAGAGTCCAACCAGCCCCTATCACAGGGTAGATACTGTACTTGCTCTTCCATTTCAGCTACAGTGCATTGCTTCTGAGGTGAAAGAATTTGATTAAAAAAAAGGGAGATATTCTAATATGTGATGTGTACGATTTTTCTCCATATATGTCATAGTGGAATTGTTTACAAGTACACTAGAAATTCCAATTTAATGAAAAATGCATCCTTTATTTTTTTTCCAAGGAAGAGGATAATAGTTGAAAGGCACATTGAAGATCTTGTTACTCCTTCAATTTAATTGTCAAACCCTTTCTCTCTCTTCTTCCCTGTAGAGCGTGGAGTACAGACTTTCCTTTTGGTCTTTTTCCTGGCTCCATTATTCATTTATAAGACTAGTTTTATCCCTGATTTAAAAAAAAAAAAAAAAAAAAAAAGTTTCTGGAAAGAAAACTAATTTTACTTTAATCCTTTGAAGGTATTATTACAAAAAATGAGGAAACTGTTATGAAAAATAACTGAGCAACTTGCTTTTAACACATTTTTTTTTAGAAAATCTCTGCTTCCCTGTGGACATTTTATAGAACATGACAGAAGACAGGATAATATATTCCAGAGACTGGTTTATTCCATTATCAAGTATTTAATTCACTTTTAATTCGCTTTTAATCAGCAGACAGCTAAAAAAATTGAGCCATCTTTCTTTTCTGTAATTCTGAGCAGAATAGGCTTTAAATACAGTTTAATACATTGGGCTTGTTCAGCCTGAAGAAGAGAAGGCAGAGGAGAGACCTCATTATGGCCTTACTGTGCATACAGGTATTTGTTTGTACAATACATACTCTTTTGTTCATGCAGTTGGCATGGTAAGAACAAATCAAGATGCTTTTGTAAACTTTGGAGTCCTTCTCAGGTAGCAGACTGTACAACTTGATGTATGCAAAATAAACAGCCATTAAAAAA
The DNA here is from genome assembly GCF_951394365.1 of Tetrao urogallus. Classification (NCBI taxonomy): domain Eukaryota; kingdom Metazoa; phylum Chordata; class Aves; order Galliformes; family Phasianidae; genus Tetrao; species Tetrao urogallus. The sequence goes on from NC_136819.1 coordinate 36,603,133, forward strand.
CACATGGATCTTATTTTAAAAATGTAAACCTCCTATTTGAGTTAAATGATCATTATTTTCACATAAGCTCCGTGTTGTAGTAAAATCTGATAAATTAAGTAAGAATATAATCCAGAAATCGCTACATCCAGAATTTTTGCAAAGAAGCAAATATAATGTGTGATAGATAACAGTGGAGAGGGAAAGGTGTGAAAGAAGGCTTTAAAAAAAAAAAGAAAGAAAGAAAGAAACAATTAAAATTATCCTTAAGAATATAGTCAGAAAAGACAGATTTCAATTTGAAATAAGTCAACTCTCACTCAGATCTTGAGGAAAGAGTTAGAAGTGCCCACAGAAGTTGTTCCACATTGAGCTGGCCTCTTGCTCAGACTCAAAAGTCATTAGAAGACATTTCTAATGGGCTGTTCTGTAGGGGAAAAAGAAAAGAAAATTGAGATCCAAAATTAAAATACACAGCAGTCTCTGTATCATAGAATCATAGAATTACTCGGGTTGAAAAGGACCTCAAGAATCATCAAGTCCAACTGCAGCCTAACTATAGTGCCTTAATTCTAACAACCCTCTGCTAAATCATATCTCCGAGCATCACATCCAAATGGCTCTTAAACACATCCAGGGACAGTGACTCAACCATCTCCCTGGGGAGCCCATTCCAATGTTTAACCACCCTTTCTGTAAAGAAGTGTTTCCTAATGTCCAACCTAAACTTACCTTGGCACAACTTGAGGCTATTTCCCCTCGTCTTGTCACCAGTGAGAAGAGACCTACCCCACCCTTACTGTAAGCACCTTTCAGGTACTGGAAGAGAGCAATAATGTCTCCCCTCAGCTGCCTCTTCCCCAGACTAAACAGCCCCATCTCCCTCAGCCTCTCCTCATAGGGCTGATTTTCCAAGTCCTTCACAAGCCTTGTTGCCCTTCTCTGGACCTGCTCCAGTACCTCCACATCCTTTCTGTACTGAGGTGCCCAAAACTGAACCACAGTACTTGAGGTGAGGCCTCACCAAAGCCGAGTACAGGGGCAGGATGACTTCCCTAGTCCTGCTCACCGTACCATTCCTGGTACAAGCCAAGATGCCATTGGCCTTCTTGGCCAACAGGGCACACTGCTGGCTCATGTTCAACTGACTGTCTATCGGAACACCAAGGTCCCTTTCCATCAGGCAGCTTTCCAGCCACACCTTGCCAAGCCTGTAGGGTTGCCTGGGGTTGTTGTGACCAAAATGCACGATCCGACACTTGGCCCTATTGAAACTCATGCTGTTAACCTTGGCCCAGCAATCCAGTCTGTAGACTTTCTTCTCTTGATTTCAAGAGCAAGAATGAATCACCACTTTTTCTACAACTTCATGTTCTTTCTCTCAAAGAGGCAGAGCATAAGTAGAGGAGTCAGGGTATTACTTTTGTGAGAGAAGAGTTCCTCTTTATCTGAAATCATACTGAATGAAGGTGGGAAATGGACATCAGTCCAACACAACAGAATTTAGGGAGCAATGTTTTTGCATCAGGGCCTCTAAGATGCCTGCTGACCTGGGGCAGCTGGAGACTCCAGGTCCCACAGAAGGGCACTGTGATTGCTCCATCATTGTTATCCAGAAAGGGTCCTTAAGCAATTCAAAGTAATGTATTGAACAAGGTAACATTTCTTAGCCATAAAGTACTTTGGAATGATGGTCCAGCACTCTAGAGTGTGGAATAAACAACATATTTCTGTTATATGTGCTCTTATTAACAAGAGGAAGGATGCTAATAGAGCCCTAAGACTGCACTGTTTATAATGAGATTTCTGCAAAAGTCGAATTCTTTTTAGAGATCACAGGAATAGAAATCCTGAAGAAAAAGGTACATTTTGTGCTTTGCCTTATGCAAACTGAGGCACGTGTTTGTTGGATGTGTATAGTGGAAGCTTTTTTTCTGGGTCTGTCTGACACAATAGGAGGAGCTACTTCACATGTGGAATCAGAGTTTAGAAAGGTGTTTGTATTGCAACAAATAGACAAACCTATTAAATTGCAGTGATGTGATCCAGGCCCTCAGCAGCTTCATCTGAAATGTAACCTATATATCAGCTCCAGATGCAAAAAGACTGGAATGTATGGTGCACAGGATTTAAATATTTCACAGTAAATTAATTAGGGATCAAAATTTTTGAAACTATATGCTCAAAATGTTATGTTTTCTAACTTGTTTTGTAGACGTTAAACCTTTCTGCCCTTTTCTTAGAAAACTACTACATTAAAAGAAATTTAGTTGTTTGGTATGTTATTATAATCTTCTTCTGAACCAGCACTGAGCTTTAGTGCTTAATACCATTTAACACTGTATAATCATTTAAATCCACTTTAATGACTTTTGTAATATAAATGTTTTAAGTATAGTAACAATTATTTTAACAAGTGTTTCCTGATTCTAGGCATGTGTAAAGAAGATGGGGTATGTAATATGTCTGACCAGATAACTGCTTTTACAAATTATATTCATTCTTTATTTAGCTGCAAAATGAAGAGAGTTCAGTGTAGTTCAAGGAAAGCATTGTGGTAAACAGGCAGCTTAAATGTGAGCAGTGTAAAGAGCAGCAGCTTGCAGAAATATTGCTATAGATACTAAGACCATACCCTGCCTTGGTACGGACCACACATAATTGAATCACGTTCAATAGAAGGCCATTACAAAACAGAACTGATTTGCAATGCTAATGCAATGAAGACAGCTGTCGCTGGGAATTAAATATGATCATTCAAAGCCTGAATAAATGAGGTGCCCATTATCTTCTGGCTCTGCTGCAGCCTGCTTAAAGAACACAAATAAATGATACTGTCTCAATAACCAGCTCAGTTTTGTCTTCTAACCATAGAAATATTAAGAAGACAGGGAAGAGGGAGGGAATACAACAACACCAACAACAAAAAGCATAGTCGATTTACAAAGGCAAGCACAGAAGCAGTGCCCTAGGACTCTATTTTCAACAGAATGGTATTTGTGGAAAAATGGGGAAAATAGCTCTTTAACCAAGCTAACGTGTTTTAGTTTAAAAACCGCATTCTTATTTGCAGAGAAACAGTGAAAAATAACAGGTGTCTAAAAATTACCATCAGCAATTTTTCCAAAAGAAATCAGCCAGAGAATCCAAAATGTCCAGTGGACTGGTGTGGAGTCTGTAAAGAATGAGAAAGGGAAGGTTAAGGGAAATTTCCTTTCCTTTTTCCATGCAGTGCCACAAATGTCATAAATTATTGCTATCAATTTTAATCTGAGCCGTAATCTACATACAAAGAAAAAGCTAATTAAGGTGACAGAAATTTACGCTTGTTTGAAGAGGAAGTTTTTTTAATTTTGCCGAGCCCACAGCTGGAAGAAGGATAAAGAAAGTTATCACAGACATGAAGGCTGCTTCTGTTTCAAGTCAGGATGGTACCAGTGCAGTGGGGAGGTCAGCAGATTATGTGGCAAGTAGGGCATTGGCTAGAATTTCACTGCAGAAAACACTGTATAAAGTCTGTGCTTAAAAGGAAAAAAGAGAGAGAACAAAACAGGTAACTTGCATAAATCATATTGCTAGGATATATGTATGTGTGAAAACATTTCTGTAGAAGTGTGATATCCTTGAAGGGTAATCATGAATGAAAGATTATAGAGCTGCTTTTCTCTGATCAGACAAAGTATTTCCCCATTCACTTCCCCTTTGTATTGTTTTTTGTTTTCCAAAACAGAAATAACAGGCAGAGCCTGGAAATGATCAAAATAGGCTGGGAGATGTGGGAAACACCTGACATTATAATAAATACCAGCAAATGTAAAGTCATATGCAGGCACACAAAGACAAATGAACAGGATGGATTCAATTTGGAGATTATCTTTTTAGAAGTCAGCAACATCAGTAATGGGTAGAAAAAAACTGTTGTGTAAGTATAGACTGAAGGCCAGGCTGGTTGCAAGTCAGTGCACAAACTACAGGCAACAGTGTTTGCAAGACTAAGTTCATAAGAGCGTCTGCACTTCAAATATTGTGTATTTCCTTTAGATCCTCACATGTACTGAAACTGCAATTTAAAAAAGAAGACAATTAATATGGGGGGGGGGGGGGGGTAAGTAATGGAGTGTGTGTGGAATGACCAATAGAACCAATCACTGCTCTGTAAAAATCAGTGGAATTGGAGACACAGATAAGTGAAGCTATATGTGAAGAAGTGGAATTATTTGTATTTTGAAAGAAATAATGGACATAAGCGATATCTCCATAAAGCAACTGTGAGAGGTGTTTCAAGGACAGAACCCTTTGATATCAAAACACTTTGTATGTTAACTCCTCTTGTAAAATTAAACAGAGCAAGGTCAAAGAAATGAGTATTTGAAATTATTATTTTAAGTTCCTTCATCTATCATTTTCTTGATAACTATATAGTTTGCAAATGCTTTAGCTGTGAGCTGCTAAATAGAAGGCCTATTGTGCCCTATTGTGAGAATGTCTTTAATGGATTCTCTATTTTCCCATTTTCACTTGGGTTTTAGTATTTTTCCTGTTTTAAAACCCAGGGAGGAAAAACCTTGTATTCACTGTTTTGAAACTCTTTGAGAGCAACGCAGAACCTGTGCATTTACTGTCAAAGCCTTTGATTATGTTGAGCTGGAGGGGTTATTCCCTCCCCTTTCCTACCAGTGACTATTGCATTCCCTGTAGATTTATGCCTTTTACCACTTCAAAAATTTCAAAATACATTTTAATCAATAGGAAACTTTGTAAGACTGTTGTTGATGGTTGCGGATTTTTATTTATTTATTTATTTTGAGTGGCAACACCACAGGTGATATACAGCCAGAGAAAGAAGCACAGCACTGCATGGCACCTCACAGACAGTGGGAACGTGCAAGGCAAGGCCTTTCCAATGCTGTCCTCTGTTGACAATATTCTCTTCTAGGGAGAGGGAAAGCACCTCAAGCATTACCAGATGAATGAATCATCCTGTTGCTTTGGAAAACAAAGCCAGGAGAATTCCACTTTTTTCCCCAACTTTAGTAAAGCACTTGGTGTTTTCATGCTCTGTAATTGTAGCAATTAAAACTGACAAATGTAGAACAGTTTGCAGGTTTACCAAATGGAAGTATGGCACGCAAATTATCCTGCTAGCACTGTGAGAGCGAACTTCAGTATTGTTTCACAAATATACTCTCGTGGCTAATTCTTTAATTTAGGGTGATGCCATCTTAGCATAAAGTGAAATAAAGACTTATGAAATACTTTATTACAGAAAGTAGACTTAAGCTGGCCCTACAATGTATGAAAATTCAATCACTTAAGGTTGTTCATACAGGAATTTTGGGCGATTGGACTGAAATGGCACTAGTTTCTTCCTGTTCCCCTTATACTTAGCCGTGTTGTGGAAGAAAAGGAGTCAAAATACATATAATGACTCGCTATCTTCTATTTGAGTTGAAACCAAAGCAAATGCAAATAAAAGCCAGGGAAAGCAGGACAACAGGAGAAATGGGTACTGTGCTCCCTCCTCAGCAGCTGGAGCTTTCTGGGTACAAGAGGGCCTTGTACCTGGAAGGATTTTAGCCCATTGCAATGCATATTCCAAAGATCAGTGCAATGCAGGTGCATGTATTTCAATTCTAAAATGTTCTGAATCCTCTTACATGGTTGTCCTGCCCCTACTTAATTTCAGATTCCCTTTGAATGCTACTGAAATCCAAGGAACAGAAAAATTCCTGTTCTTTTCCAGGTGTAGACTGTAGTTAACTTCCTCTGTTGTGGTATTTAATTGATAAAAGCTTCCTTAAAAAAAAAAGAATCTTCATGATATCTGGATCGTATTTCATTTTCTATTTCATCTAAGTACCTAGAACAGTCCAGAAAGAAGAATACAGGTAATGATGGTATTGCTTCCAGGTAAGAAAGAAGTAAAATCACATCTGGTTTACTGCTCTTAACATAGTTAAAGAATGCAGCTTGTGTCCACCATGTTGTGCAATTCACAGACTAGACTAAACCAGCATTTATCATAGTAAATGGCAAGAGATTGATGGAGACTAATTACAACATTTCACAAGCGATAATTGTTGTTAAATGTTGGTCTTTACATAATCTTTGTGTAGCTCTGAAGAGCTCTCTTCGATTTCATTTGATATGATGACATCACCTTCAGTTCCCTAAATTCCAGACTGTGCTCTGTCTTGTAGCTCTGCACTAGGGAACCAGGTGCTGGGCTGCCCTTCCCATCATGATGTTTTCAATTCCAAGAGATGCACTTCAAAGTGGGCAGAACTTGATACAATCTTTGAAACCTTGGAGTTGGAGAACTGTATGGATACCTACATATTCTTTTAGTTGTTGCTTTGTCTCTGCGTGTGTGGATGGTTGTGGCTGGGCTACTTAGAATCCAGCTTCAGAACATTGGATAGGTTTGATGTGTTTGTTCAACCTTCTTTGCATAATTCTTTGCATAAGTTGTAATTTAATTCTTTTTCTTATTAAGCATAAGCTTGAATAGAAGTAAGTACTGAGCAATAGTGTTTGTGTTGTGTTGCTAAGGCTGGATATGCAGCTATGAAGCTGTTGCAGAGCAACAATATGCATTATCTTTACATTATGGACAGCTAATTTTTGTATTGTATACTCAAAACATGAAAATAAACTGCAACAGAAGGTCTTCTGTAGATCTTTGTTCTCAGCCTGCATTTTTTCAGTCATTTTGTTTCTTTTCCAAATGGTCTAAACTGTATTACATCTCCTGAAAAATTTAATTAAAAAAAAAAAAAAAACAGCAACAACTTCACACTAATTAGTTAATTAGGGGCCATAAAATGTTCTTTCTGTCCCTCTCCATTTTTATTCTTGTTTATTTCTGAAGTGTGGATGGGGTGGAAAATCCATCCACTAAAAGGGAGATGGAGATAATTGAACTCTTTTCATACAGTTCCAGGTAGAAATCAAATCCAAGACCCAGAGGTGAAAGGTGAGCTCTGTAACTACTATACCAAACTATTCTTGGTAATTATCAGCATGAGCATAATTATTAACATTTCAATTATACTCACAGCACTACATCTCTCCAAGGGGTTTAACTCCACTGATTTTTAACTTGTCTTGTTTTTTGGTAGACATCCAGTTGGAACAAAGTTGCTGGATAATATTTTTGACACAAAAGGGTAACGTACTTTTCAGAATGTGTGATCTATATGTTTTGTCCTCAATGACACTTGCGTGCTTCCAGATTTTGATTGCTTGGTAACACTACTTGGCATGGTGAGGTGTCTATTTCAATAGATTTAAATAACTTGTTACACAAGAAAGAAATGAACAGCTCCAGACTATCCTCTCTTAAAATCTAAAGTTGAAATTACAACTTAGATGAATGATACTGCATCCTTTGATTTAAAACAAATACTTGATCTTTGCTGCCTAATAACTTCTAATACATCTGCTTTCTAAAATTTAATATGCCCAAGTACGAAGACCAATGTTTTATGAATTTTAAAATATCTTACATATTTTTAACAGTTTGTGAGTATTAAGCAATTTAGGTTTGAAATAAATAAAAGATTTATAAGTAGAAATCACTTTCTTCTTCTCTATTGCTTCTGTATTATGGTTGAATTCTGCCTGTACAGTGTTTGCTATCTGAGTAAAGTTGCCACACTATTCTGTATTTACAGGAGTGGTACTTTCAGAAAATGCTTATAAGAACAGCCTACCTGGGGAGGAATGGAGACTTCAGCTTGACTGCTGATAAGACAGCAAAAGCAACTCACCTAAGGACTTGCTGACCCTGCATAAGAGAAATTAAATGAAACATGTAGTACTGGTAGTATCCTAAGTTCCTGCTCTACAGCACATGGGTTTGAAAGAACATCTGTTGAACCTGTTTAAAATTCTTAAATCTTCATTTAAAAAAATGGCGAGGAAGGGGTAACATATAATAACAGGGCTGGAAGAAAGAACAGTGCAGCTTCCTATATATTCTTTCCTATTCTTGTGCTTTTTCATGGAAATCTGCTTATGGCCAGAAAATTATGCATTAGATGAACCTTTGGACTAATACTGAATGGACACTTAAATTTTCTTCTGTAGGAACTGTTATTTGTTAAGGCTGCAACACAGCCTAAAAACATCTGCATACAGCAGCAGGATGTTGGGATATTGGCAGGATTTATGTGTAATCAGGATCCTAGAAAGAATACATATATCGCAAGCTTACATTTTTAATGGTGGGCATTGTACTTTGATAGTGTACACAAAAGATGCAAGAACATGAGAAACACAAATGCAATCTATGAAATGTCTTTGTTTCTTTCTAAAACAACAATAATAGAGAAATAGAAATGCCATAAGAAAAGTTCAGTAACACAGGAAAAAAATGCAATGGCTTTGGAAGACTCTCCCAACTTTCCCTGGAAAAGCAGGATGTACTTTCATGAAAAGATAAACCATAGTTAAAAGGGAAGGGTGGAAGAAAAGCACTGATTTGAGGAGCACTGTAGATACTACAGAAACTATTTTGCACAAGTTAGTGCTACACAAAACTTCAAAATAAGTGGATCATGGAAGCTCAGAACAAGAAAACAAAGGCCAGCAGACAAATTGAACATTTACAAATATGTCAGGTTATGATGATGTCATTAGCAACTTGAAACAACTGCAAGTAAAACCAAGCCTTGTGCAATTGTGCAATGGAATGACAAAATATCACCAGGAGAAATGTAAGCAGTGTTTACAACCCCAGATAAAATATTCAACCTGAAATGATCTGGTATCAGCACATATGCAAGTTTATGAGTTTTATCAAATATCTTTGTACCAAAAAACAAAACAAAACAAAGCACAACTCAGAATTGATTAGGTACCAGGAGTATCCTCCAACAATTACTATAAAATTGCCAAGGAGGAAAAGAAATGTCTTCTGGGCACATTACACCTAGAAATACATTGAGCACTTCCACTGACTAGAAATTTCTTCCTTACAGCATGCTTGTTCATAACTTTAAACAACAATGTATGGGACAATTATCTAAACTGGAAATGGCTGCTTACCTGACAGTGTGATATTGCTAGCAGGTTTGGTTAACAGTACTTTCCTAAGTCTGGGCTGGCCATGTAGGACTGATAATGAAAATTATAGGCTGGTTCTCATTCTTAATGCAAGTAAAAGACATTTTCCTTCATAATAAATAGCACTAGTTTCCATGCTATCTGTCCTTCTTCTTTGCCAGAGCTCGATACCACTACAGCTGGGAATGATCACGTTCCAGGTTTCAGCTGCTGCAGCTGACCATAGCCACATTCTGCATTCTCTGCCATCTCTGCTGTGAGAACAACAGTTACAGCAAACCTGCAGGTTTGTGACTGCAGGCGTATCTATAGTAAAGCTTTCTTTTTCAGACACTCTTCTTTTTTAAATGGCAGATTAATTTTTTAAAAATGGAAGATGAGTATAACCCAGAATATGCTGCTTTACCTCATGATGCAAATGTAAGTGTTAAAGGAAGACTGCAGATGAAATGCAGCCCCTTTTGTGTCTTCCTAGCAAACAGGAGATACAGGTTCAAACCTAGCATGACAAATCCAAAATGGTTGCTACAATGACCTCTCCATTGAATTAAGAGATTCTTCTACTGAGCTATAAATACACTGTGTGGAAGCTGAAAAATCTTTGTAACAACTGAAGGTACTAAAGGCCAGAGGTCAGTTCAGTGTTAATCAGTGCAGTTAAAAAACTGAGTCCCAAAGCTTGGCCAACCAGCACTGTCTTTTCTTAGATAAAACTCTCCTAGTGTTAAATAGAGTCTTAATGAGCTCAAGTTCATTAGTACAAGATAGCTGAGATCACACTTTCCTGGCTTCACTACTGCTTCAGCAAACCAGGTGAGCATTTATTTTAAATGCTAAGATGTAATTTGTAACAATACATTCAAAAATAAATGAAAAAAAGGTCATGTGTGAGTAATAGTGAAAGATTAGCAAATCAAAGATAGTGAGCTTTGAATATTTTATACAGACAAGTAAACGTTAGCTTATGCAAGGATGTTGTCTGCCAAAATAAGGGTAAACTCCAAGAGCTGTTCCTAGTCACTGTAACATAAGATTGGACTATAGAACAAAGTAGCTCTACCTTTGTTCACATAAGCTTGAAGAAGATATGCACCAAGCTTCTCTGAAGTAGCTTTATTAGAAAATACTGCAGCTGAAGAAGGGGTTATGTACCACAAGTCTATTGTCCCTTGTCATGGCTCCTTGTGTGCCTGGTGAACAACATGCTGCTTTAGGCAGGAGATCAAGCTGCTGGTGAAGCTGTGCAGTGTTAGATATGTATCCTGCTCCTGGCAGGATTGTGTTCATGTCTGGTTTCTAAAATGCTGCGTTTTGTCTCAGATTGGAAGTTGTGACAGTGGAAACTTAAATTCAGTGTCTGCAGTTACTGAGGGCAAATGGTTCTGTGAAAGTGCGTTTAGTCACAACCCTCTAGACCCTCAATGGTCAAAGACGAGCACTTGAAAGAGAGCTGTTTTAAGAAACACAACTGAATAGAATGGAAGAAGCTGGAGAAGAGTTGTTATGTCACCTACAAATTGAGAGCAGGATTTTAAATTTTATTAAAGGATAAGAGGGAGGCACAGGGGGAAGGCTATCTTAACTGGTTAAATTTGGGCAGCATGTAGAGGGCAGAGCTGAGAGTAAGATGTGCTAGAAGGGAAGATTCAGTATTAGTTCAGAGGAAAATAGTGAGTTAAGCATGTAATGATAACAGTGGTCCCACGTTCTTTTTACAGAGAATGGAAATAGATAAAGTATGAATAAGGTCAGCCTTGAATGCATTGCCTTGAGTAAGTGCCTCATGAAAATGAGGAATCTAACCCTAGGTAAAAGCAGTGTGATTGAAGTACACATGCTTTTATACTATGCCAAACACTAAATCACTAAATCCTCTCCTCTATATGTGCATAGGCATGTACATGTGTGCATGCACAGCGGGGATGTGCACTGTCATGACTTGTTACCAAGCAAAAATTGTTAACCAATTAGTTCATACAATAGTAACCTCCTATGTCAATGACAGATTCTACAGATTAATTTAGTCAGCAAGCTCTGCTTGTACTGACACTGATGAGCAGAGTAACTCAGACTCCTTGGCTCTTATGCCCCTGTTTGACTTTGGAACTCAGTTCGGAAAGTATTTTCATCTGCATCTTTGAAACTAGGACTGTACAATTTATTTAACCTTTCTACAAACCTATCTTTACTTCTGGAACAGCTTGGTTTTTTTCATCTAGTGGTTGCAAGTGTGACAGTTATGTTTTATGTGTGATGCAGAGCTGCAAGCATTACAATCCATTGTAGCCAGCAAAAAGAGTTCCTGATACAGGGAGCACTTTGAACCCTGAAAACCCAATTTGTCCTAACAGGCTCCAAGCTCTTTCCAATGGTCTGTCAAAACAAACAAAGGAAAACAGGAAAAACAAAGGAAGGAGGGGGTGGGGTTGGGGAGTGTAGACATATATAATGTAAGATTGTAGAACTCCACTGTTTTTAGTCAAACACTATTTTTTATTTTTAAGCATATGATGGTCTTGTGTTATGTCAGCCTGAGCATCAGGCAAACTTCAGGTTTTTCAGTGGGTTTTGCACTGTTGGTGAGCTTTGCTGTAGTTTGTTCAAGGATAGCATGAAACATCTGCCTATCTGCCTGTTGCATACAGAAGTATTTGGAAATCTCTGCTTTATCCACTGCCATTGATAGGAGGTGCTGAGATTTACAGGATTTGTTCTTAATAGCAAATCTGTAGAAAGAGTAGCTACACCTCTTTTATAATTACTATACTGAAGAAGAACACACAGCTAAATTCAATACATAAGAGTTATCTACATTTTTTTTCTAGTTTCAACATTCTTTTCCTGTAGAAATAGGTATTTAAATAATATAGGCTTTAAAATCAGCAGCAAATGGACCAGAGTGTATGTGTATAGAAACTCTCTAATGTAAATTAGTGCCTTTTAGAAATCACTGTAAACTCTGTTTTCTGTAATTATAACAAGCCCTAGAGTTTTACCTATGTAATAGTAATTTTTTTTTACTGTCTTCACCATTATTTTCCTTTTGATTTATTTAACTACATCTAACTTGAGCAAACAATGTTAAGTGGGGAAACAGATGTGGTTAAATAGTCTGTAATTATGCCTTTAGTCATCTGTTGCCATCACAAGGCTCCTCCTGCTACCATGACCAGAAAAAGTGACCTAACTGATTTCACCATCAGCCTTGCCAGCGCCTGATGCAGAGTAGATGGCCTTATTAAGCAATCAGAAAAAAAAAAAAAAAAGAAAAAAAAAAAGAAAAAATCAACCGTTGCAGTGGAATAGTAATCAGCAGTGTTTATACTGTCCCCACAATGCACAATCAGAATCATGAATTCTGCTAATTGGGTACCTTCTGCATCCAGAGTTGCCTGCAGTAGGAAACAAAAAGGATTTGAAAATTAGTGTTTGTATCAATTAGCTTCTGTCTGAAGGCTTAGCCCAGTTCATGGAAGCCATGATTTAAACAGAGATTATTATAGTAACTCTGGTATTTAAATGTCCTCTGTCATTATTGAGCATCAAATTTAGCATAGCAAGACTAATTTGGATTTACTCTTTAAAATATGATTGTTCGGAATTTTCCTAATCCTTAACTGCAAACCATATATTTTATGCTTTTTTAAATATTTCCCACATCAGTTATTTTCTTTTAAAGATTATGAGCTTGTTTCAGACTAACTGTAGAGGTGATTAAATGTGTTTGCTATTGAATTGCTGAGATTGAACGAATAGCATAGAGTTGGACTATTATTTTTCACAGAATGATCCACACTCTATTGGCATATTGAGGAATTCCACGCTTTGTAAAAATGGAAGGACTTCAAGTTCACTTGTTTATAAACAGCTACAAATTCACACCAGTGAGTTGTGATATATGAAAGTTTAAGAAGAGAAATTTAAGCATGCATTTTTCTGAATAAACTGCTAGTGTATTTACAGATGAGCCTCAGTCAAAGCTCAGTGGATTATATTAACTTGATTATAAAAAGCCTTTAGCCCTTTTCTTTCCTTTGAATCTTCAGAATTTCTGATGTAAATGTTCTGATAGACAAATCTCTGTGCTTCAGTTCTTACCATTACAGACTCCTTGCTGTTGGTGCTTACAGGACATATTAACAGTAGTACAATTTGAGAAACCTCTTCACCTTTTCTATCAGAGCACTGGCTTCATGTTCCTGCTTTTCTCTCCATATAGTTACTGAAGGGCTGTGACAATGGCATACAAGAAAAGCTTAGAATTTAGGAAAAAAAATGAAAAAGAAATAGGAAAAGGGAAGTAAAATATCTTTAAGTCAGCCCTCAGTTTTAGCTCTGCTCTTTAAAGGTTATGCTGAACAACGGAAATGTATTATCTGCAATTTATTAATAAGTTCCCATCCTCATTAGTTAACCGCTATTTAATCTGTATGTGATTAACTGTGTGACCTTAAAAAGATTGTTATTACTACAAAATATTACATTATGAAACTATTAAGTTATAGGAAAATATTGGTACTTTGAAGACAATCAGAATGATAAGTGTGATAGTTTTTAGAGATACTGTACCAACACTTCCTCTGACTGATTGCATTACATATTGATATTAGCAAGTATCAGTATGTAGCGCAATCAGTCAGTGGAAAATGAGTGAAATGTGAACTAATGAGAGCTAATTGTCTCATATAATAGCAAGGACAGAGAATTCTATCAATTAAATTAGTCTGAGTTGAAACAACCATCAGTGTAATAATGTTGATAATATCAACCAAATTAGATGTAATGAAATAAATGCTATGCTAAAGATCAAGGATACCCATTGGCTCTGACTCCCACCTGGTGCTACCTATTGAGAGAGCCTCATGACTTAGGGCTCAGCTTGCTCAAATTTCTGCCTACAACACATGCATTTATGTTCCCAGGAAACTGAAGGAATTTTGAATTCTTGTAATTCGAATATGGGAAACAGAGGAAGCCTTCTGAGAGAGTGAGACAATGAACAACATGTAGTACAGATATACCACTAAAGACTAGTGCTATCTCTGGCACACCTGTTAGCGACAGTGGGTGATGCGATAGGTGGGAAATGCAGGCTTGAGCAATCTTTGCAAATCTGCCCAGGTATCAAGGCTTTTTTTCTTTTTTCCCCCTTAGAAATTACTGCATTTAAACATCTGTCTGACATAATCAGTAATGGTCTTATAGTCTGTAACACTGTTTTCCCTTTTCCTGCTAAGTCCCATTCCTTTTGGCTGACGTTTGCCAAGGCTTTCCAAGTCAGATATTCACAACCAGATCCCAGACCCTTAACTCACAATGGGGACAGGATGGGGATAGTTGTGTTTTCAGAAAAGCTGAGACCACAGCAGGTCCCACTGAGGGCATGGAAAGCATGAAGTTTTCAGCCCTGGTATGTAGGAATCCAAATGGAATTTTTCTATCCTTACCAAAGAAAACACAAGTGTATTATAATTGAGCTCTCAGTGATACCCCTACTGAGTAAAATTAATATAGATAATTAATAAAAAAACTTTAATAATTAATATAGTTATACAGGATCAAAGGAAGAAAAAGCTAGAAATAACAGGAGAAAGCTTGAGTTAGAGAAGGGTGACACACAGTTCATCAGCAGCACTGAAACCACATAATCAGCCACTAATTGATCAGTTTATTACTTAGAAAACATTTGACTTCCTTCTACCTTACAGGCTTCAGAGAATGCTGGGAAATGCAGAGACTCAAAAAGCATGTGTACTAACATACAATCAATAATCACGAAAGCAACTGCAGAAGCACTAGTGGCGGAATCACACAGGGGAGAACAGCCAGCTTGAAGGCTGAATTGATGATGGATAGACTGGCAAGGCCACAAAGACACTAGCCCATCTGAAAAAGCACCTGGAAACTCTGGTATGACATCAACATGAGTCATGAATGAATATGCAGATGTACTTACCAAAGGCATAGTGAGTAGTGATTGAATAAATTTATTAGCTAATTCTCTTAATACATGAGGATAAGTGAAATATTTAATGTGGAGTCTTAGATGTGATTACCAATGGTTATTTTCAGAGGACCTTCCAGCTCCTTTTTGTTCCTTCTACTTTTCATTTAGCAAGGCTATTATCTCACCTATTTTTGAGTTGCCATAATTTCATCCCCTCATCTGTTAATGGACTTTCTTTCTCTTTAGTATTTACTTCCCTATCTATAAAAGCTTTTCTAATCCTCCCAAGCTCCTTTTATTCTTTCTGGGCTTGATTGTAATGCTATACCCTACCCTGGCTAAGTAGCTCCGTTGCCCCAGGAGCAGCCTGGAGAATTAAGTAGGACTTGAAGTTCTGGTCTCTTTCTGTGGTCTGCTTCAGAAGACAAGGCTGGACTGTGGCTGTGTGACTTCCAGTCTAACCAGTAACCCTGGCTGACAAACCAAAGAGAAAAGCAGTTTGCAGGTACTGTGACTTCTTTCCCGCTGACCTGCTTGCACATGGTGAGTCCTGCTCTTCATGCCAAAACTTCTGCTGCACAAGAGAGTAGTGTGCAGCAGGTTATGTAATACTTTGCTCTTTCTGTTAGTCTCAGCTTCAGCTTCTTAATTTTTTTATAGCCTTCCGTTAGATGAGGAGATCTTACTGCTGCGCAGGCAGGCAGGCTCAGGAGCACTGTCAAAATGCTGTAGTCAGGTAGTCTGGATGTGAAAACAGCATCGTGCACTGGTGCAACATCAGTGGAGATGGGACAGTTCAGCCTTCTGATTTTTGCCTCCTCATGTCAGTTTCCTCTAGCTCACTCTAGTTATTTTCAGACAGTTTTCTAAGGAAATGGTTCTTATATGATTTTACCACATGTGTTTGCATACACTTCTGTCCATTTTCCCTTTAGTTATTTCCTTTCTCCCTTTTTCTCCTTTTTCCTTCCCTCTCCTCTATGATATTTAGCTTATTTTCCCAAGCCAATCCCACAGGAATAACGGTGTTAGGGAAATAGATGGTGAAGCAAGGAAAAGAAATGCCATGAACATCATTTCTGAAGAAAAAAATGCAACCTGTGCTCAGTCTCAATTAGGCATGAGAGGTCTCACTGCTTGGTGAAGTTTTACCTCTCACTATGTTTTCTGGAGTCTAACTGGGGAAAACTTCTGGGGGAAGAATTCCCATTGCTGAACCACTCACTCCTACGTGTACGGTGAGTAAGCTCATGCTTAATGTTGATGTAACTCAGTCAGAAGAGTGGTCAGCTGTGGCACAAAAGGCATTTGGCTTTATTAGTTTAGCCTCACTGAATTACATAAGACTTGTTTTACATCTCCTTATGATATCAGATATTTGAGCAAGGTTTCAAAAATCCAGTATTAGGTTTCAAAGTTTCCTGCTTTGTCTCTCAGAGGAACTATCTGCAGTACATTCCTTAATTCAAACTATGTGCTTTTTTTTTTTTTTTTTTTTTTTCCTATTTCTTTTGAGGGCTCCTTCGCTATCTTCAGTATGGTTGTTTTCAAGAAATCAGACACTTTTTGGTTTCTGCCACACTGTCTTCCTTTCAATACCTCCCAAATATTTTTTCTTCATTTTTCTCTAAGAATCAACATGGTTTCATTTTATGAGCAATAGAAGTTTGTAACTTGATTTCCTCTCTAACATATGTGCGACTCTATTTGTTATCCTGCAGAGAGATTTTCAGGAATTCTCCAGGTCAGGATTTCTCCACAGTGGATTTTACAGGCTTGAGAAATAATTGTTCTTCCTTGGCTGTTTGTGCTTTGTAGTCCGTTCTCTAGGCTGGCTTCATGTGCATCACCATAGTTTCTCTGCAGGGCAGGAGCTGCCACATGTGGCCAGCTGTCCACCTTGTGTAAAACACAGATGGTCACACTGTGTTTCACTAAAAACCTGAAGCACTGTTCACACAGATGAATAGAACTTTGAGGGGAAACCAGTGGGAGCAGTTAATTTGTAGAAGAAAAGAGGAGAAAGTAGTCGGATATTTTCTCTAAGGTTAGTACTAATCAAAATGTTGGTAAGAAAACGTGCCAGAATACTGGAGTAATATATGAAGATGTAGAAATCACCAATGAAACATGAGCTAGGATATTTATCTATGTTTTTGCCCTTAGGTCTCTGTCAGACAGTCCTGAATCATCCTTTTGAAGTAAACAGAAGTTATGACATGTGAAGATGATGAATTTAAGGACCCAAAAATATGCTGTTTTCCACAATTAACTGCTTTCAGGTAACCTTCAATTTGGCTGCTGTTATGTTTTATAATGTATATTGTAGCTCTCTCTTTTTTTTTTTTCCCCCTCCTTTTGCTTTTGTATTGCTTTAAAAAGACAACAGAACATGCTGTGAGTTAATGTTTCACTTGTAAAAGGTTATGGATTAAGCTCAGCTGGTTTCTCAGGCTGACACAGGGTTCATGATTAGAAGAATGAAAACAAACATGAATTGAAAATGTCACTAACCTTTATTGGGTCCTGAAAATCCCTGAGCCTGCATGACAGGAGGCTTTCCTGTTTTCAACAGGATAAAGAAGATTGAAACAAAACAGCATGGATCTTGGCTATTTGCATCTTTTAATGAATGCTCTTCACGTTTGGGTCCCTTTATCAATCTCCCAGTTTTCAAGGGTTTAGCTGTGAAAGTGCGGATGGTATCACATACTCTTATAAACCATGGAGTAGACATCTGTCTAGGAGGCTTTTTTCCTCCAAATTATGCTCAGTGTAAAGGACCATGTCTTAAGCTTTATTTATGACTGTGCATGGATAAGGTAGCCAGTTATCCAGTCTGAGTGATAGGCCAAATAAAACCATCTCTAAATAATGCCACCATTTTTTTTTTTTTAATTTGAAAAATTATTGTTATAAATTCAATATCAGAATATGTTTTGAATGTCGGAACAGTGTAACAGAAAAAAAAAAAAAGCTCACCTTTTTTTTTAGGAAAAAAAGTCAGTTTTTCCTCTGACAGTAGAAGAAGTCCTGTCTAAGCCAAGTTAGGAGAAACTTGAAGCAGACTTGAACAGGCTGGAGAGGAAACCAAAAATGCCCCTGGGCTGTGAAGCTTTACTCTGTTAAGAGCACAAGTTCTGGCCCTGTGTCTTAGACCTACATATTGAAAGAATATATTGCATGGTGTGCCTGCACTTCCTCTGCACTTATTCTTCCTATGCCTTAGGGAAGAATTACATACAGCACTTGGCCTTGGAGACTCAAATATTCCCTGCTTACTCATTACCTTACACTGCTCAGCTGATTTTTCCCGGTCAAATTACTGAATACACAAAAGAATTATCAGATGTTTTTAGTCTAGGCAGTGAAGAAACAAAGTCTGTGTTTTCCTTGATTTTAAAATTTTGAACTGCATGTTTTAGTTACAGCTGTGTCACTGCTTCACTGATTTCATAGGTAACCTGAGAGAATGCTTTATGGAGGAAGAACACCAGGGGATCCTGTGACCAAATGTATTTCCTCCTCCTGAACTATAAATGTCTGGCAGATATGGAATTTTTGCCTCACAAAATCAAATTTACCTTTTTTTTTTTTTTTTTTTTTTTTGTGAAGTGAGGCAATACAGACCCATGCTTAGGACGTAATTATTTAATATATCCCACTATTTCATGGTGCAACTCTGACCTGTAACTGAGATTTAATGAAGTGCTTTGGCAGAGAATTAATATTAGAAGAAACACAAACCTGCAATTGTTAAGTCTCACTTCATCCAATTATAGCTTGTTCTTAAGTTACATAATCTATTTTACAGGTTTTAGTATAGGAAAAGAGTGATCCCTCACAGCATTTTAATGAGGACCAGTTTTTATCTCAAGCTATTTCAGTCTTTTGCAAATATTGAGGAATGTTATATCGGATAAAATTTACTTAGGTATCTTAATGATATAGAACTCTAAACCACTGTTTCAAAATTGGCCATGCCTCTAAACGTGCATGGACATGCGACTCTCTTTTATTGAAAGAGACAAACCATATAAATGAACTGAAAATTAAGTAGATGGCTATTAGGTGCTCTAATCCTAGAGAGCTCCTTGTCTTCTGTTGACATAAGAAGCTCTGTAAGAGGTAGAAGTGAATTCACACTTCCAATTGCACACTAAGTGATGAGACAGTAGGAAACACTGCAGAGAGATAACCACATTTCCAATGGGAAGAAATGCTGAGAAATACTGGGAGTGAGTACAACTCTCATGTTTGCAGTTGAGTATCTTGCCTTGTCCCTTCCTGTTTTTTTTCTCTTTCACCTCTCCAAAGTCAGTTTGGAGAGAGAGATTCTTCTCTGCAAATCTGTAATTGCACATGAAGTGTGAGGCGTGCTTCTTACATAATGACAGTTTTAACAGCCTGCAGTTTGATAGTGAAGTCACCCACATGGAGAGCAAGTTCAAGGGAAATTGCATCCCGAGGAAATACTTCTAATACTGCGTGTGATTGGGATGAATACAGAATGGACAGCTTCTCTTCCCAGCTGTGATTTGACTAAGATCAGATACACTTGGTGTATATCTCACAGGTCAGCTCCTGAAGATCAGGCTTTCTGCCTTGTCTGGAAAGATCAGCCAGTTGAAGTGTGGGAATGACACCATACTGATAAGTGCTTTCACCCCAAAAGTGCAAAACCCCAAAATTTCAGTTCATTCCTAGTGCAGAAACTTAGTCTCCCAGGAGATTTGACCTGTGGAAACCTGAGAAATCTTTGAGGATCTGAAATTTTTATTTGGATACTTAGAGTGGTATTAAGATGCTTTCATTCTCCTCCTGAATCTAACATATGGAGGGAAATTTTTAACAATACACAGTGCATTTAAATGAATTTGAGCACGTCATTTTGATTTGTCAAATGTGCATGGGCAATTCACTTTATTTTAGTACCATTTGTCTGAGACGCATGGGAATTTTCAGCAGAAAACCAGTTAGAATGAGACTAGGACTCTTAAATACCCTTATCTATCTATCATCTCTCCATCAGTCTGTGTGTTTAGACACTGAATACATTTGTGGAATTAGCCCAATGGGCAAAGGCTCCAAAGGTACTTATGTGCCTCTGAAAATATTTCTTACAGCATTATCCTGGTGCATTATATGTTCTGTGGTAATAGAAGATGCAGAGAAGAAAAAGAATAAGTGCTGTTCTTCTCATTTTATCTCAAGCTATAGTTGTTAGATCCTCATGTTATTTCTCTGGGAAAAAAAGAAAAAAAAGATCCACATTGAGAGCATATGGAGCAATGTAACATCATTTAGGTTAATTTGCTAAGCTCTTGAGAGCAGTTTCATGTAATATATAGTGCTATGTGATGTCTTGGCTTACTCTGGGCTGTGTGAGAGTTGAGCATGAATTCAGGCATGACTCAGTGACTGTCATTTTCAGTTCTGAAAATACATGGACACATCTGATTTATAATAAAAGCGAGGAGCTAGTGACACTTGGCGTGAGGAGGTTACTGTTCAGTTTGGTGCCAGTTCCTGTTAAACTCTCCCAATGTACTTTTGTCTTGGCTTGAGTTCTTTTGACTGCTCAAGCAGAAAGGTTTCCTGCAGCAGACAACTGAGCCAACCGTTTAGAGAGTGTTTTTTTCCCCTAATAAAACTTTACTGCACTTTTATGTGAATTTAGTGTTCATGAAAGGCCCAGCTCTGATGGCCTGGGCAACAGAGACCCTAAGTTCATGCACAGCCCACAGACAATGCAAGCAGGACTGGCTCTGCCCTGCCATGTGTATTCTTCATCACAGCCCAAATGTGATTACTGCTATAGGTAAAACCTTGATTCAGTCTCTGATGATCTTCCATCATTTTCTTTTCATCTGACACCATCACAAGGCTGCAGTCTGATTTCAGCCTTGAAACTGAAAAAAAATTATACACGTGAAGGCCATAGACTGTGAGAGTCACAATAAGTAATGTACCAAGTGATAGGACACCTACCCCAGCTGGTACCAAGTGCAAAGATATGACATTTGACATGCTCCTTGCATTAGCTGGACAATCTGACCTCTGAAAATATAGTAAGAGTTTATTGAGCAGCCCACTGCTGGAAGCAATGCCTGGGAGGGAAATATAGACACTCCCACTACACAGGGCTCTGCAGGAAAGGAGGCTCAAGCATCTTGAGCTGTCTTAGGTAGAAAATCAGTAGGTGGGTATTCAGCAAAGAAACAGGGCCTCTAAGTAGCACAGCTTTAAGCTCCAAGGCCATGTTTTACAGGTATCTTGTTTAAGCATTGAGAATCTATAAAATTATGGCTGAGTTTCTCAGACTATGAGGAAATTAAGATGCATTTTGCCATTTTTTGCTTTGATCAGTATTCTCTTTGAGTGTTGCTAAAAGTACACAAATTATGGTCTGTGAAACAGTTAAGGTAATTGACGCTTTCGCTGAAGCTTTAAAACATAGAAGGAGCTAAACAAGAATGGAAAATGTGCTTCTCAGTTTGGTATGTGCATTTTCTGGAGGTGGTAAGAATACTTTCTAAGTAAAAAAAAAAAGTTATATATTATATAATGTTATGTAATATAGCATCTTATTATTTGGGTCTTTCTGAGAGAGTAATGTCAGGACATAACCAGTTCTCTTGGAGAACTGTCTAATTGTGATCTGAGATTAAATGTCTCGTATCTCCCCAGAGATTCACCTCTGAGGGGTTAAAGAATCATTTAAATCTATTAAGCCTCCATTAATCTGAGGCTGAATTCAGTACAGATGACAGTGTTTTGAGTTGAATGCTACAACTGAAAGGCAAAAAAAATCTCACCTCAAACTGTACTTTCTGAGCCTGCTATTTCAAGTAAAACATAGTTGAATGTTTTCTTAATTTTTCTTTACTTTTTGTGCTTCTTAAAGGCCTTCTGGGATCTATTATTGTTACGCTTAATTTTACGTATTAAGAAATGGGATGGAGAAGGGTTTGACAGATGTAATGGGATATGTCTCACTCACCTGTCCACCTACAAAGCATTCTTACTGTATGCCGCTGCAAACTCTACTTCTTTCCAAGCTGCAGCTTGGCCCTGAGAAGCTTATTTCATTGCATTTCACTTCACGGTTCCCTATGAATGCCTTGTACATGAAGCTCTTGTATGTTTTCTCATTTTGGGAGAACTGCTGGGAAAGTTAATGTGTTAATATGTTTCAAGTAATTCCATACATGAACCGTAGCAGGTTTATTGCAGATTGTTATGTGATGGTATCTTGGATTCCTTACAAAACAACCTACTTAGGATCTGAATCTGCAAACGTGCCAAGTGCATGGAGGCTGATTGTATTTAGTTTAACAACACTAATTTAATTAAATTGACTTATTATCTGGCGTTTAATTTGCAACATGAGTTTAATGAGACCTTTTCTGTTGTTTATCTTCCTCTTACTCTTTTCTCTCTTCTCCCCTCCTTTCTCCTTTCTCTTCTCCTCATCCACTTCCTCTCTGTTTCTCTCCCTGAGAGCTTGGGCAGTATCAGAAGACTCTGGTTTGAAAGATGAGCATGTGTAGGTAACAATCCTTTGGAGCTGTGCAGAACTATTAATGGTCACTGGCATGTACCACCCTTGGAACACCATCACTAAGATGATGGAGAACTCCCATGAATCTGGGCCACTCAAAAATAGGGCAGATTTCGGGTGGTAATTAAAGGCTTATTGTACTTTACTCAGCAGAGAGGAAACTGCTTAGGAGTTTTCTAGCTGGCAAAAGCTGTATGAACTGCTTACCAGCCCCAAATCAGAGCCTCAAATGCTTGTAAGTGCCCCCACAGATTCATTTTGTCCCTCTGTGTGGCACAAGTGTGGTGCAGCACATGTGCAGTGCTGCCTCCTGCCCAGGAGCAGGGCCATCTGATGCAAAGCAAGGCAGCAAACTGCACACAGGAAGGCCCTTGCCTGTTACCACAGCTGCTCCCTCTGCTAATTGATGCTCTGTATCTGTGCATCATCCCAGCAACTATTTTAGTTGGTTTCCAGCTGTGAAGGTTTTTGTCTCACAGCTAGTGGTATCTTTGCAGCTGGTAGAGCAAGGTAAAAATAAACACAACTAATTCAGCACAGCAAAGAGAGGGAATATTCACAGAAATTAAAAAAACAATTTTATCCAAAGTTATTTGGGAGAGATACCTGCATCTGTGGGGAGAAAGGCTGATTTGCGTTGACAAGAGTTGATCACTTGCCTGTGAGTTCCAAGGAAATGGAAATATTTTCCTGTGAATATTGAACTTATAAAATGTGTTAAATGCTGAAATTTTCCA
Source organism: Tetrao urogallus (assembly GCF_951394365.1). Lineage (NCBI taxonomy): Eukaryota > Metazoa > Chordata > Aves > Galliformes > Phasianidae > Tetrao > Tetrao urogallus. Next base: position 36,626,429 of record NC_136819.1, read on the forward strand.
CACATAAAACTCTGGTGGTGTTATTGACAGCTCCCCTACAATGTTCCACACATGTATGTTATGGAACATATATGTTCAAATATGTACTGCACAGGAAGCATTCTGAAGAACGAGAATATATTCTTTCACTTATGATTTTTCATAAACTCCCCGCTTTGTTTTCAAGCAGCAGTTCAGTAACTACTGCTGGTTAGAGGGCTTGTTTTTCCTCCCTTATCTTGGGTATTTTTCTTTCATAAAAAAAGATTAAAAAAACCTGTACTACTAAGCTCATGTCTCCTGTTTCTCCATAACTCCTCCAATAATACCCATGTTTACCCTCCAGCAGCACCAAAGGTGGCTGTGCAAGTTCTAGGTTGCACCACCCCATTTTGGTATTTGTATTTATCTTAAATCCTTGTAGTTTCTCATAGTATTATGAAAAAAGTAGGACATGTACTTGATAATGCTTAAAACTATCTTAGGACACTCAGTATCTTAGGAAACTTTAAGTTTTCAGAAGGAAAATTTTGATTACAACATAGGAAAATGTATATATATATTTTTTTTATTTGTTCTTCCCTTTGCTTTCATGTTTTGAAATATTTATTTTTACTGTTTTACCTTAGAGTTTTGGACACAACAGCATGATTCGTACATCACAAACCCAGATGCACAGCGCCTACATTCTAGCTTGGAAATGTTCTGCTCATTTCAAATTTGCAATACATTACTTTCTACCTGAATTTAGGAAACTGACATTCACAAGTCAGCCACATTACCTAAAATGCAAATATATGCTATTGTAGTGGCAATGCATGAACTAACAGAAAATTAAAATAAATTTAACTTTACTTACTTTTATCAAATTGGCTTGCTCGACTATTCTGTTTACAGTATCATCAAGTGTTTATTTAATACATTCTTATCAGTTCTGTTTTATAATGAAAAATTGATACCCAGGAACATAGGAACATAAACATTGCAACATAAAGTAACTTCATGGAACCACACTTAGATAATCAACAATTATAGACCAGTCCCCACTTCATCTTTTTTTTTTTTTTTTTTTTTTTTTTCTCCAGGATATTCGTTTATTGACTCCCTCCAAAGGAAAAATATTTAAAAAATTTAAAAAATAGTATGGTTTACGTAGCTTCTTAAATTCTGAATTCCCTTCCACACTATTTCTAAATCCTGTGCGTGATGGGACTGAAACCCACCTGTTCATGCAGAATAGCTTGCACACCAGCTGGCCAAAACCTGATGGAGGACTTGCGTCATGGCAGTCTCTGCCCACAAACCTGAAATTGCTGTACTGGAATGAGTGCTATTTAAAGAGAGATCTCTTCATTGCTAAAACACTTAATCCATTCTTTCTCATAAAATTCACTTAGGATAGTTTCCATGGATGTCCTTCCTTAAGGGGTCAGTGACTCAAGGAGAAATAAATTTGAGAGTTGGGAGATGAAAAACTTTCTTGGATAAACAAGTTTCTCTCTTTTCTCAGAGCATCCCATTCCTTTTATCAAGCCACCTAGGTAGATTCTTGAATCCACCTCCTGGAAAGGAGGCATAAACCTGCTGCCTGAGCTGTCTTAAGAGCTTGATCAAGCAGTGAGGTAAGTGCCTTTTACTACATGGAAACTACAAGGTCAGAAGGGGAAAAAGTACTGAGAAGATGGTGATTATGAGCATTAATCATAATAATATCGAGTTCTTGTGTAGCACTTTTCATCAGGAGATTTTAAAGCACTGTAAAAAAGAGACGAGTCTCATTATCTCCATATTTTAGATCTAAAATGTGACCTCTGCTACCTTAAGGCTGTTTTTTCGTGGGTAAAAAAGGCTTCTGGAATCAACAGTTCTTTTTTTCTGTTAAATTTCTAATCATCACAATGAAGATTTTTGAAATCTACTTGTTTCTGTGTTCTCTGTAATGGAGCTGTAATTGTTTTACTTACAGCCCAGGATATCGTGAATGAATAAATGTGATTTTTATCAGCACACTGACATCAGCTGATTGAACTGACATGTTAGCATTCTCAGGGTATATTCTGAACAATTATTTTAACATGTCCAATTATGTTGAGAAATGGTAACTGATTATATTGGTGTTGCAATGCACAGTGAAATGGATCGGTGTAAACCACTTTCAAGGAGGGCTTAAATGAATCCTCTTTTTCATTTGCAGAGGACTGATGGATGGACCTTTTAGAGCATCCTAGTTGAGAGCATGCTACCTACCAGCAGAGGGGTGGTCTTTCAAAACATTCTAATACTCCTGCAACAACTGTCTGGGTCCTAAATGCCCCATAAAAGAATTATATTAAGCAAAACATCAATATTATTGTCAATTGTTATTGAAGGGCAAATTTTTATCTCTGCTATCAGGAAAATATTTGTTTTACAAGATGGACCCTGACATCTTCCAGCGTAATTTTATTGTAAGAGAAAAGGCTTATGTCTGCAGAACAGTGAAGGACAAAACTGGGGTGCTCACCTTTCTTCTTGGTGCAGAGGGGCTCAAGTATTTGCTGAGGAATTGTTCTTGGGAGTTCCCCTCTGGGGCAAAGTTTGGTCTTCATGAGTAAGTCCTACAAAAAAAGAGAGAGGGGGTTGTGAGGAGTTTTAAATATCAGAAAAGAAAATCAGAATAACAAAAATATACCATTGTCTATGTTCAGAAAATTGCTCGAGAGGGGGTGCATAGGTTGCTCTGAAAATAATGCCCCATATTTACTTCAATGGAAATTCCAACAGATACAATGAGCAAAATAACACTACTTGATTGGGCAAATTATCTGTTACAAAACACTGTTCTTTAACAGTCACCACCATTAGCTACGCATTTTCACCAACAATGAACAAGAACCTACGTGTCATGCTCATAAAAATCTGCACCAGTGGAAGTGACCACTGGCACCGCAGCTGAAACGCACCACCTCAGTGTACTCCACTGTAATCCATTGTTTTTCTCCATGAACGTTCAGCAACTGTTGAGGAAGGTCAGTGGGTGCCATTTTTTCTGCATGGACAAATTCACACACCTTTGCGTCATGTGCACTTCGACGTCAGATACCATTTTGTCAGACTGCCCCCTTGCTGCCATCTGTCACACAGCAAGAACGTGTAACTTGGTGGGAAGGGTTCAGCCTCTAGTGCCATACCACCAACATCTGCCTCCAGTGTTGTGGGTCACCATAATAATAAAATAGGAGGCAAATTGTAACTGTTTTTATTTATAAATGTTTTTATTTATAACTGTATATTATAACTGTCCAGTTTTCAGACCCTGCTTACAGGAAATTGTTTTGTGAAATAATGTTTTTTACAAAGGTCAGTATTGAGCACTGATGTGAACACAGACTTTTAAAGAAGCTGCTTTGCGCAAAGCTTGCCTCACTCCTTCTTAAGGAAAGACTATATAAAAGAGATATAAACGATGAAAGGGAAAAAAGAAGTGAAGCTACTGGGAGATGCTATGTTTCAGGGAGTTGCCTGTCTTTCTACCAAGGGCGAGACCTTGTCATCAAGTAGCTGCAAACATTTTTATCTAATAACAAATTATTGTGTGTTTTCCATTTGGCTAAGAATAACATGAATGTCAGACACTGGGCCTGAAGTACCATCTGCTCATTATTTTTATTTAGAATTTCTCTTTTCATTAAGTCTTTTTTGTTCGCATAAATAAGGAATAAATAAGACAGATCACTTAAAATTCTATTCATCAGTCTTGTTAGCTCCATGGGAGCTGGTGATAGAATTTGTAGTTCCTGTACCAGCTGAACTTAATGCTGTTCATGAACTTAAACTTCCTGACACTGACAAAATGAGGCTAGACTTTAGACATTAGCTCATAACAGTTTTCTGACTACTTATTTGGATTCCCAGGTGGATAACTGTTACTTCAGTTATTTCAGAAAAGTAAGTTTCTCATTATATTCTGTTAGTTTTTTTTGTTGTTGTTGTTTTGTTTTTTTCCAGTTAAGTGTGGTTATTCCTTGTAAGAACTAATTTACTGAGTTATTGGCAAGAGTTTTCATACTGGATGTATAACATCAAATTGAATGCCTTTTAAACATTTTTAGCAAATCTTGTGGGAATTTTTGCAGTATTTTACTCTTATGGTATCTATATACTAGGTAGGATTTGCATAGCATGACTGATGTCTTTCCAAGCTGAAAAAGTATGAGGACACAGCAGTTGCTGACACAGCTTTACATTTCTAGAGTAAGTGGGTACTACATTTTGTAAAGACTTAGTGCAAAAACAACAATTTATGGCTTACTCATGTCATGTGATGAATGCTGTCAGCTTTCAGTATACAAAGTGAACTGGGAAAGTCTGCATGTCCTGAGACCCACTCCCAGATGAATGCCACCCTTCAGATCATACTTATTTCTTTCCAACTCCTATCAAATGTTTACAGATGTGTTGGTTTTCAAAATAAAGAAATAAAAAATTAATGTCTGTGTAATTTTTGGACATTGATGGACATTGGAAAGAGAAACAACTTTGCACTGAAAAAAACAAAAAACAAACAAACAAAAAAGGAAACAATCCAGCAGCAGCCTTCAAAAGACCCTTCACATAGGAATTCCGCACTTTTGAGCTACCTAGGAGTCAAGTGGCCCATAAAGCCTTCTCCATGTCATAATAGAGACCATGTTTCTGTGAACATAGAGCCATGTTTCAGACTCACACAGGGCAAGTGGAAAAACTGTAGAGGATGCCAGAAAACTGCAGAAGACATTGAGAGGATGAAAGAAAATCAAGAGCCAAAATAAGCAAGGCAAATGAATCTCTAGTGTTTCTGTTAGCAAGGCAAACAGTGTGCTAGTGCTTTAGCTTCTCTTGTTCTGGTTAATTTCATGAGTAGGGATTGCCCTACCCAGGTGGGCGCTGGGATGGGGTGGAAAATGGGATGTCTTCCAGGTGAGCCAGTTAGAACATACTTAATGCAAGTGTTGTTTTGAAACATGTTTTTGTTTAAGAAACTATGAATGCAAACCCTGACAACCCAATATAGCAGAAATTTTGTTTTCCAGAAGAATTGATGAAAATACGGATGTGATTAGATGTACAATGCCCACAGATTTCATGTTCCTACTCTCCCTCTAGGACCACGGTGTTGCATCCGATGGCAGTAAGTTGTTTTCAGTCTGTGGCACCACAATGTGACAAGAGAGCAATGCCAGATTTCCTGCAGCAGTGTCCCTGACCACAACACTGCTTGGACCCTCCTGCTAGCACAGATGAGGACAGGGACTCATCTTGCCACTGGCAGATGCATTCCAGATGTTGCTCAGTTTCTGGCTTTTGGTTCCATCTTTGTGCAGAGTTTTATAGTATGTCTTCAGTTACAGTTCATAAGCAGATGCATAAGAAAATATTACATTTACACTGGGAGGCCTCCATTCCATTTATTTAAGCCCAACCAACTCTGACTTTGTCCTCATTTCAGTACAGTACACTTTTCTTCTCAAACCGTGAGAATTAACTGCCGTGAATATTTAACAACTGATTTCCCAAGTTGGTGATCATGTTCAAAAGGTTACAGTACCATGATTTCTTGACTTTAATTTAGTGTGTCTTTCGTTTTGTTGTCTGATCTGTATGACACTTACAAGGTAAATGCTCTGTTTTGTCACTGCCCCAGTACAGTAAATCAGATTCCTGTAATTTGTCACACTGATTGTTTCTGTGAATAAAGATCATTGATGAAAAGCTACTTAGAAAATAAGACTTAATTTGTGAATGAAATAAGCTTAACCTGGAGGGAATCTATTGATGTTTTTCTTCCCTGATCATTGAATAAAATATGTAAAATATTACTTTCTTGTACTGGGGTGCTATATTTTGACAGGACATCAAAATCCTTACATCTAATGACAAAAGTACATCTAGATTTGAGTGAGTCAAGAAAAACGAACATGTACTCAGCTGTACTAGGTGTTAAGGTCAGATTATTCATGTTCTAGACTTTGTTTGCTCCATCTCTTAATTACAGATTAAAAACATGAAAATTAACCAGCTGTAATCATGAGACAGACCTCTCATCTGTATTGTTAGGCTTGGAGACAAAGAAATAAGATCAGAGAACAAATGCTTAGCTGTGCCTTTCTCTCTTTGCCTTTCCATTTATGAAGAGCAAGGTAAACACACTGGATGACCAATATGTACTCAACCAAACAGAACATCTTGTGTTTTACACAGCAGATAGTGCTCCTCTTACAAGTAATGTGATGTGAATATGTAGACTGAGGAAATGTGAGCTGCCGGGATGGTCCTTCATGGGGAATGCTCAAGGTGACTTGGGGAGATGCCTGGTATGAAGCGCCATGCAGGCCTTCAGCTTCTCTTGAGAACTGAAACACACAGAGAGCCCTATGAAGGTCTCAGTTATGGTTAGATAATGGTTGAAGGATTGAAATGAGAGAAGGGCCTGGTTAGTTGCTTTAGCTGTTTATTTGCTTACCCTTCATATCCCTTTCTGAAGTCTCATCCTGGAGCTTCTTTTCTTCAGATCCTAAGCAGAAGTGAGAAAAATTTGGGCTTGATTGATTTTCCCTCCCCTCTTTGCTGAGAGAAGTAGAAGATGCATTAGTGTGAGAAACTATCATGTCTTTCTCCCACCACATATCTTGTTCATTGATTGCCTATGCAGAAGACACTGTTAACACCGGAGGAGCAAATGCAGCGACAGTCATACTTTGTGATCATGTATGACCTTTCCTGCAGTCACAGATAACAGTGCACATGCAACCACGGTCAGAGTTGGCTCATTAATAACGGTGCAGAAAAAAAGTAGTTTAGATTTATCTCCAAGGCCAAAACTGGAAGTTTGACTCTTCCAAATTAGTCAGCTTTGAAATCTATGCATTCCAACAGGTAACTGTTCTGTGCAGTCAAAGAACTCAAGACATTTTCAAGACTATACATATGTAACTTGCTGATTTATGGGCTGGAGAGATGTGAAGGTAATGAAGCGACTGTAAATAATACAGCAATAGGTTGTGAGTTATAAGGGAAAAAAAGATTAAGTTATCAATGCATCTGTTGGAATTTCCTGAGTTAAAGTATGAATTTCTGATTAAGAGAGATTTTTAAATGGCTTAAATAGTTGGATAAAGATTAGCAAAAGAAAATCTATGAGAAACATCCCAAGTCTCCTGAAGCATTCAAAGTCTTTTCTACTAATTTTCCCTTTCTTTGTAAATAAGCTAATTAAGAACCAGAGCTATATTTTCTTCCAATTTTTTTTAATGGAAAAATAGTTGAATTAAAAGAAAAGATCAATGTTAAGACAAAAATTCCAATAAATAAATAAATATATTTCTTGAAAATGTGCTGATAGATGTTAAAGATGCTTCTGATTTTTTTTTCTTCCTGTTTTTATGCTTTCTGTGGTTCCCAGTGTCTTTCAGCAAGCAATAGACTGTTAAAATATCTGATTGCTTTGCTACTTTTGGGAAAATCAGATAGATTGCTTTTACGTGTGCTGAAGAAACGTAGTGCAAGTTTTCATACCACTAAAACTCCTTCTGTGTGTCAATCTATTTCTTGAGAGCATTCCTGAGCACCCCAGTTAATTCAACCCAATTGCTACTGCTGGCATTTTGCCTTTCTACATCTTCTCTCCAATTGTAATCAGCTGCTCTGTAATCATTTGTTTCAAAGTGGAATGGATGTGGATTTATTATTTTATCTATCTATCTATCTATTTATTTATTTATATCTGTGTTCTACCATTCCAAACACCAGCAAAAAGCGTGTCAGTACCATGGAGTTACTTGGGCTATTCTTTCTTTGAAGGAGGAAAGAAGATAGTAGGCTTCAGAAGATAAGTTTTCATCACCATTGCTATAGAAATAATAATAAAATAAAACCTGCAGTATTATGACAGTTTTTATTAATACACTATTTTATTAATACAATTACAATATTAATAAAATATTAATACAAATACAATATTAACAAAATATTAATACAATATTTTTATTAATTTACAACCTAAAACAAATGAATAAAACACTACGTTATTGTACATCTGATCACAATGAGATAAAATATGTACAAAAATTGTTTAAAAATATTAACCCTTTTTTTTAATAGAAGGATATATAGAAGGTAGGGTACGTGTAGGGTTAGAGTAGGTTAGGTTGGTGGGGAAACTATCAAGGAAAATTTGTAATAAACATTTCTCATACTCTAGCTACGATGGAAAACATTGTATTGTATTGAAGGAATAAAATCAGGCAGCCTTGTCACATGAGGGATATTATATCATATAACACTGAAGGCATTATACTGCAATATTTCAAGAGCTTATAAAGAGGATCGTGATATACCATCATTTTTTGTTCCATGAAACAATGGAACAGCACTGGAAAGAGGAAACCATCAGGTATATGGAGACCTTGGCAAATTTGTTTCTGTGATAGACAATTTTCTCTAACTTGCCAGGATGTCTCTTACACTCACGCAACATCTGATAGCATGAGAGACAATTCACTAAGGAGGTGCTGATTAATCAAATTATGCTGAGAGATGTCTAGTTGTCTGAATTTTCTGCTGACAACTGAAATACTCTGAAGCAATAATTCAGGGGTAATGATCACTGCTATCGCTGACATGATCTGGAAAAGACAAGGCTTTCTAGGATCTAAAGAAATAACTTTTGAAATTATCAGTGAAGGCTCTTAAAAGGTCAAAACTAATTTGAAGATGTACCTAAAGAAGAGTTGGTCAGATACTTTCCCATACATAGTATTCTTTTCTAAAATATATTTTTTTCTATATAGGGCTTATTTCATCTTATGTACATCTAGTGTAGAAAACACACAAATGCATTGGGCACAGTATGGATCTATTCCTTTAAAGTTTAATCCAAAAGAATCTCTACTGAATTTTGGTTTGGGCAGAACTGACATTGTATCTTTAAATATGTGTAACACTCTTGAGTATATAGATCTCCAAATACAATGAATAAACACATTCGGGTAACGGAATGAGAGATCGCTACATGCATATGAATTGTTTGCCTACTATCAAGTGGAATTGAAAGTTATAATTGTTTGACTTGGGAAATGTGATATTTCTCTTTAAGTTCATCCTTAAATTTTAAAGCATAATTTGTTTTGATTGAATTTCTAATGTTAATTAGTGAGGCTTGCACAATTAAAGACATCAAGAACATATAATTATGTTCCTTATAATTACACCATAATTGTTTTAGTGTGTTAAATGATCTAATAGATTTTTCCTGTTTCAACAGCAGCATTACAACCATCTCTGTTGAAATAACTGGCAAACATTCAGTAGGTACTTTCAAGCATTTCAAGTAAAGTTTTGATGGGTATTCATCTACTAATGAAATATTCATGCATTATATTTTTCTCTATTACAAGTGACTTTCTCTGAAGCGCCTAATGCTCGGTTTGCTGAGACAGATATAACATTCAATCAAACTAATGGAAACTGTGGAGTACTGTTATACTGGATATTATTAAATCAAATGCTCTTGATAAATATTGAGTCTCTGATGTTAAATAGCATTTTGAGCACAGTGCATGGATAGTAAAACAATACTGTGGCCTCTTGTTAATAATGTTAATATTGCAACTGTCATCATTTGACAACTAATATGACTTCCCACGTGCATAACTGTTTTGGTCTTCAAAAAAAAACTTTCTGTGTGCTATTTAAGATTTTCCATGCTATGTATATATTCACTCCCACTGTGGGACAATTAGACAAATTAGTATTACTAGCGAAGGATATATTCTTTGTCTGCTTAAAATTTAATATCTCCTTCAAGTAGCATAACTTGCACCCATGTCAATACAAAGGCATCAATTTTGCTAATTTTGTAGGCAGGAAGCTAATGATGCTCTTAAAAAGCAATTGCTTAAGGCCTCTGGGGAATTGTCTGGGCATATTGATGCTGCCTCTCCTTGTTTCCTAGATGCTAAATTTCATTAAATTAAACTAAAATGGATCAAATGTTTTCCTGCAGTACTTTTGCACAGGAGTTCTTTTGTTAGTTTTTACAAGAAAATCAGGGTGAAAATGTGAAGTGGTTGACAAAAAAAAAATGAATAAAACATGCTTCATGCTTGGTTTTTAATGAATACAATTAAAATTCAGAGCTTAATATTATGCCTTGTTTTACCATTTCTGCATACGTGGAAGTAGTAGCTCCCTCGTAATATATCCCTGGTCAACATGAACTTTGAGTTCATTTATTTTCAGATGATGCTGTATTGGCTTCTTCCAGGGATCCAGTGAAGTCAGAGTGAGAGCCAAATCAGCAGGAAAAGCATCAGACGAATAATGGGGGGAAAAAAATTGCAGAGAAGATCAGTAATGAGAAACATTTACCTATTTTATTCAAAGTGATTATGGAATGAGTCTTTGTGAATTTTTATGGAACACGTTAAAAAAACAAGATTCCCCCATACCCTCTTAAAGGTAGGTAGTGATACTGGTTCACTCTGCGTAATCCAACTGTCAATGACCCCTGGTAACGTCATGAACTTAATAGTCCTCCTAGCAGTTCTTAAAGACTGCATTAACCTCTTTTTGCATTAAGGACAGGAACCTGCACCATTTGATGCCTATTAAAGCAGTGATTGGATATCTGAAAACATTTCACCAAATACTTCTCCTGTTAGCGAACAAATGAGTCAGCCAGAAAAGTGATGCTTGCTGTAAACACATACAATTCACAGGCCGTGATGAAAAGATTTCCTTTAGCTTGCCATGTAACAATGTGGCCTCATGATTGTCCTTAGGAAAGAGTTTATGTTAGGTGGGTGCTGTGCACATGCAGAGCACAGAATTCTGGGGTCAGGCAACTCCTGCTCAAAATTAAAAATGAGATGCAGATGTACACTGAGGTCTGTATGAGTGCTTTTGGAAAACTGCCTAAAATCTAAACTAACCCAGTGAGTCACCAGCTTCCAGCAGCCTTCCTTTGCCATCCTGCAGGCTGCAGAACCAGTGAAAGGGCATCAATACCAGAAGAAAAACTTCCTCCTTCTGGGTGCAATTCTGCCACTTTTACTTGAGTTATTTGGTTTAAAATACTACCATACTGTATTCAGGGATCAGCTGAATAGTTCTTTTGAGATTGATGTTTTATTTTACTTTTTCTTTACAATCAATTTTAGAAGGGCAAAGCACAGTGCTAGGAAAATTAGGAAATGTGTACAAAATTATGGAGCAGTGACTCTGTGGGGAAAATGTTTACCCTGCAGGCTTTTCTCTTTAGAACACAACTGCTTGAAAGTATCACATTAAATACTAATGTGTGTGTATTTAAAGAAGGTACAATATATGAGAGGAAAAAAGCCTATGAAGTGAGTAAGGTGGAGCTGCTGTGGTTAAGCACTCCTCACAGAACACTGCCATGGTGCTGTGAAATCCCACGTAAGTGGTCAGAACACAAGTAAGGGCTGCCTGTGGGTAGTCCCAACCTATTCACAAGCCCTTTTGAACAATTTTCCTACTTTTTTAAATACTGTTTTTGGCAAACATTCGATACTTGAAATACAAAATGCATGAGTCACCTACTGGGACAGGCACAGTGTGTGGTTTATTGAATTTAGCTAAATTGTGAGTCATCTATCAAAAGTCCTCATAGTGAAAATACTTGTAATAATTTCACACATTACAAACAAGAGTAGGTATGATTTTTCAAGATTTTTTGAAGTATTTTTCACTTGGAGATTTTACTCTTTGTGCTTCACTTTATGTTGTAGGAAATTGTTAACTTTTTAGTGCCGCAGATTAAAAGGAAAGGTTGTTATTGCTCATCAGTTTAAACAACAAAGATCAGAAATGCAAAACCTGACATATTACAAAATACTGTTGTACAAAGCAAAGCCCTCAACGTGAGGTTGAATACAAATTTTTCTTGTGCCACTGTTGAGATTTTTCTTCTACCAACATACCAATTTCTGTTGAGACAGGTAGTTTTAAAATTCAGAGGCTGCTGTTCTGAAGGGGAGAGCTGCAAATTACCACAGAATCGGAGTTGCCAAAACATGTGGTAGTTCTGTGTGTGTGTAGGGGATGGGTTTTTTTTGGTGTAGGTTGGAAGGAGGAAACTCATGAGCAGAAGATAAATATGTGAAAAAGAGGAGTGTATTAAATAGTGTCAGAATTGTCATCGTTTACTACATAAAAGCATAAACAGCTCAAAGATGTAAATAAAGGCAGAAAAGCACCAAGGGAGCTTCTGAACAAATTTCTGAGTGGGATGGACCTGAATGCCTCTGACGTACACTACGGGTGGTCTTCTTCAGAGCCAGCTCTTGAGCTGGGCCTTCCCCGAGCGTTTGTCACATGCGCTTCGCCCAGGCGTTCCCAGCGCGGCTCTGCAGGAACACTCCGCCCTCCTTCCGCCTCCCGCCCTCCTTCCCCCGCTGGCGAGAGACGCCGCTCCCGCCGGGTCGCCACTACCTCCACGCGCCGCGCCGCCAGATGGCGCTCTTGCACAAGGCACTCCGCTGGACGGGGCGGACGAGCCGGGGCGACGCGCGGGCCGCGCCGCGGAGTTTTCCTCCCAGCCCCCTGCAGTGCGGTGCTTTGCATTCCTCCGCCGTTTTTCACTCGTTTTAAGATCAGCGCCATCGTTTCGTTGCACAGTGACAGAATATTTGCCGTTGTGGAGGAGAAGCAAAATGATGGGTCCGAGGAGTGAAGCTGGGAATAAGAAAATGCATATAAACGAAGCAGAGAGCACTAACAATGCGTAAATGAGAAATGTCTGCAGAGAAAGGAGGTGTAAACCACATTTGGACGTGTACAGTAAGACCTGGATGCAGAACTGCACGCCCCCATTCACAGTTTTGTTGGGTTAAAATAAAACTCTGTTGTGTGGTCACTGTAAAAGAAAATGTTACATATTAGTTACATATTATACATATTGTATATTGTGTATCATACATTTATTTATTATATAGGAGTTATATATATATATTATTATAGGAGTTATATATAGGAGTTCACTTTTCTACCTAGAATGAGACTGCTGAAAGCGTAATATTTTCTATTCTTTCTCTACCATATAAAATCTGAGATTGTGAGGGTGACAACAGACCTTTTCCAAATATTCTACCCCTTCTCAGCATTCAGCAGTTTTTCAGAAGCGAAGTTCTAAACCACTGTGGCTGCCCATCGCTCTGGTCACCAGCCCATCCCATGCCACACTACCTGCCAGTCAGAACTATCCAGTCTCAGGAGACATCTTTAGGTGACGTTCTTAAATAAATGCTTAATCATTAACATAACCCAAAGAAAATTCATGACACATAGCAATAGACATACAAAATTCTCAAGAGCCTTTGTAACTAGTTTAGAGGAAAAAGGAAAAGTGGAAGAGAAAAAGAGGCTGAGGAACTGCTGGAAAATGTCCTCCCATCTCCTCAACAGCATGGCTCCCTGAGGAGACAAAGCAAAGAGCGTAATTACTAATTGCCTCCACAACATGGTTCCCGAAGCCCAGAGATGACTGCAATGCTGAATACAAACACCAGATTAGTTTCCCAAACAACAATTTTATCATAACATATGCCAAGGCCACACAGCATAGCAAAATAAAAACTTAAATCCAATTCCCAGAGTTGACAAACAATACAGCAGGTAAAATAAACTGCAAAGTGCTACATAATATCATTCCATGAGAAGACAATCAACAAGCTCCAAAAATAGGGAAAAAATTAGCATACTGACTATGAATTATCAAATTACTACAACATCTTCAATAATGCTACAGTCAGATGTGCTGGGAAAGAAAAAAAAAAAAAAAGACAATTCTATTTATGTATATATATAAAAAGCAATGTAAAAGCAATTGCAAAGCACCCAATGACTGATGCCCAGCCAGTCCTTGAGCAGCAGCAGCCTAGGTGATGAACTCCCCCTTCTCAGAGTTTCCTTCCATGTTATGTTGTATGGCATGGAATATCCATTTGGCTTGTGTGGGTCAGCTGTCCTGGTTCTGCCTCTCCCATCTCCTTGGGCCTCTCCAATCCCCTTGCTGGCAGTACAGTAGAAGATGCTGAGTAAACTAAAACATTCTTAACTCTGTCAGAAGCAGCCCCAAATGACTATGCTCCATGTCAGGGTTGGAAGTGATCTGCGTTTACCTTCTGCTGTACTATTGGTCATGACTAGGAACTGCTCCAAAAGCATCTTGAAGAAAGAACAATATTTTGGGGGTGTTTTTAATTGTAATTATGATGATGAAATTCTAAATTCATTTGTGTTTGTTCAAGTTGTGATGCTTTATTTTTTGGTGGAGTTTTGCAAATGGAACAATCTTCACTATTTACATAATCAAGACATTCTAATCTTCAGAGCAGGGCATGCTATCAGCACCTGGCTGTGCCATGTGTGGTAGGATGCCATCTTTTTTACAGTTTGCGTTTACATTCAGTCTTGGTATCTATTGGCCTATAACGAAAACCTGCTGTCTTCTACTAATTGAGTTTAATTTTCATTGATATATGGAATTGTGGCTGTGTTATGTCAGCCACTGAAGCCCATTCAGCCACACCTGAGGCCAAGCAGGTCCTGCTGGGGGCAGGACTCCTCTCTGCAGCCTCATACACATGCAAGGTACAGCTGGGAAGGACAATTGGAAAAATACCTTTGTCAAAAGCTGGTGAGAAATTACATGAAGAATTAAATTCATAGGCAAAATGAATCTGTGGGCATTTTCCGTGGTGGCAACCACAGCAAACAGGCAGTGGTGCAGACCTCCGCTGGAAGATGTGCTCCACACCTCACAACTGCAAAACCTCTGTATGGAACATTACAATTTTTCTTGCAACTACTCCAATATTTTTTAAAAATTATTGGTATTTTTTGTGACAAAGAGGAGGTTAAAAACACTCATTTTCATAACTTTTTTTTTTTTTTTAATGAGGTGCAACTTTACTGCATTTCTGTCGGACTACAGACAGGTGAGAGGCACAGCTGCAAGGAGATCCCAGCTGTATGTGATGGAGCTGCTTGGGCACTGCTGTGCCCTGACCAAGGGTTTAAGGAGGAGTGAAAGTATTTCTGAGTTAGGAGGCGTTTGATTAGTCACTATGAGGAATTCGTTAACAAAAAATGTTTTTAATTATGTTTGTGGAGATCAGCTGCCTTGGAAGGAACGCCAAACATTTATGTGATTTTCAAAACGCGCAAAGTCAAGAAATGACTGCCCCACACCCAGGGCGCTCGGTGTCTGAGGTGCCTTAGGAGAACTGGCGGGAACAGGTAGGAGCAGTGCGTGCCCTTAAGAAGAACCCGACGTCGCTACAATCACGTGAAAAAGGCGCGAACAGTGCAGAGAATGTAAAAAAGGCGGGAAGCGAGAGCGCCGTTCTTAGCTCCTATTGGCTAGTGGGTTGCGGGGGCGGACGACGCCTATAAAAGGCGCAGGGACTGACAGAGGTGCGACAGGTGTTCGCCTCAGGGCGCGGTGGAAGCGGAGAGTTTGAAGTGGGATGCCAGAGAGAAGCCGGGCTGGGCTGAGGTAAGGGGACGAGAGCCATCCTTGCTGGGCGCGAAGGGATGAGGGGTGGTGGGGCAGGACGGCACTGAGTTGGGAAAAGCGAGGTGCCCTCGCTGAGGGTGATTGGTGGATGGAGCGTGGCGGGGAAGAGTGCCATCCCCGGGCTGAGGAGTGCGTGAGGGGATGGAGGAAAACGTCTCTGGCGGGCTGAGGGGCGCCTGACTGGAGCGAAGAGAAATGCCGCTCTGGGGCTGAGGGGCGCGTGAGGAGGCGGAGGTCTTGTGGACTGAGGGGCGCGTGGGGGGATGAAGGAGAAATGTTTCTGTTGGGCCGAAGAACACCTGACTGGAACAACGAGAAATACCGCTGCGGGGCTGAGCGGAGCGTTTTGGGGTGTAGGCGTGCGCTGCTCGTGCGTTGAGGGGCTGAGGGGCGGCGGAGGCGGGTGCCGTTCCCACGCTGAGGGGCGCGTGAGGGGATGGAGAGAAAAGGCTCTGGCGGGATGAGGGGCGCCTGACTGGAGCGTCGAGAAGTGCCGCTCCGGGTTGAGCGGCCAGTGGTGGGGCGAAAGCCGGTGTCGTTCTTAAGCGGATCTGACTGGAGCGGAGGCAATGTCGTTCGCGCTCTGAGGCGTGTGTGAGGAGGCGGGTGCCGTTCCTGGGTGAGGCGCCTGACTGGACCGGGGACAAATGCCGCTCTTGGGCTCAGGGGCGCGTGAGGGGGCGGCGCAGGCAGGTGTCGCTGGCGAGCTGAGGAGCGCCTGACTGGAAAGAGAAAAGCTGTTCTCGGGCTGAGCGGCGCGTGGGGGGAAGATGCCGTTCGCGGGCTGATCGGTGCCTGACTAGAGCGGAGGCAAATGTCGTTCCCGCGCTCAGGGGCGCGTGGAGGGAGAGAGACAATACTGCTCCCGAGCTGAAAGCAGTCTGACGGATGGAGGCAGGAGTCGTTCCCGCGCTAAGGGCTGTGTGAGAGGAGGGAGACCAATATCATTGGTGGCCGGGTGGGGAGGAGGGGGGTGCGTCAGAGGAGAGGATGCAAGCCTCACTCCTGTGCTGAGGGAAGGGAAAGGCAGTAAGCTGCCATGCTGGGACCAGATGCCAGAGCAGAGGCAAGCCACCCACGTGACCTGTTCAGATTTCTGGCTGCAGGGAGTACCTGACCCTGCAGCTCTCAGGGCAGAGTGTCTGAGTGAGGTGTGAGCAGGTGAAAGAGCTGCCCAGCCTGGTGGTGGAACTCAAGGAGGCAGAAAGACTAAGGGCCATCAGGGAGTGTGAGTGGGAGATCATCTGGTGGAGTGACTCTCTGAAATGCCAGAAGGAATGGTGCCTGGGATATGGCCCCCCAGAAAGAGGTGGATTCCCTGTCAAAATCAGGCAGACCTGACAGATGGAGGAGGGTTGGAAGAGAGTCTCAGCTTGTTGTCATGGGAGCACCCCTTGTATGCCTACCCAACTTCCCCAGGACCCCCTATGGCATCCTTCTAATAAAGCTGAGGAAGTGTGGAATAGATGAGTGGATGGTGAGGAGGGTTGAGAACTGCTTGGTTGAGTTCAGAGTGTTGTGATTGGTGGCACAATCCAGTTACAGACCTATATTTAGTGGTGTTCCTCAGGGGCTGGTGCTGGGTCTGATTTTGTTCAGCATCTTCATTAGTGACCTCTGTGAGGGTGTACTGTCCACCCTCAGCAAATTTGGGGATGGTACAAAGCTGTGAGGAATGCCTGACAACACCAGAAAACTGTATTGCCATTCAGTGAGACCTGGACAGGCTGCAGAGTTGGGCAGACAAGAACCAGATGACGTTTAACAAGATAGTGTACAGCCTAGCATCTGGGAAGGAATAACTACACAAACCTGGGCAAGTTAAGAGGTGACCTGCTGGAAAGCAGCACTGCAGAAAGGGACCTGGGGGTCCGGGTGGGTGGCAGGTTGGCAATGAGATAGCAGTGTACCTGGGTGGCCAAGGAGACCACTGGCATTCTAGGTTGCATTTAAAAAGAGTCAGCAGGTCAAGGGAGGTGATCTTCCCCCTATACTCTGCTTTGGAGTCTTGTAACCAGGTCTGGGCTCCTTGATACAAAAAAAAAAAAAAAAACTGAGCAACCTGGACCTGTTCAGACTTGAGAAAAGAAGACTAGAGGGCATTTCACCAATGTCCTCAAATAGGAAAGGTGTGGAAGATAGGGGAATGAGGCCAGACTATTTTCAGTGCTGTGCGGCAGTAGGGCAAGAATATCAGATACAAACTGAAGCATAGAAAGTTCTGCACAAACATGTGTAATAACATAATCTAAAGGTGATTAAGCACTAGAATGGGCTATCCAAAAAGGTAGTGGCTTCGCCTTACCATACATCTTCAAGACCTGTCTGGAAGCCAAGCTGCACAAATTAGTCTGTGGAGCCTGCTTTGGCAGAGGGTTAGACTAGTGAGTTTTCAGATGTCCCGTACAAACCCTATAATTCTCAGGTTCTGATCTGTAATCAAACATAGACCTGAGAATAGCAAGTGAAATCAGGAGAGCATTAATTTCATTCACTATCCCTGTTAGTGGGGGAGTTAGCGCTCTTCGGGTCTAAGGCTCTCTTCCTTCATCTGAAGGATCGGCTGGGGAAGGAAGGAAGAAAGAAGAAGCAGGATGTGGAGCTCCGCGGCAACTGCGGGGAGGAAGAGGAAGGAAGATGACCAACTGCGGATGGGCAAAGGGAGAGGCTCCCTGGGCAAAAAAGCATGTCACGTCACAGTAGAGCGTTGCCGGCACGTGCCGGCTTTGTGCTGGGCGCCCTCCCTGCAACCAGGGCTCGGGTCTTTTCTTTTGCTGTAGTTGGCCTTTTGCCTTGTTGCTCCTTTGGCTGCCCCGGGGAGTGTGGCCCCCTGTAAGGAGGGCGAGAGCCACTTCTCCGCGCTCGAGTGGGAAACGGAGCTCGCTGGACCCCGAGGGCACCCTGTAAGCAGGGTAGCGCCCTTTCCCTGTCGCCCTTCCTCCAGCCCCTCGGCGCGGTTGCCTGCTGGTGACCTGCCAACGTGACGGCCCTGTAGTCGGGGTGCGTGTCGCGCCAATTGGCCCTTGGCCCCCTGAGAAGCCCCTTGGCATGTTGAGGCCCGTGGCCTCCGTGCAGCCCGGGGGTGGGTCAGAGGCTCTTGTCTGCTGCTTGTGGGTTTGGGCTTTTGCCCGGGAATTGGCTATACCGCGTTCTCCTTCCCTCCTGGGAAGCCGTACCTGTGCGTGCGTGTTTCCCTTCCTTTCCTTGTTTGCGTTTGCGCGGGTGACAGAGCGATTGAGCTTTCCCTTTAGGCCTCTCTGAAAATAGCTGCAGCCTAGCTTAGGCTTCCCAGGGGGGAATGGAGGACTTGCTGCATAAAGTCAGCGGGGTGTTCCCGCTCAGTCCCGCGAGTGGAGCGAGTGTCCTCTTGTCTCGCCCCTTTTTTTCTCCTTAGGACAGAGCAGAGCTAGCGCGGTAGTTCTGTGGCCAAGGCCGCCCTGTAGCCAGGGCTTGGGTCTGTGCCTGCGCGGCCGCCTGTCCTGCTGGCCACGTGCCAGCGTGGCAGCCCCGTAGTCGGGGTGCGTGTCACGAGCCCTGGAGCCCTCTGTCCCCCGAGCAGCCCGCCCCCCCCCCCCCCCCCCCCCCTCCGTAAGCAGGTCCGGGGAGACTGCAGTACTGCAGCCGGCTGCTCTAGCCAGCGTGTGGGAATGACCCCTCCCTGGCCCGTTAGTGGGCGCAGGTTGAGGTGCTGCTTGAGGTTGGGGCGACCTCCCCGCTGTGTGGGTTGAGGTTGCTCCCTGGGCTCCCAGAGACGTGCTGGTGTGGTGTTGTGGTGCAGCCGGGCGGGCCGGCCCGTCCCTCGGGCGCTGGCGGGAGCTGCGTGCTCCGTGGGGCTTCTGGAGATGGTGAGGCGCGGGGTGCCGTCCTGTAGGCAGGGCTGTGCGTGCCCCTTGTTTACGCTGAGATGCGTGCTGAGGAACCGCCTGTAGTCAGGTGGGTATCTCCGGCCCCGACCTTTTAGAGGCGTGAGGCTGTGGAGTTGTGGGGCTGGGCTTGCACCCTGCCTGGAATCGGGGCTTGGGTCCCGGGCGCGGCCTTGGTCCGTGCCGCCCCACTGCCTGGCTGCTGAGAGTCGCTCCCGCCGCTGTGGGGGAAACCGAGCTCCGTGGCCCCGTGGGTGTCGTCAGCCCGCCTGTAATCAGGGTCTGGGCGTGGGAGCCTTTGTGCTCCGCTGGCAGCCTGTGTGGGGTGACCGCCCCGTTAGCGGGGTGAGGGTCACGGCGACCCCCGACTGGGAGAGAAGGAGCCTCCCTCAGCCTTTGGGACCGGGGCTGCCCTGTAAGTGAGGGCCTGGCGCTGGAGTCCCGGGCACTTTGCAATGGAAGCAGTGGCTGGGGCCCCCTGTAAGCGGGGGAAGAGCCGACTCTTTGGCCGCCGCTTTGCGTGCCCAGCTCCGTTTGCCCTGGCTGCCCGACTCTGCGCCCTGCTGCAGCACCGGCCGCACCTCCGCGGCGCGTCAGTGTGGTGAGAAAAGGGGCTTTAAGTTGTTTGTGCTGGGACAAATTGGGGGTGGGGGATGCACGGTCGTGGTTGGCTGGGTGGTTGAGTGCCGGGCGCCCTCGGGGCGTTGGCTTCCCTGCCGCCTTTAGGTGGGGGGAGTTAGCGCTCCTCGGGTCTGAGGCTCTCTTCCTTCATCTGAAGGATCGGCTGGGGAAGGAAGGAAGGAAGAAAGAAGAAGCAGGATGTGGAGCTCCGCGGCAACTGCGGGGAGGAAGAGGAAGGAAGATGACCAACTGCGGATGGGCAAAGGGAGAGGCTCCCTGGGCAAAAAAGCATGTCACGTCACAGTAGAGCGTTGCCGGCACGTGCCGGCTTTGTGCTGGGCGCCCTCCCTGCAACCAGGGCTCGGGTCTTTTCTTTTGCTGTAGTTGGCCTTTTGCCTTGTTGCTCCTTTGGCTGCCCCGGGGAGTGTGGCCCCCTGTAAGGAGGGCGAGAGCCACTTCTCCGCGCTCGAGTGGGAAACGGAGCTCGCTGGACCCCGCGGGCACCCTGTAAGCAGGGTAGCGCCCTTTCCCTGTCGCCCTTCCTCTAGCCCCTCGGCGCGGTTGCCTGCTGGTGACCTGCCAACGTGACGGCCCTGTAGTCGGGGTGCGTGTCGCGCCAATTGGCCCTTGGCCCCCTGAGAAGCCCCTTGGCATGTTGAGGCCCGTGGCCTCCGTGCAGCCCGGGGGTGGGTCAGAGGCTCTTGTCTGCTGCTCGTGGGTTTGGGCTTTTGCCCGGGAATTGGCTATACCGCGTTCTCCTTCCCTCCTGGGAAGCCGTACCTGTGCGTGCGTGTTTCCCTTCCTTTCCTTGTTTGCGTTTGCGCGGGTGACAGAGCGATTGAGCTTTCCCTTTAGGCCTCTCTGAAAATAGCTGCAGCCTAGCTTAGGCTTCCCAGGGGGGAATGGAGGACTTGCTGCATAAAGTCAGCGGGGTGTTCCCGCTCAGTCCCGCGAGTGGAGCGAGTGTCCTCTTGTCTCGCCCCTTTTTTTCTCCTTAGGACAGAGCAGAGCTAGCGCGGTAGTTCTGTGGCCAAGGCCGCCCTGTAGCCAGGGCTTGGGTCTGTGCCTGCGCGGCCGCCTGTCCTGCTGGCCACGTGCCAGCGTGGCAGCCCCGTAGTCGGGGTGCGTGTCACGAGCCCTGGAGCCCTCTGTCCCCCGAGCAGCCCGCCCCCCCCCCCCCCCCCCCCCCCCCCGTAAGCAGGTCCGGGGAGACTGCAGTACTGCAGCCGGCTGCTCTAGCCAGCGTGTGGGAATGACCCCTCCCTGGCCCGTTAGTGGGCGCAGGTTGAGGTGCTGCTTGAGGTTGGGGCGACCTCCCCGCTGTGTGGGTTGAGGTTGCTCCCTGGGCTCCCAGAGACGTGCTGGTGTGGTGTTGTGGTGCAGCCGGGCGGGCCGGCCCGTCCCTCGGGCGCTGGCGGGAGCTGCGTGCTCCGTGGGGCTTCTGGAGATGGTGAGGCGCGGGGTGCCGTCCTGTAGGCAGGGCTGTGCGTGCCCCTTGTTTACGCTGAGATGCGTGCTGAGGAACCGCCTGTAGTCAGGTGGGTATCTCCGGCCCCGACCTTTTAGAGGCATGAGGCTGTGGAGTTGTGGGGCTGGGCTTGCACCCTGCCTGGAATCGGGGCTTGGGTCCCGGGCGCGGCCTTGGTCCGTGCCGCCCCACTGCCTGGCTGCTGAGAGTCGTTCCCGCCGCTGTGGGGGAAACCGAGCTCCGTGGCCCCGTGGGTGTCGTCAGCCCGCCTGTAATCAGGGTCTGGGCGTGGGAGCCTTTGTGCTCCGCTGGCAGCCTGTGTGGGGTGACCGCCCCGTTAGCGGGGTGAGGGTCACGGCGACCCCCGACTGGGAGAGAAGGAGCCTCCCTCAGCCTTTGGGACCGGGGCTGCCCTGTAAGTGAGGGCCTGGCGCTGGAGTCCCGGGCACTTTGCAATGGAAGCAGTGGCTGGGGCCCCCTGTAAGCGGGGGAAGAGCCGACTCTTTGGCCGCCGCTTTGCGTGCCCAGCTCCGTTTGCCCTGGCTGCCCGACTCTGCGCCCTGCTGCAGCACCGGCCGCACCTCCGCGGCGCGTCAGTGTGGTGAGAAAAGGGGCTTTAAGTTGTTTGTGCTGGGACAAATTGGGGGTGGGGGATGCACGGTCGTGGTTGGCTGGGTGGTTGAGTGCCGGGCGCCCTCGGGGCGTTGGCTTCCCTGCCGCCTTTAGGTGGGGGGAGTTAGCGCTCCTCGGGTCTGAGGCTCTCTTCCTTCATCTGAAGGATCGGCTGGGGAAGGAAGGAAGGAAGAAAGAAGAAGCAGGATGTGGAGCTCCGCGGCAACTGCGGGGAGGAAGAGGAAGGAAGATGACCAACTGCGGATGGGCAAAGGGAGAGGCTCCCTGGGCAAAAAAGCATGTCACGTCACAGTAGAGCGTTGCCGGCACGTGCCGGCTTTGTGCTGGGCGCCCTCCCTGCAACCAGGGCTCGGGTCTTTTCTTTTGCTGTAGTTGGCCTTTTGCCTTGTTGCTCCTTTGGCTGCCCCGGGGAGTGTGGCCCCCTGTAAGGAGGGCGAGAGCCACTTCTCCGCGCTCGAGTGGGAAACGGAGCTCGCTGGACCCCGAGGGCACCCTGTAAGCAGGGTAGCGCCCTTTCCCTGTCGCCCTTCCTCCAGCCCCTCGGCGCGGTTGCCTGCTGGTGACCTGCCAACGTGACGGCCCTGTAGTCGGGGTGCGTGTCGCGCCAATTGGCCCTTGGCCCCCTGAGAAGCCCCTTGGCATGTTGAGGCCCGTGGCCTCCGTGCAGCCCGGGGGTGGGTCAGAGGCTCTTGTCTGCTGCTCGTGGGTTTGGGCTTTTGCCCGGGAATTGGCTATACCGCGTTCTCCTTCCCTCCTGGAAGCCGTACCTGTGCGTGCGTGTTTCCCTTCCTTTCCTTGTTTGCGTTTGCGCGGGTGACAGAGCGATTGAGCTTTCCCTTTAGGCCTCTCTGAAAATAGCTGCAGCCTAGCTTAGGCTTCCCAGGGGGGAATGGAGGACTTGCTGCATAAAGTCAGCGGGGTGTTCCCGCTCAGTCCCGCGAGTGGAGCGAGTGTCCTCTTGTCTCGCCCCTTTTTTTTCTCCTTAGGACAGAGCAGAGCTAGCGCGGTAGTTCTGTGGCCAAGGCCGCCCTGTAGCCAGGGCTTGGGTCTGTGCCTGCGCGGCCGCCTGTCCTGCTGGCCACGTGCCAGCGTGGCAGCCCCGTAGTCGGGGTGCGTGTCACGAGCCCTGGAGCCCTCTGTCCCCCGAGCAGCCCGCCCCCCCCCGTAAGCAGGTCCGGGGAGACTGCAGTACTGCAGCCGGCTGCTCTAGCCAGCGTGTGGGAATGACCCCTCCCTGGCCCGTTAGTGGGCGCAGGTTGAGGTGCTGCTTGAGGTTGGGGCGACCTCCCCGCTGTGTGGGTTGAGGTTGCTCCCTGGGCTCCCAGAGACGTGCTGGTGTGGTGTTGTGGTGCAGCCGGGCGGGCCGGCCCGTCCCTCGGGCGCTGGCGGGAGCTGCGTGCTCCGTGGGGCTTCTGGAGATGGTGAGGCGCGGGGTGCCGTCCTGTAGGCAGGGCTGTGCGTGCCCCTTGTTTACGCTGAGATGCGTGCTGAGGAACCGCCTGTAGTCAGGTGGGTATCTCCGGCCCCGACCTTTTAGAGGCGTGAGGCTGTGGAGTTGTGGGCTGGGCTTGCACCCTGCCTGGAATCGGGGCTTGGGTCCCGGGCGCGGCCTTGGTCCGTGCCGCCCCACTGCCTGGCTGCTGAGAGTCGCTCCCGCCGCTGTGGGGGAAACCGAGCTCCGTGGCCCCGTGGGTGTCGTCAGCCCGCCTGTAATCAGGGTCTGGGCGTGGGAGCCTTTGTGCTCCGCTGGCAGCCTGTGTGGGGTGACCGCCCCGTTAGCGGGGTGAGGGTCACGGCGACCCCCGACTGGGAGAGAAGGAGCCTCCCTCAGCCTTTGGGACCGGGGCTGCCCTGTAAGTGAGGGCCTGGCGCTGGAGTCCCGGGCACTTTGCAATGGAAGCAGTGGCTGGGGCCCCCTGTAAGCGGGGGAAGAGCCGACTCTTTGGCCGCCGCTTTGCGTGCCCAGCTCCGTTTGCCCTGGCTGCCCGACTCTGCGCCCTGCTGCAGCACCGGCCGCACCTCCGCGGCGCGTCAGTGTGGTGAGAAAAGGGGCTTTAAGTTGTTTGTGCTGGGACAAATTGGGGGTGGGGGATGCACGGTCGTGGTTGGCTGGGTGGTTGAGTGCCGGGCGCCCTCGGGGCGTTGGCTTCCCTGCCGCCTTTAGGTGGGGGAGTTAGCGCTCCTCGGGTCTGAGGCTCTCTTCCTTCATCTGAAGGATCGGCTGGGGAAGGAAGGAAGGAAGAAAGAAGAAGCAGGATGTGGAGCTCCGCGGCAACTGCGGGGAGGAAGAGGAAGGAAGATGACCAACTGCGGATGGGCAAAGGGAGAGGCTCCTGGGCAAAAAAGCATGTCACGTCACAGTAGAGCGTTGCCGGCACGTGCCGGCTTTGTGCTGGGCGCCCTCCCTGCAACCAGGGCTCAGGTCTTTTCTTTTGCTGTAGTTGGCCTTTTGCCTTGTTGCTCCTTTGGCTGCCCCGGGGAGTGTGGCCCCCTGTAAGGAGGGCGAGAGCCACTTCTCCGCGCTCGAGTGGGAAACGGAGCTCGCTGGACCCCGAGGGCACCCTGTAAGCAGGGTAGCGCCCTTTCCCTGTCGCCCTTCCTCCAGCCCCTCGGCGCGGTTGCCTGCTGGTGACCTGCCAACGTGACGGCCCTGTAGTCGGGCCAATTGGCCCTTGGCCCCCTGAGAAGCCCCTTGGCATGTTGAGGCCCGTGGCCTCCGTGCAGCCCGGGGGTGGGTCAGAGGCTCTTGTCTGCTGCTCGTGGGTTTGGGCTTTTGCCCGGGAATTGGCTATACCGCGTTCTCCTTCCCTCCTGGGAAGCCGTACCTGTGCGTGCGTGTTTCCCTTCCTTTCCTTGTTTGCGTTTGCGCGGGTGACAGAGCGATTGAGCTTTCCCTTTAGGCCTCTCTGAAAATAGCTGCAGCCTAGCTTAGGCTTCCCAGGGGGGAATGGAGGACTTGCTGCATAAAGTCAGCGGGGTGTTCCCGCTCAGTCCCGCGAGTGGAGCGAGTGTCCTCTTGTCTCGCCCCTTTTTTTTCTCCTTAGGACAGAGCAGAGCTAGCGCGGTAGTTCTGTGGCCAAGGCCGCCCTGTAGCCAGGGCTTGGGTCTGTGCCTGCGCGGCCGCCTGTCCTGCTGGCCACGTGCCAGCGTGGCAGCCCCGTAGTCGGGGTGCGTGTCACGAGCCCTGGAGCCCTCTGTCCCCCGAGCAGCCCGCCCCCCCCCCCCCCCCCCCCCCCCCCCCCCCCCGTAAGCAGGTCCGGGGAGACTGCAGTACTGCAGCCGGCTGCTCTAGCCAGCGTGTGGGAATGACCCCTCCCTGGCCCGTTAGTGGGCGCAGGTTGAGGTGCTGCTTGAGGTTGGGGCGACCTCCCCGCTGTGTGGGTTGAGGTTGCTCCCTGGGCTCCCAGAGACGTGCTGGTGTGGTGTTGTGGTGCAGCCGGGCGGGCCGGCCCGTCCCTCGGGCGCTGGCGGGAGCTGCGTGCTCCGTGGGGCTTCTGGAGATGGTGAGGCGCGGGGTGCCGTCCTGTAGGCAGGGCTGTGCGTGCCCCTTGTTTACGCTGAGATGCGTGCTGAGGAACCGCCTGTAGTCAGGTGGGTATCTCCGGCCCCGACCTTTTAGAGGCGTGAGGCTGTGGAGTTGTGGGGCTGGGCTTGCACCCTGCCTGGAATCGGGGCTTGGGTCTCGGGCGCGGCCTTGGTCCGTGCCGCCCCACTGCCTGGCTGCTGAGAGTCGCTCCCGCCGCTGTGGGGGAAAACCGAGCTCCGTGGCCCCGTGGGTGTCGTCAGCCCGCCTGTAATCAGGGTCTGGGCGTGGGAGCCTTTGTGCTCCGCTGGCAGCCTGTGTGGGGTGACCGCCCCGTTAGCGGGGTGAGGGTCACGGCGACCCCCGACTGGGAGAGAAGGAGCCTCCCTCAGCCTTTGGGACCGGGGCTGCCCTGTAAGTGAGGGCCTGGCGCTGGAGTCCCGGGCACTTTGCAATGGAAGCAGTGGCTGGGGCCCCCTGTAAGCGGGGGAAGAGCCGACTCTTTGGCCGCCGCTTTGCGTGCCCAGCTCCGTTTGCCCTGGCTGCCCGACTCTGCGCCCTGCTGCAGCACCGGCCGCACCTCCGCGGCGCGTCAGTGTGGTGAGAAAAGGGGCTTTAAGTTGTTTGTGCTGGGACAAATTGGGGGTGGGGGATGCACAGTCGTGGTTGGCTGGGTGGTTGAGTGCCGGGCGCCCTCGGGGCGTTGGCTTCCCTGCCGCCTTTAGGTGGGGGGAGTTAGCGCTCCTCAGGTCTGAGGCTCTCTTCCTTCATCTGAAGGATCGGCTGGGGAAGGAAGGAAGGAAGAAAGAAGAAGCAGGATGTGGAGCTCCGCGGCAACTGCGGGGAGGAAGAGGAAGGAAGATGACCAACTGCGGATGGGCAAAGGGAGAGGCTCCCTGGGCAAAAAAGCATGTCACGTCACAGTAGAGCGTTGCCGGCACGTGCCGGCTTTGTGCTGGGCGCCCTCCCTGCAACCAGGGCTCGGGTCTTTTCTTTTGCTGTAGTTGGCCTTTTGCCTTGTTGCTCCTTTGGCTGCCCCGGGGAGTGTGGCCCCCTGTAAGGAGGGCGAGAGCCACTTCTCCGCGCTCGAGTGGGAAACGGAGCTCGCTGGACCCCGAGGGCACCCTGTAAGCAGGGTAGCGCCCTTTCCCTGTCGCCCTTCCTCCAGCCCCTCGGCGCGGTTGCCTGCTGGTGACCTGCCAACGTGACGGCCCTGTAGTCGGGGTGCGTGTCGCGCCAATTGGCCCTTGGCCCCCTGAGAAGCCCCTTGGCATGTTGAGGCCCGTGGCCTCCGTGCAGCCCGGGGGTGGGTCAGAGGCTCTTGTCTGCTGCTCGTGGGTTTGGGCTTTTGCCCGGGAATTGGCTATACCGCGTTCTCCTTCCCTCCTGGGAAGCCGTACCTGTGCGTGCGTGTTTCCCTTCCTTTCCTTGTTTGCGTTTGCGCGGGTGACAGAGCGATTGAGCTTTCCCTTTAGGCCTCTCTGAAAATAGCTGCAGCCTAGCTTAGGCTTCCCAGGGGGGAATGGAGGACTTGCTGCATAAAGTCAGCGGGGTGTTCCCGCTCAGTCCCGCGAGTGGAGCGAGTGTCCTCTTGTCTCGCCCCTTTTTTTTCTCCTTAGGACAGAGCAGAGCTAGCGCGGTAGTTCTGTGGCCAAGGCCGCCCTGTAGCCAGGGCTTGGGTCTGTGCCTGCGCGGCCGCCTGTCCTGCTGGCCACGTGCAGCGTGGCAGCCCCGTAGTCGGGGTGCGTGTCACGAGCCCTGGAGCCCTCTGTCCCCCGAGCAGCCCGCCCCCCCCCGTAAGCAGGTCCGGGGAGACTGCAGTACTGCAGCCGGCTGCTCTAGCCAGCGTGTGGGAATGACCCCTCCCTGGCCCGTTAGTGGGCGCAGGTTGAGGTGCTGCTTGAGGTTGGGGCGACCTCCCCGCTGTGTGGGTTGAGGTTGCTCCCTGGGCTCCCAGAGACGTGCTGGTGTGGTGTTGTGGTGCAGCCGGGCGGGCCGGCCCGTCCCTCGGGCGCTGGCGGGAGCTGCGTGCTCCGTGGGGCTTCTGGAGATGGTGAGGCGCGGGGTGCCGTCCTGTAGGCAGGGCTGTGCGTGCCCCTTGTTTACGCTGAGATGCGTGCTGAGGAACCGCCTGTAGTCAGGTGGGTATCTCCGGCCCCGACCTTTTAGAGGCGTGAGGCTGTGGAGTTGTGGGGCTGGGCTTGCACCCTGCCTGGAATCGGGGCTTGGGTCCCGGGCGCGGCCTTGGTCCGTGCCGCCCCACTGCCTGGCTGCTGAGAGTCGTTCCCGCCGCTGTGGGGGAAACCGAGCTCCGTGGCCCCGTGGGTGTCGTCAGCCCGCCTGTAATCAGGGTCTGGGCGTGGGAGCCTTTGTGCTCCGCTGGCAGCCTGTGTGGGGTGACCGCCCCGTTAGCGGGGTGAGGGTCACGGCGACCCCCGACTGGGAGAGAAGGAGCCTCCCTCAGCCTTTGGGACCGGGGCTGCCCTGTAAGTGAGGGCCTGGCGCTGGAGTCCCGGGCACTTTGCAATGGAAGCAGTGGCTGGGGCCCCCTGTAAGCGGGGGAAGAGCCGACTCTTTGGCCGCCGCTTTGCGTGCCCAGCTCCGTTTGCCCTGGCTGCCCGACTCTGCGCCCTGCTGCAGCACCGGCCGCACCTCCGCGGCGCGTCAGTGTGGTGAGAAAAGGGGCTTTAAGTTGTTTGTGCTGGGACAAATTGGGGGTGGGGGATGCACGGTCGTGGTTGGCTGGGTGGTTGAGTGCCGGGCGCCCTCGGGGCGTTGGCTTCCCTGCCGCCTTTAGGTGGGGGAGTTAGCGCTCCTCGGGTCTGAGGCTCTCTTCCTTCATCTGAAGGATCGGCTGGGGAAGGAAGGAAGGAAGAAAGAAGAAGCAGGATGTGGAGCTCCGCGGCAACTGCGGGGAGGAAGAGGAAGGAAGATGACCAACTGCGGATGGGCAAAGGGAGAGGCTCCCTGGGCAAAAAAGCATGTCACGTCACAGTAGAGCGTTGCCGGCACGTGCCGGCTTTGTGCTGGGCGCCCTCCCTGCAACCAGGGCTCGGGTCTTTTCTTTTGCTGTAGTTGGCCTTTTGCCTTGTTGCTCCTTTGGCTGCCCCGGGGAGTGTGGCCCCCTGTAAGGAGGGCGAGAGCCACTTCTCCGCGCTCGAGTGGGAAACGGAGCTCGCTGGACCCCGCGGGCACCCTGTAAGCAGGGTAGCGCCCTTTCCCTGTCGCCCTTCCTCCAGCCCCTCGGCGCGGTTGCCTGCTGGTGACCTGCCAACGTGACGGCCCTGTAGTCGGGGTGCGTGTCGCGCCAATTGGCCCTTGGCCCCCTGAGAAGCCCCTTGGCATGTTGAGGCCCGTGGCCTCCGTGCAGCCCGGGGGTGGGTCAGAGGCTCTTGTCTGCTGCTCGTGGGTTTGGGCTTTTGCCCGGGAATTGGCTATACCGCGTTCTCCTTCCCTCCTGGGAAGCCGTACCTGTGCGTGCGTGTTTCCCTTCCTTTCCTTGTTTGCGTTTGCGCGGGTGACAGAGCGATTGAGCTTTCCCTTTAGGCCTCTCTGAAAATAGCTGCAGCCTAGCTTAGGCTTCCCAGGGGGGAATGGAGGACTTGCTGCATAAAGTCAGCGGGGTGTTCCCGCTCAGTCCCGCGAGTGGAGCGAGTGTCCTCTTGTCTCGCCCCTTTTTTTTCTCCTTAGGACAGAGCAGAGCTAGCGCGGTAGTTCTGTGGCCAAGGCCGCCCTGTAGCCAGGGCTTGGGTCTGTGCCTGCGCGGCCGCCTGTCCTGCTGGCCACGTGCCAGCGTGGCAGCCCCGTAGTCGGGGTGCGTGTCACGAGCCCTGGAGCCCTCTGTCCCCCGAGCAGCCCGCCCCCCCCCGTAAGCAGGTCCGGGGAGACTGCAGTACTGCAGCCGGCTGCTCTAGCCAGCGTGTGGGAATGACCCCTCCCTGGCCCGTTAGTGGGCGCAGGTTGAGGTGCTGCTTGAGGTTGGGGCGACCTCCCCGCTGTGTGGGTTGAGGTTGCTCCCTGGGCTCCCAGAGACGTGCTGGTGTGGTGTTGTGGTGCAGCCGGGCGGGCCGGCCCGTCCCTCGGGCGCTGGCGGGAGCTGCGTGCTCCGTGGGGCTTCTGGAGATGGTGAGGCGCGGGGTGCCGTCCTGTAGGCAGGGCTGTGCGTGCCCCTTGTTTACGCTGAGATGCGTGCTGAGGAACCGCCTGTAGTCAGGTGGGTATCTCCGGCCCCGACCTTTTAGAGGCGTGAGGCTGTGGAGTTGTGGGGCTGGGCTTGCACCCTGCCTGGAATCGGGGCTTGGGTCCCGGGCGCGGCCTTGGTCCGTGCCGCCCCACTGCCTGGCTGCTGAGAGTCGTTCCCGCCGCTGTGGGGGAAACCGAGCTCCGTGGCCCCGTGGGTGTCGTCAGCCCGCCTGTAATCAGGGTCTGGGCGTGGGAGCCTTTGTGCTCCGCTGGCAGCCTGTGTGGGGTGACCGCCCCGTTAGCGGGGTGAGGGTCACGGCGACCCCCGACTGGGAGAGAAGGAGCCTCCCTCAGC